>NC_136070.1:47602772-48005272 GCF_964261635.1 Lissotriton helveticus
CTTAGACAAATGCACAAAAAACAACAGCTACATATAAACAGAGATCAAGATATATATTGGTAGATACACATACACCAAAATAGACAGCTACATAAAGAGATAGATACAGCTACATACAAACAGAGTGACAGCTGGCTACCTGTAGGTAGTTACACAGATATAGAAAGCTATATTTAGATACACGCAGCAATAGATGGCAAAATATAGATATGAATATACCCAGATAGAGATGAAAAGCTACATATATACAGAGAGAGATAAACATAGAAAGATAGGTACATATTGACACACAGACGATAGACAGACAGACAGATAGATATGGACATTTGCCACATAGGTCTTAAACACTGTTCTTGTGGTAACTAGAAGCTGGTTCACCGTCACCATCTTGTTTTGAACTGTCCGTAGTGGCTGATGCTGGTGGGATGGGATGTGGTGACCACACCCAGTGATGTAGTCCTCATGCTGGGTGGATGGGAGGCTGTGACCACACCCAGGGATGTATTCGCTGATGCTGGTGGGATGGGAGGCTGTGACCGCACCCAGTGATGTAGTTGCTGACGCTGGTCGGATGGGATGCTGTGACCACACCCAGTGATGTAGTTGCTGATGCTGGTGGGATGGGAGGCTGTGACCGCACCCAGTGATGTAGTTGCTGACGCTGGTCGGATGGGATGCTGTGACCACACCCAGTGATGTAGTTGCTGATGCTGGGTGGATGGGAGGCTGTGACCACACCCAGTGATGTAGTTGCTGATGCTGGGTGGATGGGAGGCTGTGACCACACCCAGTGATGTATTCGCTGATGCTGGTGGGATGGGAGGCTGTGACCGCACCCAGTGATGTAGTTGCTGACGCTGGTCGGATGGGACGCTGTGACCACACCCAGTAATGTAGTCGCTGATGCCGGTGGGATGGGAGGCTGTGACCGCACCCAGTGATGTAGTTGTTGGACCGGGCCCTTCTGGCAGGTCCACCCCTGAAGTCTGGCTTGTTATATGTGACCTGGGAATGGTGATTCCCACTCTGAGTGCGTGTACATGAGAGAAGCCTGCCCTCCCATAGGAATGCATGGGGAATGTGTGTGTCCCCGATAGTTCCTGGTGCGTGGGGAGTACAGGCCCGAGTCTGGTATGTATGGATTCGTGTGACTGAATGCTTCAAGATGATGTATGCGGCTTGTGTGTGTCTAGAAGAGAAGTGCCACTTCTAGACATTGGTGTAGGTGTGCAGTAGGTGTGCCGGCGTGTGATTGGCTGAAGCCGGCTGGGGAGCCTGGCTCCAGGAGTCTGTGTGGGTCTGCCCCGGTGGTGAATGGAGAGATTAGCATGCTGATGTGAGGGAGGAGCTGTGCCTGTATCCTGTATGGGGCTGGGCTTTCCCCCACAATGCTGGCTCCGCCCCCCTGGGGTGCGTCTGATGACCTGTCCTGCCTGATGAATGAAAGGGGTGGTTGGGGAAAACAAGATACTCCCAAAACCAGCTGCGACTGGTTTCTCCCCCACCCAGCACCTTTAGACAAAGGATTTGCATGTATAAAAAGAGGCTGTGACCTCTTCTAACTCGTTCTTGTTCCCACTTGAATCTGCCAGGGGCTGTTGCTGCTTGGGCCCAGGGTTGGCTTGCCTCCCTGGGCCCTGCCCTGCTCCTGGACTCTTATGGACTTTCCCTGCTAGGAGCTGCTGTGCTCCCCTTGAGGTCCTGGACTCTGATGGACCTTGCTACTTTCTTTACCCCTAGCGCTTGGGAGCGCCTTGCCTGCTGTAGCGCTGAGAGCGCTTTAATTTCACTGATAGCACTGGGAGCGCTGCCTTCCTGCTCCAGCGCTTGGGAGCACCGTCCTGATCGAGCCAGTGCCCACCCGGCACTTGCCCCGTGCTGAGGAAGTCTCCTCAGCCCCAGCGAGTGCCCACCTTGCGTTATTTCCTGCCGGTATTTCCTCTACATTGCGAGGGAGCCTACTCCTCGTCTAATTCCTCCTAGCGCCGCTGGCCGGGACCCCTCGTGACGTCTGCCCGGGCCGCGCTGGAATTGGCTGCCGGCCCGGGATTCCCTTCATGACATCGCCCCAGGCTGCGCCCTGATTGGCTGCCAGCCCGAGGACGCTGGAGCCCCGCCCACGAAGCCCGAGAAAGCAGAGAGCGGCGGGAGCCTACTCCGCGCTCCTGCGTGACCCAGAGATGCCGCCGAACCCCTTCTGGGGCTCCCGAGATGGAGGGAGAGCCCCACCAAGCGAGAGGAGGCCGGCGGAGCAGCGGAGATCTGTGCGCCCGAACCGGTGAGTGCAGAGAAGGGGAGGGGGCGTCGGGGCACATTGTCGGTGCCGCCCCTACCCTCCAGTGACTCGCTCGTGGTGTTCCCTGGCCCGTGGGGCCCCCAGGGATAGCGGGTCCCCCGAGAGGGACTCCGCCTACCTTGTCCCTTCCGAGCTTGCAAAGGTCGGCCTCAGTAGCGTCAACATCGAGCCCAGCGAGGCTCGAGTGCCGGTTCGTTGTTGCCTGAGCCCTGAGAGGCTCGTCCATCGTCTTTGAGCCCCGAGAGGCTCCAAAATAGTACAGTTGCTTCATGAGCCCCGAGAGGCTCTGTCATGGCCCGTGGGGCCACCGCGATACCGAGTCCCCCGAGAGGGTCTCCCCCTTCGTCATTGAGCCCCGAGAGGCTCCACCTTTGACCCTTGTCCTGCCGAGCCTGCTTGGCCCGGCCCCAGCCCAGCATCTATTGTCCTCGAGCCAGAGAGGCTCATCCCTGGCCCTTGTCCCGAGCCTGCAAGGCTCCCACGTGTCGCCCTATCCTCTACAGCTGCCCAGCACTTCGTGGGCAGCTGCCACGTGTAGGTTTGTTCCTGGCTCCCTGCAGCCTGTCCAGACATTGAGACTTTGGGCGTCCTAGCCCCAGAAAAGGCCGATGGCCTATTGGGAGTTATTGTTTGATGTTCTATGTCATCCCTGAGAGAGTATCCTATGTGCGCCTTCAAAGGTGCCCTGTTATGTTATGTGCTTGTCCTTCCTTCCCTCCTAAGTATTCTAGGTCTCATGTATATGACTTCTGGTTAGAGTGAGTTCTACTGCTAGTTCTATTGTGTTCCAGGTTGTCATGTGTTCTAAATGCTAGCTCCTGGTTGTGATGTGTTCTGGTACTAGTTCTAGGAAGCTCCCAGTTGTTATGTGTCTTAAATGCCATTTCCATCATGTGCATATTCCTGGCAGTGGTCCCCTGGCCCTGTCCTGTATATATTCCCGTGTAAACCCTGCCCGTGCCCCTGGCACCTTGTAAATTGTGTATTTACCCTTAAGTATGTCTTTCAATACAAAGTCTATTTTTCATATATATACCTTATGTGGAGTTCCTTTTGTGGGGGGCCCGGGAGGGTGTTGCTGGGGGTGCGTGCGCAAATGCTTTACACATGACCTCCGAGATAGGCCTGACTGCTCGTGCCAAGCTACCAAAGGGGGTGAGCAGGGGTTGTCTTGGCGGGTGACTTCCCTACCCTAACTGGAAGTGGTGATTTCTGTCTGGCCTTGGTGCAAACCTCGACCAGCCAGGGATCCCATTTCTAACATTGTTGGCTAGCGGTGGGATTTGGACTTGTGTTTGCGCAGTACCACAGTGATGACCGGCCCCACTACAACACTCTGCAGTTTAGATTGTCGCAAAGAAAAAAATATTGGTGCACTTTGCTCAAAATGTCGGTTCTGGTGGAAAATGTAGTTCTGGTGCACGTTGCTAAAAATATCTGTTTTTGTGAAAAAATGTGGTTCTGGTGCACTGTGAGTTAGGTGTCCCTAGCTCGGGAGGGTAGATCATCCCCCTAAGTGCCATGTGTTTTCTGGATTCACCCGAAGGGTGGGATCCAGTGGTGGCAGCGAAATGGTGTTCAATGTATGTGGTCCTTGTCCCTTCCCTAGAGTAATGGTACCTGTGCCACATGGGTCAGGTTGAGGAATCAGGGGCGGTGGAAACTGTCTCACCAGTCCAGGGGAGGGTGTGTGGATGAATGTTGAGGTGTGCTGATTAATGGAGTGTAAGTTCTCTGGGATGGGGAGCTTGCTGAATCAACGATAATTGTGTCTTACCTACCCTGCTGGAAGCATTTAATGCATCATGTGTTCCGTACACCGCTGAATGTGTTTTATGCGTCAGGTGTCCCCCTTGTTGAATGTGTGTGAAGTTGTATCCCGGACAAGGAAGACCTGCTGGCTCGGCCGCGGCTTGCCTTGAGGAGAGCGGAACACTGAGACCTGCTGGCGCTTCCGCGGCTCATCTTGTTTGTATGTATGTTAAGTTGTATCCCGGACAAGGAAGACCTGCTGGCGCTGCCGCGGCTTGCCTTGGGGAGAGCTGAACACTGAGACCTGCTGGCGCTGCCGCAGCTCATTTTTGTTGAATGTATGTTTAGTTGTATCCCGGACAAGGAAGACCTGCTGGCGCTGCCGCGGCTTGCCTTGGGGAGGGCTGAACACTGAGACCTGCTGG
The DNA here is from genome assembly GCF_964261635.1 of Lissotriton helveticus. NCBI lineage: Eukaryota > Metazoa > Chordata > Amphibia > Caudata > Salamandridae > Lissotriton > Lissotriton helveticus. Next base: position 47,607,246 of record NC_136070.1, read on the forward strand.
CGCTGCCGCGGCTCATCCTAGCACAAGAGGGAACTCCTGCCTGCGGAGGGAGGAGAGGAAGTGTTAGATTCCATTTTTTTCTTGTAAAAAGTCCTGGTGCGCCAGGCATCTGGCCGGTAGGGTACTGCCCGCGGTTGGGGAGCCAGTAGTCGGTGTTTCGGGATCTGGACGGCGGGGCGACTGTAGCCAGTGTCCTGGCCGGTTTGTCTTCTAGATGATCCGGTGAATTTAGTTCCCAGGTGGGAGACCAGTGGAGGGAGAGAGTTCCGAGACTGGTGAGAGACGGTGTTCTGGAGGGTGCTTCTCCTGGGAGAGCACGGAACCTCAGAAGTAGAGGTAGGGTGGGGCGAGCTTGCCCGTGACCTCTGGCCAGCCTGAGGGTGCGGACCCTAGGTGGAAGAGAAAGTGGTAAAGTGGTACTACACAAAGAAAGGGAGTGGAGTATGGCTGTCGTGGGCCAGGGGTTACCACCCCCCACTCCGGGTTGGCATGGACCAGTGATATCTGGGTGGCCTAGGGCCTGGTCCTAGCCGTGGTCAACTGAGGAGTACCAGTGGGGTAGCCTAGTTGGGCCTATGTTTTTTTTTTTTTTTTTTGTTTTCTCTTTTGGTTGTTGAATTTTTGTTTGTATTTTAAAGTCTATGTGTATCGATAAGATCAACGTGGCGTAGAACTGGAGAGGGTCCCGGCAGTGCAGGCCCGCGTCCATGTTTTTTCGCCCAAAGCAGGGAAGTCCATCAGTGTGGTGATTGGCCTACCCTGCGTTTTGGGCTGGAAGGGGGCTGTGTTGGACCGGGCCCTTCTGGCAGGTCCACCCCTGAAGTCTGGCTTGTTATATGTGACCTGGGAATGGTGATTCCCACTCTGAGTGCGTGTACATGAGAGAAGCCTGCCCTCCCATAGGAATGCATGGGGAATGTGTGTGTCCCCGATAGTTCCTGGTGCGTGGGGAGTACAGGCCCGAGTCTGGTATGTATGGATTCGTGTGACTGAATGCTTCAAGATGATGTATGCGGCTTGTGTGTGTCTAGAAGAGAAGTGCCACTTCTAGACATTGGTGTAGGTGTGCAGTAGGTGTGCCGGCGTGTGATTGGCTGAAGCCGGCTGGGGAGCCTGGCTCCAGGAGTCTGTGTGGGTCTGCCCCGGTGGTGAATGGAGAGATTAGCATGCTGATGTGAGGGAGGAGCTGTGCCTGTATCCTGTATGGGGCTGGGCTTTCCCCCACAATGCTGGCTCCGCCCCCCTGGGGTGCGTCTGATGACCTGTCCTACCTGATGAATGAAAGGGGTGGTTGGGGAAAACAAGATACTCCCAAAACCAGCTGCGACTGGTTTCTCCCCCACCCAGCACCTTTAGACAAAGGATTTGCATGTATAAAAAGAGGCTGTGACCTCTTCTAACTCGTTCTTGTTCCCACTTGAATCTGCCAGGGGCTGTTGCTGCTTGGGCCCAGGGTTGGCTTGTGGAAAATTAGTGCGTTTTGGTGAACATTATCTGCGCCATCTTGCCTCTTCCCCTGATGCCACACTTTTGTCGTGCGCGCCCGCCATTTTAAGATGCCCCGATCAGAACAAACCCTTTTGCATGCCGCTAGCCCCTGACATAGCCCTTTGCCTTCGCTAAGCCTGCACGCTGACCACCCCCTGCTTGCACCTGCCTTGAGTCATAAACCCCTCTTCGGCGCTGCTCTGCCCCCGGCCCTCATCCTGTTCCCAGCGCGACACCTCCCTGCTTTCCTTTCATGATCTCCGGCCCTTAGATGCAAACCCCCTTTTTCCCCGTGTGCCCGTTTTGTCCTCCCCGTTCCCAAGCCGACACCCAGCTCTGCCGATACCACCCTTGCCCCTCCCCGTACAATAGAAAGCTTCCCCCATCAAAGAAATCCCCGGGTTGATCAAAGCCCCCACCCCATGAGACCCAATCACACTCCCCACATCCCGTGACTCGGCGGATTATCCAGCTGCGCAATGCTCATCACCTGTTGTGATTAGGGTGGGGATTTCAACTGTAAATGTGTGTGGGAACGGGCCCCAAAGGGGGATTCCGGGTATGTCTTTCCGTATATCAAAGCTTTGTCACATATATGTAAACTGCAATAAAAACCATAAAACACTGTATATAAGGGGCCAGGCCTCAAACGTAAGTTAGAGCACCTCAGAACGATACCTTCTGTCCGTTTCGTTGTGTTCTCCTCCGGAGAGAATAAAAACCCTTGTTTCCTGCCTTCCAGTCTCCAGCGCCTGCCTCTTCATTGATTTAACTGACTAGAGGGTCACAGAGGCAATACCGCCGGGCAAATATCGATTGTCCCCGACCCGATTGAAACTGTTTTTACAATTGGCGTCCCAAGCGTGGGGCCCATCAGCGACTCGTGGATCCAGTGGGAGAGGTCCCGACGACAGAGTGAACGACTGCAGCGATCGGGAGAGCTCTTGCCCAATAGACCCTCGTCTGGCAGCCGATCATCCGAACTTCACTAGTTCCGAACAGACCTCTCTCGAGTGATCTACGGTCCTGACTGGGAACCATCAGGAGTGCCGTGAGAAATACGAGAAAAAGAGGACGATCGGGCGCTGGATTCGGAAGACAAGAAACTGTCCACATGGTCCGGGTAAGGTCGTGTTGCCACGACTAATTGCGAAATTTGTTTTGATCGTTTGATTGTTCAAAATACTAGTATTGCCTTGTTTATTTTTATTTAGAGATTCACTGTCTGCAAACGGAGAAGCAACAGGCTCTCTCTCCCTTTGCAAGCAGTGGAGGATAAGTAGGGTAGCAGCCGTGCTTATTCGTTTTCTCCCCCACTCAATAATTGCTTGAAACTGAACTGTTGTTCACAAACTATTGTTTCCTGGAGATTCTCTGTCTGCAAGCAGGGAAGAGACCATCCTTTTTGCAGATAGTGAAAAGGGTAGGTAACGCAGATCTTTGCGATCCTACTCATTCTCCCCATAGTTATTTTGTTGGTCTATTGGTTTTTTTGGGATCCATGAGGTATTCACTGCCTGCAAACAACGTAGAATAGAAATATTCTGTCTAGTCTTTGCACCTAGTGATAAGATAGGCAGTGCTGACTTTTTAGTCCCTCGTTACGAGCCGTCATGTCTGTCTTCTCCCCATTGATAAATAGCCTGTTTAGCCCGGACCGGGTGTTAGAGGTGGACCATATGGCTCCACTAGAAGGCACCCCTAATAAGGACATGTTCATAAACTATGGGTTAGTCACCATAGCTTATAATAAATTATGGCATAGGTATACCGAAGATAGCCAAGATAAACAGTGGCCACTGGCAGGATCCTTTGACCTTGATAAAATAGAAACGTTAGAAATAGCCCTTCGAAATAATAAGACGACGCCAATTATGCTCGACAGTCTCGGTATGTGGCGCAGAGAGGCTACGAAACGACAGAGAAAAGACGAGGATAAACCAAGTAGGGAAATATACCGACAGGACAACCCCAGGACACCGCTACCCACAACTTACCCCCCGACACTATACCAAGGACGACCAGACTTAGGGTCAGACCAATGCGCTTTTTGTAGGTATGTCGGACACTGGAAAGCCCAATGCCCAACTCTACTGAGCGTGAGTAGGAGCAGAGGACCGACAGGAACGACAGACCGACAGTACGAGAAAAGGCGCGAGACAGAGAAGAACCCGACTTACATAGACAGGCCAGACAGAACCACCACGTTTGATTATGCCCGATGGCACAGATTTCGCCAGGAAAATCTCAGCGGCATGATCAAGTTCTCCTAGGTCGGGCAATGTCAAGACGGGAATCCAGCCTCGTTTAAAAACTTACAGACGGAAAGAGATAATTATGACCGATAACTGTTTTTATATTTGTCTTGGGTCTTTGTATGTCGTACTTGTACTGCCCCCCGTCTGAGTTCGTGCGTATGTAAATGTACAAATCTGCGTCACCCCTCTACACGTGTTTCCGTGTTACTCAACCCCTGTTAGCAGAAACTTAGCATAAAAGCAACCTGGAAAGAAAGAAATGATAAAACAAAATCCGTAGAACATTAATAAACTTGAACTTTTAATTTAACACAACAAACAAGGAATAATAACGATAAACTGTAGAAAATGAAAGTCAAACAGAACATTCGCCCCCCCCCATTCTGGAACCTTCCAAAATAGGGCAGGGTTACGGCTACGCCCAACCAACGGCAACCCATATAAGGCGAGCCCCGCCGCCAACTCTTGGTCAGGAAATCTTAACGTATGGGGGAGCCGGAGGAGAGGCAGGAGCCCGCAGCCTGGGCATTTGCAGGTAGTCCCGCCACATGTCTCCTTGGCCGGCCGCAACGGGCCTGGAAAGACTAAGGTAGTCCCGCCACATGTCAAGAGGAGAGCGAGGCATCTCTTCCTTTTCTCTTCTGTCACAGCCGCAGCAGTCCTGGACGGCGGGATGTCCTGCACGTACCTCCACAACAATTTGTCCAAGTTGGGCTGGGAGGGAGAGGCGACGCGGACGAGCCTCTCCCACCTCCACCGGTAGGAGGTTTCCCAGCCCCCAGTCCGACGCCGAACACCCCCAGTCAGGCGATGGTGCCCATACTTCCACAGCACCGGACACACCATGGTGGCACCCCAGTACTTGCGCAGCACCGAACACACAATGGTGGCACCCCAGTATTTGCGCAGCACCGAACGTACAATGGTGACACTTAGGGAACACCGGATGTGGAGAGGCCTTCATGCAGGGCGATGAAAAGGAGCGGCATGGAGTGCACCGGGAGAAGGAGACGATGTGAACGAGTCTCCCTCGCCCCCCCCCTAGGTGGGGGCATCACAGCTGCACCCCAGCTGAACGTCCCGCTCTCACAAAACAGGGACCTCTTCCTTTCACTCCGAAGGGTCTCTTCCATTCTTGCAAACTCGACGAGGGTGGCCCCTGTAGGGCCTCAAAATGGCGTCTGGATCCGCTGGAAGGCGGGCCCCGGCCACTAGAGTAACTTCGGCCAGCCATACAACTCAAACATTTGTCCCATGGAGCACGAGCCCCCATCTCCGGCAGCATCTCCGCAGCCTTGAAGATCATACAAAGGTCCCCGGCGGAGCCTTCGGCCTTCGCAGGTTTCCGGTAAGGGACGGCTGCTTCGATCGCCAACGAAACAAACATGACATTGCCACACCTTCTGTTAGCGTGAATTCTAGAACTGCCGAAAAGGACTCTGGTCCAAACTGCCAGTAATGGAAACATTTCCCCCTGATGCTGCTTCCGGACTGTGCCGGCCCCGCCCAAAATGGCGCTGGTATCAATCGGAACTTACGAACACCTCGTGGTGTTCCTTCGCACTAATATAAACTTGATGTTCTGAGATTTTTGTGATCCTTTGTACACTTGGCTAGAAAAGACAAGGAGAGCTCACTCGACGAACAGTATGAAAAGATCCCCGTTACAAACGTTGATTACGAATATACAATGTATTATATTTTTATAACTGATGTAAACCTCATTTACGATACATGCGTACGGTATGTATATAGGAAATCTGATTACACCTGTTATGCTTATGTTTCTAAATTATGAAAATATATGCCCCCGAACCCCCAGCCAATTAATAGACGTTTTAGTCTCTCACAAATGAATGAATGAAACTTTCCGATGTTTTTACTGTTGCAAACGACACCCCCGCTGTACGCACTTTAGCCATTGCCACGACCGACCAAATACGACCACACCCTCCTAATCCATATGCTGAAATGAATTTGCAAAATAAAGTCTTTGAAACTATGGACGGGTATTGCATGCTTTATTTTAAAACAATATGGGATGGGTAGGAAAGTTCTTTTTCTGTGCACCCTACTCTGCTCTCTCTTTAAGGTTAAAGGAAGATGGTTGCCCAGCCCTGGAGGACGGATCGGATCGACAACACGACACTCCGTCTTAAAAATACGCGACTGACTCATGAACTCTCGCGTAGAGGAAGACCGTGACTTCCAAGGATGGGTAAAACGAATGGTGTAAATGAGGGAATGTAAAAGGAGGGTGAAATGAAATAATGTAAATACTGTAAAGTACAACGTTCCAAAGTAGCAGGGACCCAAGAACCGAAGAACTTTAGAACGCCACGGCGTTGAAAGAGGTTTAAGGATCCCGATAGTGAGATATATCCTTTGACTAGATACCTCGCACTAGGCACCTCTGGTTTCCTTTTTTATGTTTCCCCGCACACGCCCTACATGAACACACTACCCCCCCCTCGACTCCGAAAACCATATCCCCGGGGACCCTGCCCCAAGGAGGAAAGACGAGTTAGAGGTAAGTAAAGGACTTATGAATCCATGTATTTGTATGCGCGCGAATGCTGTCTCCCCCACCCCCCCCCCCCTTTTTTTTCTCCCTCTGCAGGTTACATCAGAGATTACAGCCAAGGTGTGGCGAAGATCTGAGACCTTGCCATGTCTAAGTGCACGAAACGGACTAGCGCCGCAGGGTGGTGTCTAAGCACGCCTGCAAACTACTCACGTATCGAACAAACCCGAAAAATTAGCACAACCTGATAAAAAGTGATCACCCTTAAACCAGACCGGACGAATGAACCCACGTTACGTATGATGCGAAACTGTGAGGGAATGTGTGTGTGTGTGTGGCTGAGGCGTTGACCCAACTGGTCAAAGGACCGAGAATGCGAGAAAGTGCGACAAAATGGTACCTCCTTTTTCTTCTTTCCTTTTCCCAAAGCACGTCCCCTCTACCCTGTCTAATGCTCAAACTGCATGATTACAAGCTAACGTGGACTCGTGAATACCCTTTACTGTGTAATGCACTAAATAGCCTTTCTCGAACGCACTGCCGCCCTCTCCGTTGCACGTGTACTATTTAGCCTGCCGTTGCACTCTCTCTCTCTCTCTCTCTTTTTCTCTCTTTCTCTCTCTCTCTCTCTCTCTCTCTCTCTCTCTCTCTCTCTCTCACTCTCTCTCTATTTTTTTCACTACCACTCTTCCGAGTGGTTAGCCCCGAAATTGGCAGATTGCCACCCCTAGCACACCACCTAATTGGCTTCAAATACCGTCAGTATTTGCACAAACATTTGTCTTTAATGCAATCACCCTGAGGCCGCGTCATTACCTCTCCTTTTCCGCTAGAAGTCAATGAACCCAGGTTGGGCCGTAAGGGAAAGGACAGGTAAGACGACAGAGGTTCCCTAATCTGGCCCGAAATAAGGGAACTACATGTCAACGGCTCCTATAGTATAAAACAAGGACCTCAGAATACGCGACCCTCCCCTCCCCGAATCGTCGCAATACCCAAACCAGAAAAACGATCACCCCCGTTGCCTCCCCTGTCTATGTCCCTGGTTGTTTCCCATAAATCCCCTGTCCTTCCTAGTTAAGTAACCGGGCTGTAAAAGGTTACGTAGGACCCAGAATGATGTTTTACAAGGTTAACAGACTAGACCAAGGTAAAAAAAAAAAATCGTCAAAATGAACCTCGCAGTAGCTGAAAAACAGGATGCACCGATAGAAAGGAAATGTTTAGCCATGTTCGTCTCTCAGCGAAATACCTGTGTAGTACCATGTTGACGACTCACTGTACCCTTTTGTAAATGTGAAACTCTAGAGAACGGCATACCTTTGCCAGATTTATCTCCCGAAGGTGGGTTACCATCAGATGAACTGTCATGCCTGTAATAAATGATTATGAAGGAAAGTCATAGTAAATCCAGCAGGTCCGCCACCGGTCATTCATATGCCAGTTGTGAACGTTAAAAATGACGGACATTTTCATTCTTTGCCTGGAGCTGGGAGAGAAATAGACTTTTTGATTATCTTCATCCGAAAATTTTCTAAAAGACTGTCTTTTCAAACTTGTTTAAGGGTACTGCTGTTGGAGGAGAGAAGGACCGGATGTGGGAGCACGAGGCCCGACTGCAGACTAAGGGACACCTACGACATTGGCCAAGGCGAGACCACGACTGAAAAGAGCTGCAGGACGAGGCACTGTTTTCGACAGCATGAAAAGAAAGGGTCGACCTGATGCCCCTGCTCGACGTCCAGTGCCTGTCGACAAGTCCCCGCTCTCTGAATTCCGTCACACGCCCGCCTATTTGAAGTCTCTCGTTCCCCTAGTTTGTTCCTAATTTGGCCTTGCTCCATCCCCCTCTTTTTCCTCTGACCTACCCTATAGACTGTTTTGAACGCTCTTCTTCCATCGGAACTTTCTGACAATCACCTCAAAGGACACGGGGCGAAAAGGACCTTTTCCGACCAGAAACGCGAGGAAAGGGTCGTGCCCTGCAACACAGAACTTAGACCAGAGCTGGACTCGTAGCTCCACCGCCGGTGCTCAACAGCGCCAACGAAAGACCACAAAGAACAATGAGAACTCGTAAACTTCGAACGTTTGACCTCCTCAACCACCGTTTTTTCTACGCCTCATTTCTCTCCCAGCCACCATTGTATTGATCCTGCTCCAATCCGAATCCGAAATATGTATTAACCTGCCAGTTTACGTTATGATATGTACTTGCTGCTCGCCGTTTTTGTATTTCATTCCTATGACTTTCCTGCTGAACAAATTTATCAAAGTTCATCAAATAGGTGCACCTCCTAAAAACTAGTAACCTCAAAGTGTATTGTTTACAACTCTTTATCTTGGGTTTCCTACCGCTCTCTCTTTCATGCTCACCACAATAGACCCGAGTAGAAAATGAACCAACAAGATGTCTTGAATATGTTAAAGGAGGGACTGTGGAAAATTAGTGCGTTTTGGTGAACATTATCTGCGCCATCTTGCCTCTTCCCCTGATGCCACACTTTTGTCGTGCGCGCCCGCCATTTTAAGATGCCCCGATCAGAACAAACCCTTTTGCATGCCGCTAGCCCCTGACATAGCCCTTTGCCTTCGCTAAGCCTGCACGCTGACCACCCCCTGCTTGCACCTGCCTTGAGTCATAAACCCCTCTTCGGCGCTGCTCTGCCCCCGGCCCTCATCCTGTTCCCAGCGCGACACCTCCCTGCTTTCCTTTCATGATCTCCGGCCCTTAGATGCAAACCCCCTTTTTCCCCGTGTGCCCGTTTTGTCCTCCCCGTTCCCAAGCCGACACCCAGCTCTGCCGATACCACCCTTGCCCCTCCCCGTACAATAGAAAGCTTCCCCCATCAAAGAAATCCCCGGGTTGATCAAAGCCCCCACCCCATGAGACCCAATCACACTCCCCACATCCCGTGACTCGGCGGATTATCCAGCTGCGCAATGCTCATCACCTGTTGTGATTAGGGTGGGGATTTCAACTGTAAATGTGTGTGGGAACGGGCCCCAAAGGGGGATTCCGGGTATGTCTTTCCGTATATCAAAGCTTTGTCACATATATGTAAACTGCAATAAAAACCATAAAACACTGTATATAAGGGGCCAGGCCTCAAACGTAAGTTAGAGCACCTCAGAACGATACCTTCTGTCCGTTTCGTTGTGTTCTCCTCCGGAGAGAATAAAAACCCTTGTTTCCTGCCTTCCAGTCTCCAGCGCCTGCCTCTTCATTGATTTAACTGACTAGAGGGTCACAGAGGCAATACCGCCGGGCAAATATCGATTGTCCCCGACCCGATTGAAACTGTTTTTACAGGCTTGCCTCCCTGGGCCCTGCCCTGCTCCTGGACTCTTATGGACTTTCCCTGCTAGGAGCTGCTGTGCTCCCCTTGAGGTCCTGGACTCTGATGGACCTTGCTACTTTCTTTACCCCTAGCGCTTGGGAGCGCCTTGCCTGCTGTAGCGCTGAGAGCGCTTTAATTTCACTGATAGCGCTGGGAGCGCTGCCTTCCTGCTCCAGCGCTTGGGAGCACCGTCCTGATCGAGCCGGTGCCCACCCGGCACTTGCCCCGTGCTGAGGAAGTCTCCTCAGCCCCAGCGAGTGCCCACCTCGCGTTATTTCCTGCCGGTATTTCCTCTACATTGCGAGGGAGCCTACTCCTCGTCTAATTCCTCCTAGCGCCGCTGGCCGGGACCCCTCGTGACGTCTGCCCGGGCCACGCTGGAATTGGCTGCCGGCCCGGGATTCCCTTCATGACGTCGCCCCAGGCTGCACCCTGATTGGCTGCCAGCCCGAGGACGCTGGAGCCCCGCCCACGAAGCCCGAGAAAGCAGAGAGCGGCGGGAGCCTACTCCGCGCTCCTGCGTGACCCAGAGATGCCGCCGAACCCCTTCCGGGGCTCCCGAGATGGAGGGAGAGTCCCACCAAGCGAGAGGAGGCCGGCGGAGCAGCGGAGATCTGTGCGCACGAACCGGTGAGTGCAGAGAAGGGGAGGGGGCGTCGGGGCACATTGTCGGTGCCGCCCCTCCCCTCCAGTGACTCGCTCGTGGTGTTCCCTGGCCCGTGGGGCCCCCAGGGATAGCGGGTCCCCCGAGAGGGACTCCGCCTACCTTGTCCCTTCCGAGCCTGCGAGGCTCGGCCTCAGTAGCATCAACATCGAGCCCAGCGAGGCTCGAGTGCCGGTTCGTTGTTGCCTGAGCCCTGAGAGGCTCGTCCATCGTCTTTGAGCCCCGAGAGGCTTCAAAATAGTACAGTTGCTTCATGAGCCCCGAGAGGCTCTGTCATGGCCCGTGGGGCCACCGCGATACCGAGTCCCGCGAGAGGGACTCCCCCTTCGTCATTGAGCCCCGAGAGGCTCCACCTTTGACCCTTGTCCTGCCGAGCCTGCTTGGCCCGGCCCCAGCCCAGCATCTATTGTCCTCGAGCCAGAGAGGCTCATCCCTGGCCCTTGTCCCGAGCCTGCAAGGCTCCCACGTGTCGCCCTATCCTCTACAGCTGCCCAGCACTTCGTGGGCAGCTGCCACGTGTAGGTTTGTTCCTGGCTCCCTGCAGCCTGTCCAGACATTGAGACTTTGGGCGTCCTAGCCCCAGAAAAGGCCGATGGCCTATTGGGAGTTATTGTTTGATGTTCTATGTCATCCCTGAGAGAGTATCCTATGTGCGCCTTCAAAGGTGCCCTGTTATGTTATGTGCTTGTCCTTCCTTCCCTCCTAAGTATCCTAGGTCTCATGTATATGACTTCTGGTTAGAGTGAGTTCTACTGCTAGTTCTATTGTGTTCCAGGTTGTCATGTGTTCTAAATGCTAGCTCCTGGTTGTGATGTGTTCTGGTACTAATTCTAGGAAGCTCCCAGTTGTTATGTGTCTTAAATGCCATTTCCATCATGTGCATATTCCTGGCAGTGGTCCCCTGGCCCTGTCCTGTATATATTCCCGTGTAAACCCTGCCCGTGCCCCTGGCACCTTGTAAATTGTGTATTTACCCTTAAGTATGTCTTTCAATACAAAGTCTATTTTTCATATATATACCTTATGTGGAGTTCCTTTTGTGGGGGGCCCGGGAGGTTGTTGTTGGGGGTGCGTGCGCAAATGCTTTACACATGACCTCCGAGATAGGCCTGACTGCTCGTGCCAAGCTACCAAAGGGGGTGAGCAGGGGTTGTCTTGGCGGGTGACTTCCCTACCCTAACTGGAAGTGGTGATTTCTGTCTGGCCTTGGTGCAAACCTCGACCAGCCAGGGATCCCATTTCTAACAGTAGTCGCTGATGCTGGTCAAATGGGACGCTGTGACCACACCCAGTGATGTAGTCGCTGACGCTGGTTGAATGGGACGCAGTGACCACACCCAGTGATGTAGTCGCTGACGCTGGTCGGATGGGACGAACGCTTCTTCCAGGTGTTTGAGGGCGAGGCTGTATCCACCAAACAGCCACTCAAGTGTGGGGTTCCTCAGGGCTCTGCCCTGAGCCCCACACTTTTTAACATCTATATGAGGCCCCTAGCGGAGATAGTTCATCCATTTGGCGTCCGTATTGTCACCTACGCAGACGACACTCAGTTGGTGGTCTCATTAGGCCACTCTGAGGGGTCGTCTAGCACACTGAGCTCATGCTTAGAAGCAGTGGCCAAATGGATGAAATCCTCCTGTCTCAGATTGAATGGAGAGAAGACAGAGGTCATGTTACTGGGTAACCCTCCACCTACCAGTCTGGCCTCCTTCTGGCCCACATGTGTAGGCCCCCCCTCCCCAAATCTGAGATAAAAAGCCTGGGAGTTTGGCTCGATAAATCACTGGATTTTACTTTTCAGGCCACCAAAACTGCATCCACCTGTTTTGGGCTGATGAGAATGCTCCGGAAGGTACTCCCCTTGCTCCCATTCCAGGCGAGGAGAGTCATGGTCCAGGCCCTGATACTCTCACACCTGGATTATGGTAATGCTCTCTATCTGGGAGCCCCGGTGGCAGTGATCAATAAACTCCAGGTCACCCAAAACTGTGCGGCCCGGCTGCTTTTTCAAATTCCTCGCTGGCAGTCGGCCAAAAATGCCTTAAAAAAGTTACATTGGCTCCCTGTGGCAGCAGGGGTACAATTTAAGGCTATGTGTCTTGTTCAGAAAGCAATTCGCAGAACTGGTCCAGCCATAATGCACCCTTTAGCTACCCCCTATCTTCCCCTCAGAGCTCTACGCTCAAGTTCACTGCAACTAGCCACCACGACCAAGATATACAAGGCTCGCTGGAGCGGCCGCTCATTCTCACACAATGCTGCGAGAATATGGAATTCCCTTCCGCTTATCCTCAGAGAAAACAATAACCGGATGGCATTTAGGAGGCTTCTAAAGACCCACCTGTTCAGCAATGCCTGTTAATCATCCTAGCTGGCCACCTTGGATTTCAGTCAAAGCGCTTTATAAATGTAATTTTTCATTTCATTTCATTTCATGGGACGCTGTGACCACACCCAGTGATGTGGTCACTGATGCTTAAGGGATGGGAGGCTGTGACTACAACCAGTGATAAAGTCATGATGCTGGTCGAATGGGATGCTGTAACCACACCCAGTGATGTAGTCGCTGATGCTGGTAGGGTGGGAGCCTGTGATCGCACCCAGTGATGTAGTCCTGATGCTGGTCGAATGGGATGCTGTGACCATACCCAGTAATGTAGTTGCTGAAGCTGGTGGGATTGGAGGCTGTGACCACACCCAGTGATGTAGTCGCTGATGCTGGCCGGATGTGAGGCTGTGACCACACCCAGTGATGTAATTGCTGATGCTGGTGGGATGGAAGGCTGTGACCACACCCAGTGATGTAGTTGCTGATGCTGGTGGAATGGAAGTCTGTGACCACACCCAGTGATGTAGTCCTGATTGAGGAAAAGTGTTCTTCTGATCGGCATCATTTGTAGCGGGACTCCATTGCTTTTTCATTGCCATCTCGTGTCAAACACTTCCACATGACCCACCTGGTCGTTTTTAAGGGTGGGCGTAGTTCGCGAAGTAGCGTTTCACGAAGCTACGCGAAGTGCACTTTGCACTACGCGAACTTCACGTAGCACTACGCGAGCTGCGTAGTAGCATGTTTGCACTGTGCAAGATGCATTTTCAATGATAGCACAGTGCGAACAAGCATCCGGCACTGTGCAATCGTTGAAAATGGCATCTTGCACAGTGCGAGCTGTAGTTTTCTGCCGCTCGAGTAGATTTTTACTCGAGCGGCAGCTTTCTCAACGCGAACTGGTAGTTTCTCATCGCGAGCGGTCACGAGGATGCACGACCACTCGCAATGAGAAACCTGACCACCCCGCCTTGAGAGTCTCGCCGGGATGTCATTTTGCTTGCTCGCGGTCGCGAACATGACGTTGAGGAACGCGAACAAGCAAAAAATGACTGCTGCACTACGCTACGCCTGCTCGCACTGTGCTACGTGCAGCTCACGTAGTGCGAAGTTGCGTAAACTTCGCAAACTACGCGAGCGTAGCGTAGTGCTTCGCCCAGGGTTAGTCGTTTTCTGCTGATGCCTGAGGAAAATCTAACTGACACGACAAAAAACATCTTGCAGCCTGCATTTCTGCCCAGGAACTGTCGCACACCCAACCCCCCTGTTCTCTGAAGTTCACCAGAAAGCCACGAGACACTCACACCCTGAGTAAATGATTTTCCATCTCCTGCTCCCAGCCTGGTAAACATCCTTGACACCGTGATCAGGTTATCTGGACAATGGTCTGACTGCTGGGCCTTGATCCGGGTGATTAAACAATGACTTGAAAGACCGGTTTTGATCAAGGCAATTGAACAATGACCTGAAAGACTGACCCTTGATCAAAGCCGAATGAACAATGATTTGTGTAGCAAGCCTTGACGAGGTCACCAGCTACAAACATCGTCTGGATCAGGTTATCAACTGCAAACACTGCCCTGATTTAACAATGAACTAACACCCAAAAGACTGGGATGAAAAAGTATAAAAAGCTTGTAAGCTGCAGAGTGAAGCAGCAGCCTCCTATGTCTTGTCTCTGACTAGCTTGGGAACCTGTTCCATAGCCCGGGCTATTAAATAAATCTGGGTTCCTCCTGCAGACGAAGGCTCCTGTGTCTCTTTTTACTAAGTATGGAAGATATGGAAGACTTGGGCGGTTCCCCCGCCGCCGAGACCCAGTAAGTGGGTTATTCCGGTTCTTCATGATGCTGGTGGGGTGGGAGGCTGTGACCACACCCAATGATGTAGTCCTGATGCTGGTGGGATGGGAGGCTGTGACCACACCCAGTGATCTACTCGCTGATGCTGGTGGGATGGGAGGCTGTGGCCATACCCAGTGATGTAGTCGCTGATGCTGGTCGGATGGGAGGCTGACTGCACCCAGTGATGTAGTCCTGATGCTGGTCGGATGGGAGGCTGACCGCACACAGCGATGTAGTCGCTGATGCTGGTAGGATGGGAGGCTGTGACCACACCTAGTGATGTAGTCCTGATACTGGTGCGATGGGAGGCTGTGACCACACCCAGTGATGTAGTCGCTGATGCTGGTCGGATGGGAGGCTGACTGCACCCAGTGATGTAGTTGCTGATGCTGGTCGGATGGGAGGCTGTGACCACACCCAGTGATGGAGTTGCTGTGACCACAAGCAGTGATGTAGTCGCTGATGCTGGTCGGACGGGAGGCGGTGACCACACCCAGTGATGTAGTCGCTGATGCTGGTTGGACGGGAGGTGGTGACCACACCCAGTGATGTAGTCGCTGATGCTGGTTGGACGGAAGGCAGTGCCACACCCAGTGATGTAGTCCTGGTGCTGGTGGGATGGGAGGCTGTGACCGCACCCAGTGATGTAGTCCTGATGCTGGTCGGATGGGAGGCTGTGACCACACCCAGTGATGTAGTGGCTGATGCTGGTCGGATGGGAAGCTGTGACCACACCCAATGATGTAGTCCTAATGCTGGTGGGATGGGAGGCTGTGACCACACCCAGTGATGTAGTCTCTGATGCTGGTCAGATGGGAGGCTGTGACCGCACCCAGTTATGTAATCGATGATGCTGGTGGGATGGGAGTCTGCGACCACACCCAGTGATGTAGTCGCTGATGCTGGTGGGATGGGAAGTTTCGACCCCACCCAGTGATGTAGTCGCTGTTGCTGGTCGGATCGGAGTCTGTGACCACACCCAGTGATTAAGTCGCTGTTGCTCGTGGGATGGGACGCTGTAACCACAACCAGTGATGTAGTCGCTGATGCGGATGGGAGGCTGTGACCACACCCAGTGATGTAGTCCTGATGCTGGTTGGATGGGAGGCTGTGACCACACCCAGTGATGTAGTCCTGATGCTGGTTGGATGGGAGGCTGACTGCACCCAGTGATGTTGTACTGCTGTGAGTGGGAGGAGCCTGTACAAGTGAGAGTGCCGCAATGTAATTAAAGAGGAAAGCTCATTAAGTCCCCTGGGAGATGAAGCCACTGGGAAATCTCTTGACAACTTAAATGGCAATTCTTTGCCCTGGACTCCGAGCATTGCTCAACGGTGAGTCCCTCAGGATCTCATTAGCTTCGCGTCCATACCTCTATTAGTTGTTGACGGAAGCAGGAAAAGGTTGAGCCAAGCTGGGGTCACCACAGACTTGTTTGCGATTGGTTGTTGTTCAATCCTTTGCGTCAGTGATGTGGGGTCTTATGTACCTGTTCTTTTCAGCTTCATTTCAGCATCTGCCCGATAATTTTTCCTTGATTTTAACGTCTTTATCATAAATGCGAATCAGAAAGGAGAGCGGATACAGGACTGCGAGCGACAGGACTCTTTTACGTGTCATTGCAGGGCTGCACATGCATAGGTAAAGGACATCCCAGAAGGAAGCAACTTTTCCTGATTTCCCGACAATTAGGAGATGAGTAAATAAAGGTTTTTCAGGTTGCCGTCATTAGCAGCTTCCCACCGACTGGGCCGTTATTTAAATTTTTCCTGATGGCTGATGCCTCACTTACTGCAGGGCATGGTGGATGGGAGACAGAATGAACATGTTCAGCCTCCCTGCCTACTATTTTCTATTCCTACTCCTGGGTGGACACAGTGGTGGCACCTCCACTATGGCGGAGGAGCGTCGCCTCACTTCTTTCGAGCAGTGCAAAGGAAAGGAAATATAAAATGATAACAACCTTGAGTTATCATTTTAGGTTTCCTTTGAGGGCAGGCGGTTCTGCTCTGCTCTCGAAGCAGGGCAGGGAAGGAGTTGTTTGCCCACTCCTAAGTGCGCAATGACTCTTTGGTCGGCCCTCTCTTCTACCCAAACCAGTCATACGCAGTTTCCACATTCTCCATGTAGGCTGCATTATAGCCTACATGGAGAACAAGCCCAGACCCCCATTCCCTGGTTGAGCATCGAACCAGGACGCTCAAAACCAATCAACGCTGCAATGCAGCATTGTGATTGGTCAGGGGAGCCTGGGTGCTTACCAATAACAACACTGCAGTGCAGCATTGTGATTGGTCAGGGGAACCCAGCTGTTCCTGGATTCCTGTCCCACGAGAAGAGCAAGGAGCAGAGACGCGGGATCCAGCGTTGGTGGTAAGGTAAGTGTGTAAAAATTGTTGTCTTTTACTTTGTTAACCCCGCGCTTCCCCCTGCTCCAACTCTCACTCCCCCCGCGCCCGCCCACCACCCACAAGACATGCCGGCTACCCCTGGGTGTACAGCAAAATGGAATAAATGGTGTTGAAGGCTACTGCGCAGGAGGGCAGTCATCACAGACCAGGTTGGAAGATGGGTGGTTAGTTGTGGGCCTAGTGGACTTGGCAGGATGCAGTTCAGGTCCTGGAAAACTGCAGGTGGACGGGTAGGAGCTGGCCACCTGGCCTCACTTCAGGCCTGCTGGCGGGAAGCAAAGGGTCTGTGAGGGAACAGAATGAAAGGCTGTCAATGGCGCCGGTCACTCCGCGGTCCTGAGTGGCCACTTCTGTTTTTTTGTTTTTTTAAATAATTTGTAGCTCTGCATGCTGTGAAGCTGCATATACCTTTAAAATAAATTACTTGAAGTTTAAAGTTATGAAGATTCACAACATCACACACCCCTAGTGTCACGATTTAATCTCAAGTGTGTAAAAGGTTGTGGTCCCAGAAACTCTAAAGTGCATGCAGTATTCAGCATAATATGTAGGTAGATCACTTTTTGTTGAATTTCTAGACAGTAAATATTATAATCAACATGAAGGTTTTTTTTATAGCAGAAAGTAAGGAAGCATTTGCCAAAAAAAGTCAAATGTTTCCTCGGAC
This sequence comes from Lissotriton helveticus, assembly GCF_964261635.1. Taxonomy (NCBI): domain Eukaryota; kingdom Metazoa; phylum Chordata; class Amphibia; order Caudata; family Salamandridae; genus Lissotriton; species Lissotriton helveticus. Next base: position 47,624,772 of record NC_136070.1, read on the forward strand.
TCTGTTTGATTTCCCTACCTCATGTACAGTGTGCAGTAAAACAAGGTTTGATAACAGTCACCCCGATTCCACCACTAGGACCTCTCTGATGCCAAACTCTCTGCCTGTGAAAGTGGTATCAGACCAGCTTCCTACTTTACGTTAACCCGCCTCCTGCTACCTTCCACTGGCACACTTTGTGTCCCTAAACCGCCATGTAAATCATTCTGATATGAGTAAGCTTGAAATTAGGGGTGGGCAATAAATTCCACTCAGTCGGCGGAGTTTTGCCCACTCTGCGTTATGCTTGTAACGCGGCGTTCTGGCGAAACTCCGCCAACCGGCGCATGGTGGAGTTTTTTCTCGTGCACAGCACACTAACTTTAAGTTGGTGAATGGTAGCGAGAATATGCAACCGCAGCATGATTTTCAGGCGCTAGAAAAGCGCCCGGTGGGATTTTCTTGCTGCGGGTTGACACGACCATTCGCAGTGAGAAAGCTGCTACTCTATACTCAAGCGGCAGCTAAGAAGCAGCACCCTCTGGCGCGCTCTGTGATGTCACTTGCGCTTATTTTGCAGCACAGAACAAGCTCCTTACGCTAAAAGTAGCACAACGTACCATTTTTTACCCACTCGCTGAACCCCACAGATTCTCGTGGAGATTTTGCTGAGTGGAATTCTGCGAGTTCCACTCACCCCGAGTTGAAACGTGCTCGTGTGCTAGAGAGGACTCACGGTACAGATGGAGGACATGAGTTATGTTATTTTTAAAGACATACATGATGACAGGACCACCATGCCACATGGCAGTGAGCTGGTCTACTCTCAAGGACTTACCCCCAGATGCATCAAGCATCCATTTTGCGATTCCTTATTAGCGAAAAATAAGGAATCGCTAATAGGGAATAGCAAAATGGTATGCAAGAAGAAATCACTTTAAAAATAGCGATTTCCTAAAATTCCTTAATTGCGATTCGCAAATTGCAAGTCGCAATTAAGGAATACCTCCCCATTCATTCCTATGGGCCTAGAGGCCCATAGGAATGAATGGGAAGACATTCTGAATTTGCGAATCACAATTAGCGATTTGCAAAATGAGAATGCGATTTCAAGGGTGCAGGGGTGTCCAACGGACACCCTGTTGCACCCCTGAAATTGATTTGTGCACATATGTGTGCGTAACATGAAACTTTGAAAAATGCACTTTAGTGCATTTTTCAAAGTTTTTGCAAATTACCATAAAGTTGTACTTCATGGAAATTTGCGTGCCCTATTATCGAAATCGCTATTTTTAAAACTTTAATGCATTGCATTTAAGAAACCTCAATTTGAGATTCCTTAAATGCAAGTAATCGCAATTTAGCGAATTCTCAATTTGAGATTTTTGCATTTGCGATGATGCATCCCAAATGCAAAAATACCGATCGCAAAGGGGCAGATTCTGAGAATCTGCCCCTTTGCGACCAGATTTTCCTTTGATGCATCTGGGCCTTAGCGCCTTGAAGCAGACCTTCTATCTGTGCAAGAGCTGCTTTCAGGGAAATGTGTTTTGAAACAGCAGAGAGCTTTAAACTAGAGGGCCCATCCATAACTGGGGTGCAGGCAGGCCTTCCAAAGGCTGCAGAAATGACAAATTCTAAAATGCAAAAACAACTATACACCTATTAGTCACAGAATGTAGATGAATATAACACAAACATTGGGGACAGTGGGTTTTGTTTTCCTGCACCGACTCAGTTTATAAATCACCAAATTGTAGCTAAACTTGTTTGAATGTTGAGTAGAAGGATTAATCTGTGAATTTCGAGCTGTGCTCATACCTGGTGAAACCCCAATGGGATCAGAAAGGGCTGGCCCTCCCCCAGACCCCTTTCCCTCGGGCACTTGTCCCCTTTGTGTAGAGAGGGTCTGCAGGCACACTGAGGCCCTTGCCAGCACGAGGCAGAAGGATCCTGGAGTGGAAGAAAGTATCTTTGATTTCCACGTGCACAGCAATGGGCTGGAGATTAAGCATCATGTTCAGAAGTGTGGGGGAAGCCTAAAGATGACCACTTCTGTTGGCTGTCACATAAAGTGCTCTTAGCTATACAAGAAGGCACATGTTCGAGAGAGAAACTGAACCTGGAAACCATTGCAAAACAAAGGTGGGGCAGCTTTGGTTCATTCAAACTGTGGGTGTCACCAGCATCACCCGAGTTGCTGCAAAAATGCCCATCCACCTGGTGAAGTACTATAGAGAATCTGTCCCCAGCTGAACCTTGAACATCTGTCCTGGAAATCTGCTCCAAGTATTAGAGAAGATGGCATCTGATTAATCACAAGGATGAAGGGGGCAGATCTTGTCCATTGCATCCCTCTGCTCTTCAGAAGTTGGACAGTGTGGAAGACCTAGGGCTGTGACAGCCTGTAAAAGAACCAGTTGCCCAGCAGAAACTGGATATTTTCTTCATCCAGCCCATGTGAAACGTCACCGGTAGTGAAGCAAGCTCTGCGTACTGAGGGAGCTGGTGCAAAGAGCAACCAGTAGCAAGTTGCAACTGGACATTTTGCAGCAGACCTGAAGTAGTAGGAAGCTCACCCTCCAACTAGAAACAAGGGATCAGGGCTGGTGGTGCACAGTGTGACAATCTTTGTTGGCACCGCTGCCCCGCCCCCCCCCAAAAAAAAACTTGCCTCTCCACATATTTCCTGACTACCACACTCCATCAGTGGTCATTTTCTCTCTATTGCCCTTCCCTCAGGTGCATTTCCTTTGTTTTACAGCACTACTCATACCAGTGTAGGGTGTCAGAAACATTTACATTACTTGAGGACAAATGTTTTTTCACCGCAAAAAAGAATGCAGTGCTATCCACTGTGTGACCATTTTGGAAAAGCAGAGACAGCACATTGCTTTACCGGATTGTGTTTGCAAAAGCTGACTTTCGTGTCAAAAAGCATTCTATTGTTTGGTACTTCATGGTCCCTGCACCAGAATCTTGCATACCATATTTTTATCTTACCTGAATGACACGCACTCTAACCAATATCACTAGTGGTGCAAGGCAGAAACATTTCTGGTGCTGACAGGACAACATCTCAGACAAGTGAAGTTCATGGACTGGGTGCTGGAGGTCCTGGTGAAGGACGCTTCAAAGAAGGAACACCTTGCATTGCTCAGTAAAATCACAAGCGTTTTGACATTTGTTGCTGTTCAAACCAGTGATTTTAGCAAATTTGAGAAACACATTCTGCAGCAGAGTATGGGGTAAAGCCTCATATCCATTTTTGTTTTAAAACGAGGGTCAGTGGTGCATTTCGGACTCCATATAGCTATATATTTTACAGTTTTATATAGCGTGAGCACCGCCCAAGGGCATTGGAGCACTTTACATGAGCACTAAATTACAATACAGAAGATCAGATTAATTCTGTTTTAAAGCACAGGAGTTTAAGTGATTTGCCAAGAATAAAAGGATGTTAAGTTGAAGCCCGGACTTGAACCAATCTCCCCAAATTAAAAGTCGGCAGCTCTGGCTGTTACACCACATCCATATTTCTCAATTCATGTGAGAAAGTCATACATCGGGGCAAGATGGCGGCCGCTTGAGCGGCCGGTGCAGAGCAGGTACGGCGAGGACGGTAATCAGGATGAAACCCCTCTTAAAACGTACTACCGAATAAACCCACCGCGTATAGCTGGCATACCTTGCCTAAAGGCATATTTTGGCGCTGAAAACGGTGAAATGTGGCTAACCCTCGCGCGGCTCGGGTCTTCGAGGCGGCGTTTCAGGGCAGTGCTGCGGGCGCTGGAGGCTGTGATTCCCGGCTGCCGCCTCGGGTTGAGAGGTGGGCGGAGTCATCTCCCGAGTCGAGAACAGCCGCGGAGCTCGCTTCGGTGTTGCTGTCAGTGGAGACAGGAGAGGAAGCAGAAGTCCATCTGCATAGGGAATAGCTATCGAGCAGATTTCCAGCAGCTGAGGGATGAAATGGCTCCCAAACAGAACCCCAGCTCAAAGTCAAATAATGCCAGAAAGAAAGCTGCAAAAGACGAGACAGAGGTCTTAATAACGGACCCCATTCATGGAGAGCTTCCATTACAAGACCAGCAAAGAAAGAGACAACAGGGGGGCCCCAAGACCCGGCTAGCTTCCGCTACTGTTTTGGAGCTACTGGTAAAGGCCGGTAAGGAGAAGGGGCAGAAGGTTTTGGGGGAAAGTGCTCCATTGGTTGTACATGATTTACTTGGGAACTCTGAAGTACCCCTTATTCCTCAAGTACCAGGAGGAGACCCCGTGGAAGGGACACCTATTGCAGCAGGTTGCATTAATGAGACACCACCTTGTAGCAATAAAATTTTGGAGAGTGCGAGTGAAGAGATACCCAGCACATTAGAAACCCTGTTAGAACCCCCGGCGGGAAATGAAGATATGAATGAGTAGGCAGCAGCAGGGGCTATCGGGTAAAAGGAGAATGATCCTAGTAAGGCTTTCTTTTCAGTCTCTGAAGGCGGAGGTGAGTGGTCTGAAGAGGATGAGGAACACAGCTCCGGTGAAGAGTCAGACTCGGACCCCGATCTCGAGAGTGACATGCCAGCCACTGCAATGAAAACCAAAAAGGCTGCCTGGGGACAAGAGCCAAAGCAAAGTGAATTAAGCTGGGACCACTCCTCTGCCCTCCCTTTAATTGGTACCCCCCTGATGGAACAGACACAACTATCACTGTTGGAGTCTATACACCAAGAGATTTTGGCTCACAGAGAAGAGACGCGCCAGGATAGCCGGAAATCGCAGGCTGCGATGAGGAAAATGCAGGGAGTGGTGCGGAAACTATCTAAAGCTTGTGCTGCTACAGGAGATAGAGTGTCGAACCTGGAGGAGCGTGTGGTACAACAGAAACCGAGGTGGCGGGTGCTGTATCTAAGGTTGAAGCTCAATGCTCTCAGGTGTCAGACATACAATGGAAGTTGGAAGAAATGGAAAATCGGCTGAGAAGGAACAACCTGAGAGTTTTGGGAATTCCGGAGGGAGCCGAAGGCTCGGACATAAGGGCCTTTATCATCAAATTGTTTCAACAAGCCTTCCCGGAGCTATCAAGCTGGGACTGGCCCAAAGAACTACAAAGAGTGCACCGATTTCCTTTCAATCAGAGAAGAAGCACCAAGGAAGGGGATAAACCCAGAGCAGTACTGATATTTCTGGGTAATTTTGTCCTTCGACAAGCGATCGTGGATAAGGCTAGACCTGATGCCAGGAGAAATGTAGATGGGGTGTCGTTTTTTGTTCGCCCAGACTTCTGCCACGCGACTGTGGAAAGACGTTGGCGTCTTAGGGGGTTGATAAAACCCTTTCAAGAAAAAAAACTTCAAGCCTATTTGATTAACCCTGCACAGTTAAAGATAATCAATGAAGGGAAAACGATGTACTTCTCTTCAGAAGTGAAGGCCAAGGAGTATCTAGACAGCCTGGGCAAATAGTTTTTGAAAATTGGTAGTTTCATTGACTATAATGGTACAAGGGTATTACAGGTATTACAGGTATAATTTATTCCATGGTTCTTTGCCTATAGGTTAGGGTTCTCAGTGCGTTAGATTTTTCAAGGTGCACTTGAAGGTTTTTTTTTTTGGGGGGGGTTTTGGGTTTTTTTCTTCTTGGGGTTTTGGCGATTTCTTTTTGAATTGTATGTTTAGCTGTCCTCGCCGTAAGCTTTGCATTTCATCGCATGCACAGACTAGATCTGTGCGCCTCACAGTGTGGGGGGTGGGGGGTAGAGATGGAGGGGTTGGGGGGTAGGGGGTGGGAGGGGTGGGGACGGGGGGAGGGGGGGGGGTGGAGGGGTGCAGATGGCTGAAAATGAAAAATGGGAATATAAAATGCATTACTGTTTTGATTGATTTGTCCGGACAAAAAGAGCAATCAAATAAAGGTAATAGAATTAAGCATCAGGGCTCACAGGGTCATCAAATCAATAGCTACGATGTTAGACTGTAATATCTGCACATTGAATGTGGGCGGTCTAAATGACTGGAGAAAGAGACAAAGATTGGCTCACTTTGTTAAATTCAATAAAATAGATAAACTCTGTCTCCAGGAGACACACCTCCCTTGGGCAAAGAGGCATCTTCTGTTTTTGAATGGTTTTGAGCTAGTTGCATGCTCCTCTCAATCTACAATGATCAGGGGGGTCGCCATCTTGGTGAGGAAATCCCTGTGCGGTGTTAAAAGGGTTAAGACTGACAGTCACGGGAGATGGGCTATCACAGAGTTGGAAATTGGCATAACTTTATGTGTAATTTATGGCTCTAACGGAGATGACCCAGAGGTTTTTGATTTTCTAGAGATCGAATTAGCTGGCTGGCCTGGACCTTTAATAGTTTGTGGAGACCTAAATATTTCAGCAAACTGGGGGAACAATGCAAAGTATGGTGGTAGGAAGCCCAGGGTTTTCAGGGCAATTAAGGCACTTATGGGATCACTGGCCTTAACCGATATTTGGGGCACTAAAGAACCACAAAGCTCCGGTTTTACATATTTCTCGAACCCAGCCCAGAAGCATTCTAAATTGGACTATCTTTTTATTTCCTCTTCAGAAACTAATAAAGTTACCATCACTAGGCTACCGAGGGTGCTGTCGGACCACAACCCATTGGTAGTTTTGTATAAAAGGGTTGGTGGTCAAAGAACTAAATCCCATTGGACCTTTGAAAGGAGATTATTGGCAGACCTAAGATTTGTAACCCATTTAAAGAACTGGTCGGAAGCTTTTTTTGATGCTAATAGATATAGCGCCTCCCGTAATATAGTATGGGAATCTTTCAAAGCGGCTTTGAGAGGCGAGACCATCAGTTTCTCAGTAAAAATAAAAAAGGAAGATAGGTTGGAGGAAACCAAACTGTTGGAAAGACTATCTAATATCGAAGAAGAGCATGTCAGGGTTATAGCATCAGGTGGTGATGGAAATAATAGCTATAATGCCCTCTCTACTATTAAGGCAGAGCTACAGAAATTGATCACTCAAAAGGCGATAGGGGAATATCAGGCCACTAGAACCAATCGATATGAAACAGGTGAACATGCCAGTAGAGCTCTCGCTCTCCGATTAAGACAAGAGAGGTCTAAGAATGTAATCTCAAAGATAGTGGAAAGGGGTGAAGAATATACTGAAACTAAGGAGATTCTCAACGTTTTTAAAGAATTCTATAAGAAATTATATGATGAGGAGAGTAGGGTTGGAGAACAGCAAGACAGTTTGGAAGATTCAGGACCGCACCTTGATATCTTATCCCGAGAAGAACTAGATAAGGATATTACTCAACTGGAGGTTAAGACAGCCCTTCACGACCTGGCATCAGGGAAGGCTGCAGGACCCGACGGCATTCCCTTGGAGGCCTATAAATGCATAGAATCGGAAACTATTGTTCTCCTGGTAGATCTTTTCAATGGGATAGCCAGTACAGGTCAGACCCCGGATTCTTGGAAAGAGACGAACATTATTATATTCCATAAAAAGGGTAAACCCACTGAGAATCCGGGATCATACAGACCTATTTCGCTTATCAATTCCGACACAAAGCTATATTCCAAGATCTGGGCTTTGAGGTTGGGCAGGATCATAGGCGGTCTCGTCTCTCCGTGGCAGCATGGGTTCATTCCCGGACGTGGCACGACGGATCATACCAGCAGAGCTATTGCTCTATTTGATGCCCATGCCGCCACGGGGGGGGGGGTGGCCATGATCCTGCTCGATGCGGAAAAAGCTTTTGACCGAGTGGTCTGGGGCTATCTCTGGGATATCTTAGCAGGAAGAGGGTTTGGACAGAAAACTATAAGAGCACTTAAGGCAATGTATCAAGATCCGGTTGCCAGTGTGACGATTATGGGAGAGTAATCGAATCTGTTCTCTATAAAGAGAGGGACCCGTCAGGGATGCCCGTGCTCCCCGATCCTCTTCTCCCTTTTCATCGATCCACTAATCCAGGCTATACTAGGGTGTCCCAGGTTAAGACCAGTGGTTTTTAACGGATATGAAAATAAAGTTTTAGCTTACGCGGATGATATCGCGGTATTCTCTTCTGATCCCCAGCAGGCAATGGGGATTCTGTCCGATCTAACGAAAAAATTTGGTGGTAGGTCAGGCTACTTATTAAACGAAGCTAAGACCCAGATTATTTGCACAAGGAATGTGGTGAAAGCTGATACTAGATTTGTGGACGCAGCAGTTTATTTAGGTGTAACAATCAATGCTAACGTAGATAAAATTGTGGAAGATAATTTTACACCACTTATTAAATCAATCAAATCCGATCTGAGAAGGTGGGATGGTCTACATTTATCATTGATTGGGAGGGTGAACGCTGTCAAAATGACTCTGTTCCCTAAAGTATTATATTTATTTCGAGCTATACCTCTATTTTTTGAAGAGAAAGTGATCGCGAATCTAGAGTCAATTTTTATTAAATTCATTTGGCAATTTGGGAAAGTTAGACGGTCCACTAATCTGTTGTCCCTACCAAAAGACAAGGGGGGGTTTGGCCCTCCCCAATTTAAAGCTGTATCATTGGACCTGCCTCCTGACCCAAATGACTGTGCTTTTCCAGCCAGAGACATTCCGTAATGATGTAACCTTAGAAATTGAGCATCCTCCCTCCATATTTGAGCTATTGTTAGGAAGGAAAGCGCTGGGGCTAATGCTCTGTGAGATCGATCGTAGATTCTATAAGAAGGCAAGGTTCAAGATTATTGATGGTGTCTGGCGAGTTTGGATGGGCTGTAGAAAGTTTTGCAACATCCCTAAAATCAATCCATACCTACACATCTATAACTCCAGCCTCCTCTCTGCGTTAGAAGCAGATAGGACTTTCAAAGTATGGGGTGGGTTGGGTATCAAATCATTGCGGCAAGTAATTGACGGAGAGGGCGTAGTAAGCTTTGATACTTTACAAAATAGGTATGGAATCCCCGACAACCATTGGTTTGTGTATACCCAACTGATAGGCTCATTGAAGGCTCAGAGACCCAAATTGACATCCCTCGGTATCTGTCCCTTATTGGAGGCCATGACTAGAGGGTGTAAAAAAATTAGGATCCTGTATAACATCTTTATCTCAGAGATCCAAGATGATGTGGATAAGACAGAGGTGGCCTGGGCCAGAAAATTGGGCAACCCTGACGTAGATGTTGATCAGGCCCTTCTTTTGAATAAAAAGATTTTTAGAGCCCCAAACTTAAAGGCCCAACATTACAAGACGGTATTTAACCTGTACTATACCCCGGCGAAATTATTTGCCTGGGGGGTTAGGACCGACGATACTTGTCCAAGGTGTGGGGATGGCCAAGCAGACTTATTACATATGTTTTTTAATTGTAACCTTTTAACGCCTGTTAAAAAAGAGATTGAAAAGTTTTGGTAGGGGCTGCTAGGTCTTAAGATCGACCTATCCCCTACCCTAATGATTTTGGGTACGGATTCTAATTTAAAATTGGGAAAAGAGGAAGAAGCACTGATTTTTATTTCTGTGGCTGTACTCAGGCTTTTAATTTCGGCAGGTTGGAAGGAGACGGTTGCCCCCTCATTCCAAATGTGGCTATCTAGGCTGCTAGGAATCCATAATATTGAGTCCTGCCTATATGAACAAAAGGGACTAAAAACACGGGATTTTGGAAGAAGGCTCTGGGCACCTGTCACAGAGTGGAGGAGGGCGAAGTTGTAGGAGTATCGCTGAAACTATCCCATCACCACCATAACTATATTTTTAAGATCAAACTTTTATGAATTGTAATTAAGACGTATTTGGTCCTGTTGGATTGTGCTGCTAGAATTTTTTTAGCACTGTCATAGCACCCTTTGATTGTGTACTGGTGATAAGCCTGGTTTTATGTCCGGATTTTATCTGTATTGTTCTTATTCATTGTAAATGCATTAATATTCCTAATAAAAAAAAATAAAAAAAAAGAGAAAGTCATACATAAGTGGGATCATTGTGTATGATCACATAGTGAGCACATTTTTTGTTGGAATGGCTTTGCGAAGTGATTGAAACAGCAGTGACAAATACTGGAATGTTCACCCGGAGTCTTGCTTGGGAATACTTGCAAGGGTTTGTTTTAAAAGTGGACTTAGGGACATTTTTCAGAACCTTTGCCCCAGTGAACAATTTTCAGAGTGGAGTGGCTGACACCAACGTTACATCACTGAAGTCGTAAGGATTGTATAAAATACTTGCACATACAATTTTACTGACAAACTTTAGCACATACAAATGCTAATGTGTGGAAATCAGGTTCAATGAATAGTTACCATTTGCACATTTTATCCTATTAAAGTCTTTGTTTCCATCACACTTCAGAATTACAAATATGTGCTTACATTTCCTTTCCTAACTATTGATATACTCTGAAATATGTCGTGTGTACAGTTCATTAACAGGTATTTACATTTTGGCCGTGTGTTACAAAAAAAAGACATCCTACTGCCTTTTGTTTCACACTCATTGCACCCAGCAAGTTAGTCGCATAGTTCACCTTAAAACTACTCTGACTCTGGAGATCTAGAATGAAAAGTAAATACCAAACCCCATGTTACAAGAATAAGCAACAGTTTGTCAGAAGACATAGCCTGACATTTGACCTGCCTTTGAAGCCCAGGAAATGTGACAAGATCAATGCTAAATTTAAAGGCATTGTAACTTATTGGTCGTTCACCTTCTGAATATCAGCACTTTTGTGACTCATCAAAAATCGGATTGCGACCCACCAGTGTGTTTCGGCTAGGGGTCGGCATAACTGGAGATATTTTCGCTAGCATAATTACTTGTAATTACTGCAAAAATGACTCGGAATTATGTAAGAACCATGGGGCATATTATCAAGAACAACGTTAAAATTATCGCCGCTTTATCGGCAGGAAACTGCCGCTAAAGCGGCGATAATGAGCTTGATAATAGGCCCTTGTGAATTCCCATAGAAGCCTAGGTTCGGGTGTGAACATGGGCTTCTATGGAAATTCACAAGGGCCTATTATCAAGCCCATTATCGCCGCTTAGCGGCAGTTTCCTGCCGATAAAGCGGCGATAATTTTAACTCCGTTCTTGATAATATGCCCCCATGATCTAGCATTTAGCGTTACTTTTGTTGTGCAAAATGCATCCTGGCATCCAAAATGGGCCTGAGGATGCATTTTGTGCTAAGAAAATAGCACTAACGGATACACGACAGCGGAAGCCAGTAGCCGCTCGCTCTCTCCTAGTTGATTGTTCCTTTGCACCTGTGGTAGGATTTTTGCCTCAAATTACTCTTACATACTCAACATGGTGTAATCACGTAATTTTGCATCTCAAGACTACTGTGTAATTACTAAAATTACTCCAATTACTTTAGCGTAATTAAAATTTAACCCAGGCCTAGTGGTAACCCGCAGTTTGGAAAGCGTGGCCCTAGAGCAATAAGCAATTTGCTTCAAGTCGACTCCATCAGACATTAACTCTGAGAGGGTACCCCGGTTGTATGTTTCCACGCCCCGTGCTTTATTTGCAGCTACCATTGCTGGCCTCCTTGATTGATGGCTGAGGACCTTTTTTTTTTAAGCAAGAGGGTGTAAGTGCATGTGGAAAACTGATTCCGCCAGCTCTGAATGGAGCACAAATAAAAAGTGATATTGTAAAGCTCATATTTTATTGCATAAAGTCAATAAGAATATATAGTACAGAGTATGTTAGTATGGGGATGATTTCAGAAGACAAAAGCGGTCAGAAAGAACTTCACAGACTGAGCACCAGCCATAGTGGCTCAGGCCCAGGGACGGACTGTCCATAGCGGGCACCAGGCATTTCCCCGGTGGGCCGCCAGGGTGGGGATTGGTTTTGGACCCCTGGGGGGCCGGTTTTGAAGCATAGCTGCAATATCAGCCCCTGTAACAAAAACTGCAGCGCTGAGATGGGAGTGGTGCTTTCCATTAGCACCCCTTCCCCCCTGCATCCCCCCGGGGCCAGCCGAGCTGTTTGCCAGCTCCTGTTTCGGTTCGGCCATACTGAATTTTTATGGTAGTGATTAGCATTGCCCAGTGTCTTGGAGATACTTGAACAAGTAGCTGACCGTCCATGTGCCCCTGATCTTGCGCAGGGACTCAATGTGCCCAGTTTCATTTCTAGATCTGCCTAGGGACAGTTTCAGCTATATTGCTAGTCTATTGCTCTCCTCAGTTCAATGCATGCAAAGATACAGGGGCTTTCAACCAGTTCTCTTCACCCACTGGTCTATTAACGGTCATCCACATTTTGGGTCCAACCCACCCAGCATACACAGCGGACCGTCCTACCTTAGTTATTGGCAGGCTTCATCGCCAGTGGAAGTCCACAGCCGCCCCAAAAAATATATATACTTAAGTGGCAAGGCTGGTGCACTAATCTATACTTTTCTTTGCAACGAGTTTTTTCTCACCTTTACAGAACATCATTTTTACTTTTTGCTACTTTTACATTTTCAATACCTATTGTATATGTTTCCACATAAAAAAAATATGCTGGCTTACCAAGATCAGACCTGTTGCTTTTGCCAATGCTTGTTTTTGAAATGTGTTGTTAAACACATCTGCCTAATAGACAAATATGCTGCTTTGAAGCACTGTGAAACAAAGTCATACTTCATCAACTTACTGACACTCCTTGAATCAACCTCAGAGGATGAAGGGCTGGCCCTGCTCTGACGTGTGATGTGCTGACATTAACGGGAAACATCATTTACTACGAAGTCTTTACCACGCATGACGTTTAGTACGATTCACTTACCACGCAAACGTCTTTACAACGCGGGTGCATTCCACGACCGTCTTCACCACGCAACGTGCTTTCCTTCCAGTCTTCGTTCTCTCGTCCTGTTCTTTTATAATTAATAAAAAAGGAACTATAAAAAACAAGGGGGGCTCAGGGGGTTTGGGGGGGCTGGGGGGGTGTCCCCCCCAATAAAATACCAAGCGGATTGAAAAAAAAAGAATAAAACTGATAAAAAATAAGATTTAAGTGCCTCTGACGATCAAGAAAAGAGCCTCCCCAGCGACGTGACGTGTATGTCATAATAGTAGTCCTATCTCTATTTTTTTGTTTTGACGCTCGTTTCCGTGAAGGGCAGTGGAGAGGTGAGATAAGGATCCAATATTTATACATATACAAATATAATTAAAGCGCATTGTAAATTAAAAATGTTTTTAGAAAATGGTAATCTGTATTATTGTTATGTGAAAAACATCGATATTTTGCTTTGTTAGGCTGTTTCGAAATAATTTATAGTAGCCTATCAGAAGGGACGTAAGAGGTCAGTTAACGTAAAAATTGCGGAGTAGAATCCTGCGTTATGATTTGCTGCGTGGAAAAGACACATGCGAGGTAAAGTTCGCGTGGTAAAGCCATGCGTGGTACAGGTAAGCGTTGTAAAATCATATATTCGACATTAACAACAGGCAGTTAGCTCACTGAGTCACCTTGCTGGCTATAAAAAAGGTGTTTTTTACACACGTGAATAACTATAAAAAGACAAGACTCGTTTATTTAACACAGACATCAGCAAAATCTCCTTTGAGACATTTTTTATTCCAAAAACATTTGTTAACGAAGGAATTGAAAAAAGTCTTTCATCTGGTCATCGGCTATATGTGTGTGGGGGTGTATAATGAAACGGGGGGGGGGGTCTGGTATGCTCTACTGCAGCCACACAAGCTTCTCTCAGCACAGAGACTTCCCTTCCTTTGCGTTCAAAGCACAGGTCCTGCCCAGGTTCACCCCTTGCAGCAGGAGCTCCGTGACTTGTTCCAGTCCGCAGCAGGTCGTGAGTGGGGCAATAAAGCCATAGATGCCCCCCAGGAAGATGCTGATGGGCCAGGCCAGAAAGATCAACACCAGCAGCCAGAATATACACCAGAAGATGCACTTGCAGTCCGCCATCTTGGATCTGGAAAGGGAAAGTAAAGGGCAAATCAGTTACACGCCCTTCCGGTTCTTGCAGGAAATGCTCATAGAAACTGTTGTGATGGTTCACCCAATTCACATACCAACTCATTCTGTTCCGTTTATGTGAATCTTTGCATTATCACATATTTTAAATTGGGTAAAAAAAGTGACCACACCTTGCGGGAATTCGCATTAGGAAATGTATTTTATTTTGAAGTTTTTATATTGCGCGAACAAGAACCTTGCGGGTATCAGAGCGCTTTACATGTCATAAATTGGAAACAAGTAGGACATGGAAAAAAGAAAAATCTGCATAGAAGAATATAATTATAGATGAATAAGATAAGAGTCATATGAGGTGCTCAGTAGTACTAAACTAGCAATTAAAATACGGTGCTCAGTATTATGTTATTTGAAGACTATACTTTGTCCCATTTTAAAAATGGGAATTTTTCGGTGCACATAAAAAAAAGTCATCATTAAAGCATTGCGGAAAATTCTCCCTCATTAAAGCAATGCGGAAAATTCTCCCTATGTTACCCTTGTCAGCCAGCGCTCTAGTGATAAGAAGTGTTATTTTGAGCGTTTGGACTACTGCAATGCCCTGCTACTCGGTGCGCCTAATTTCCTCATTATGAAACTGCAAAGAATACAGACAATAGCCGCAAAGTTAGCCTTACAGAGACCACGTACCGCCTCTGCGGCCCTTAATGAACTCCACTGGCTCCCTCCAGCTCAGAGAATTCCGTTCAAATCATTATGCATTGTTTTAAAGGCCCTTCGTGGACTTGGACCATTGCCATCAGGGCCGGACTGAGAACCAAAACCGGCCCTGGCAAAGTGCTCTGCCGGCCCCCCCCCACCACGGGGGGGTTGGGAATGCAACCGCGCTCGTTGCCAGGGCCGATTTTCGGCCAATTTTGTTACAAAAACAGCCCTGTAACAAAACCGGCCCCCAGGGGCCCAAAACCGGCCCCCACCCTTGCGGCGCATCGGGGGATTGCCCGGTGCCCGCAACGGCCAGTCCAGGCCTGATTGCCATAGCAGAAAAAATTTGTCTGGCATTCTCCTGTAAGAAATCTTTCATCTTCCACAGCTCATCCGGTCTGTACTGCCAAAATCAGAACCTCTAGGTTTGGAGGGAGAGCGTTTAGCTGTGCGGCCGCCCATCTGTGGAACAATCTTCCGCCCAATATCAGGCACTTCAAAGAGTTCCTTCAGTTTAGGAAGAAGCTTAAAACCTATCTCTTCCCTAGGATGTAGTGCAAGATAATCGACCAGTGGGTAAATATGTGCATGACGTGGAACCCCTGTTATTCTCAGCGCCAGGATACCCGTGGGGTGATAGTGCGCTTTAGAAATGCTTGTTGCATTACATAGAGATGCATGACCTTACACCTTACACATTCCAATTGTTTAATCACAGGTATTCCCTGGAAAATATTTTTTCTGAATATTTTTTATTTAGAGATGGTTTGTGTCATGCTAACATGGTTACGTAGACGATACTTTAGAGAGCTGGTAGACTGTAGCGTTATATTTAAAGGAAGCGTGAAGGAGTTCTAATACACTGTATGCAAGGTACCTCTGCACAGCGCCCTGTAGTACCATTAGGACAGGCCTTTCATTGCACTTTGTTGAGGCCTGTACAAAGGGCAGTTTTCCAGAGTTTTCAAAAAGTTTTTTCATTGTGCTACCTATCACAGCATTCATCCAAGCTGCTATGCACAGCCCAAGCCTTGCAAAACAGAAACAGACAGACTTGGGGGCAGATGTATCAACCTATTTTTTAGTCGCAAACGCTGCGATTCGCTAAAAACCAGTATTTGCGATTAAAAAATAGTAAAATGGTATGCATGAAGAAAAATGCCTCGCAATATTAAGGACTCGCAAATTTTGCAATTCCTTAATTTTGCGTAAGCATTTGCGATTTCTTAAATGCAATGTATCAACCATTTAAGAATTGCGAATTTAGGCTAAGAATTCGCAAATTACCACCAATTTGTTGTTGGTGGTAATTTGCGATTTATTTTAAAAATGCACTTTATGCAATTTGTAAAGGTGGCATATGACGCTCATACATGCCCTTAGGGCATGTATGTGCGCCATATGCGCACACATGTCATTTTCAGGGGTGCAGCATGGTGTTCTTGAGACACCCTTACACCCTTGGAATTATTCTCAATTTGCGATTAGCAAATTGTGAATCCCAAATTGAGAATAATTTCACATTCATTCCTATGGGCCTCCTGGCCCATAGAAATGAATGGGAAATTATTCCTTAATTGCGATTAGCAATTTGCTAATCGCAATTAAGGAATTTTAAGAAATCGCTAAAAAATAGCGAATTTCTACATACATACCATTTTGCGATTTCTAAATAGCGATTCCTTAAAAATCGCTATTAAGAAATCACAAAAGGGTATGTTGATACATCTGCCCCCAAGTCTCTAGGACGGATAATAAATCCACACTGTGTCAGCTGAATGGAGAACTGGCGTAACTATCACAATGAGGTCTTGATTATAGGAATCCAGCTGTGTAAAGGAAGTTACAGTGCTTCATGTTTGTGAACAAGTCACTGCATGAACAGTCCCCAGCATCCTTTGAAGCTTTACTGCCAACCTGAGAGGCCTCGCGGCTTGAGTTGGGATGGGACAGGGTTACACATCCTTTTGAGGTCGAGTCTGGGCAGGGCATGCGCTGCAAGCCATGCTGTATTAGAGTATGGACTTGAAGTCCCGCCCAATCTCTGCCCATATTTTTCATTGGCTTGTGTCATTGTCCATCGTAAATGCTGCCTTCAGATTTCTTAATAGGCTTGTTAGTCCCTCCTTAGTACCACCTGGTCTTCATTTATAACCTCCAATGAGGACTGGCTCTTTTTCTTCAGTTGTTACACGGTTTGTCTTATTTAGTCGGTAAGCACTATTTTCTTTAATGAGTTTCTCCTACTGCAGGCACGACGTGCTTTCCTGCAACATTCAGTGCGCCATGCGCGAGTTCACTTCCAAAGCAGCCCGGAACAATCGAGGCAGTTCCTTTGCAATGCAATAGATCTTCCATCTATGAAAGTTTGCGCTATTGGCATTATAAATGACAGCTGCTTAAACTCTCCCAAATGCGAGACCTATTGCATGGCAAATTATTTTTGTAGCAGCGCCCCATAAGGCGCTTTCACTTTAATGGCGGCAGCGCCCCTTTCTTTAGATGCAGATCGTCTAAAGAAAGGGGAGTGGCCGACATTAACGTAAAAGCGCGGCATGGGGCTCTTTTCCAAAAATTGCATTTGCAATGCAATAGGTTTAGCATCTAAGAGAGTTTAAGTTATCAGCATTTTCATTTACAATGCCAATAGCTCAAACTCTCATAAATGTGAGACCTATTGCATTGCCAATGCTTGTTTTGGTAAAACTGTGAAGGTAGGCAGAGAGACCATGCTGAGGAAGCCCTGTGTCCCTGTTTTTTTCCTTTTAAACATAAGAGGGGCGGGCAGTCCTTGAAAATGCTTTCAAATCCTTTTATTGTAGATCTGAACTGGAGGGCAGGGCACCGAAGTGTTGTCTACCCACTTTTAGGACCTGCAAAGTTTAACAGAAGGGCTTCAGTCATTGGATGTTGTGATTCAGCCTGCTTCAGTCATTGGCTGATTTGAATTAGCTCCCTGAGGCCAATGTTTGATGAAAAAGTCAAATTAGCTATTGCCTGTATTAGTCGACCTAAAGCGTGCTTCCCTTGCAATGAGTGGAAGTCACAGTGTCCATGCACTGCAATAAAGATAAACCTCTTTGTGTATTCCCACCCTACAACTCGCCCTATTCCCTTACCCACACGTATGCGTAGCCCGACTCCTACGCCCACTCCCACACGACAACTCCTAATCCTACTAATGTTATTACCCACGCTCCTACTCTTCCTCACTTACCTTCTGAGGAGCTCCTCTTCCTTTGCACCTCCTTTTTCATGTCTAATTTCTACTTCCTGTTTTTGCCTCATCTCCTCTCTTGCTACTCCTGCCCATGTTCTCCTACACTTTGCCACAAACCTTCTACCTGTACTCCTCTCTCCTATAGTCTCCTCCTCTCCGCAGCTGACCGACTCGGCCACTTTGTCCCTCGCTGCAGCAACTCGTCTCATCACTCTGTAGTCAAGCTACGGCACTAGGCGCAACATTATCTTTGGTGACTTCAATAATGTGCTACTGCCACATGTACAGAGTGCCCACTAATACCAGGGCTCATATTATAGACAGGGTGCTCTGCCCTATGCCGCAGATGTGCCGCAGCTTACCTTTAACCCCTTGCCTGCGGGGCTGATTCCCCCGCTGTGCTGGGGGAGGGGGGCGCGCACAGCGCCCCGTGCTCATGACGAGCTCAGCTCGTCACGCAGCACGGTGGCGCTGTGCTCATGACGAGCTGACTCGTCACGGCCGCACCCGTTTCTCTAGAACGTTCAGCACAGCGGGGGAATTAGCCCTGCGTGAGAGCGTTGCGGCCGATATGAAGAGCTCAGCTCATCATGAGCACACGGCCACCGTGGCGCTCGTCATGAGCATGGGAGGGGTTAACTGGGTGCACTGTGTGCAGTCCGCGTCCATGCATCCTATTACAATGAATGCGCTGCCCCCAGCAGAGCGTTGAACCTGCGCCTGTCCTTGGGACTCCGCATTAGTGAAAGGGGGGACTGACTCCACCTTTCATTGTGCACGAAGCAGCATGGTCTGCACTTTAAGGGTGGGGGTAAAGACCCCCTGGCAGATTGTTGCAGTAAATACCTGCTCACCTGCATGGGTATTTCTCTGGGGGTGGAGGGCTCTTTAAGATGGCCTCCCCCTTTTTTGGGAGAGGGGGACACACGGACTGTGAACCACTTCTCTGCGCCCGCTGGCAAGTTCTTCACCTCAGTGCCATACAGTTGAGGGAATGGCCCCTTGAAAGTGCACTGGGGCTACATGTACAATGGTACGATCTGTATTACAGAAGGGGCCGCACAAGCATCTTTTATAATTCAAAAGTGCCACTGGAAGTGCAAAAAGCAGGCACCCAAGTGCATTGCACCTCCAAGGCACGTCTGATTCCATTGCTACAGGAGATTCTATAAGTCTTATGAGTCTTTGAACTCTATGTTAACCGTCCTGCACTAAATTTACATTTAACTTACAGCCTCCTTTTAAAGAGTGACTATTGTCATCTCACCCCGCTGTATAGGGCGCGGTGGCTGAGAGGTGATTGTTGCAGTGCACGCCGTTTTACTTAAAATACTTTTAATTAGTTTAGAGACTATTAATTTTGCTAATTATAAATTTATTTCAAATAAAAATGATTTGTATTTAATTATGGTTACACAGGAAATTTAACAAAAACGCACAATAATATTCATACAATCCTAAAGAACAATGAGGAAATCAAATAAATTTATCAAATCAGACGCATTCAAATAAAAAAATATATATACAAGATCCAATAACCTTCAATTTTATAGATTTGGTTTTGAATTTCATAAGAGTGTGAATTCAATCAGCTAATACCTGTATTGCAGCTCAACAAGCTGCTTTAACACAGCTTGAAAAGACAAATATAGAGAGAAATTGCAGGAGAGTTGAAGATGAGGATATCAAATGCATGAAAGGTTCAATTCAACACTGGATTTCACACAGCTATTTTGAAGAAATATACATTCATCTCAATATGAAGCTTCTCCTATGGTGAGGTGACTGGTTCTGGGCAGACCTGTTTAGAGCAAACACAGAACTGAACTTCTTAAATACATGGGGCCTCATTTATGAGAAGTGACGCATCGCTGCGTGAAAGCATCGATGCGTGACTTCTCAGTGCGCACTCCTTGCGACATACCTGATGCGTTATATTTAATGTATGACGCATCATGTCGCAAGGAGTTACAGTATTTCTGACGTATCTGTTAGCGCAAAAGTGACGCATTGCTGGAGTGTGTCACAAAAGTGACGCAACTCCAGCAATGCTTCCTTTGAAAGGGACTGCGTAAGCCTTACGCCTGCTGTGGGGCAGGTGCAAGATTTTGATGCAACGGAGTCCTAGAAGTGACAAAGTGAAATCTCATAGATTTCACTGCGTCACTTCTACGAGCTTTTTTGCGGGGGGGAATGCCCCCCCCTGCATACATTATTGTAGTGTAGTTCCTATCATCCCAATAGGCTCTGCGCATTGGAATAATACCTTCAATAGTATAGGCCTAGACCAGACGTTAACTAGGTCTACTACTGTCGATATTAGACTTAAAGTTTTGGGTTTGCCAGCTAGCTCAGAGTTCACTAGAAACTTTCTCGAATAGGCAAGGAGGAATTGAACCTCCCTGGATAGACAAGAAGGGATTTAGTTTCTGACAACCATAGAACATGACAACTTTGCTCTACCCTAATCAAGAGTGTATCTCGAGAGTCGTGTGAACAAAAGGCAATTTATTTTACTCAGTCAGTACGTGCATTCTTAGTCTCATCAGATTGTAGAGAAAAGGAAGAGACGGGCGTGTTCAATAAAAGATGTTATTTATTGATCAGTCTCTTTTCTCGTACAAGAGAAATGGATCGATATTATTGCAATACTTATAGTTAAGTAAAGTGCATACATTAAAAGCAGAAGTATAAAATAATACTGTAAAAACATTTATATGGTTTCTAAGCCATATGAAGGTTTAAAATGGATAAAATAGATACATACATATATACATTTGACTAATCGTACTTAACTGGTGTTTCTAGCTACGCCTACCCCGTGTACCTGACCTAAGCCTAATACGTGGGCGGGAATAGAAAGTTACAGTTTAAGTTAAGTTTGTTTTGCCAAGTGACTGACTAAAGAATTCTCTGTGAGGGGTTATTCAGTTCTGTACCTGGAAGTTAAGATGAATGAGGGATGGTATCTCTCGTCTCTGGTCCCGATATTCCAGGCTGCCTGCGAGGGCTGCTTGGAAGCGCCGGAGCTGGATTTCTCGGCAGGAGAAAAGGCAGCGTGTTGTTCTCAGCGCGTCAGGAAGGCGGGGCTGCGCCAGCGGGGTCTGCTCTGCTCTTGGGCTTCGGCAAGTCTGGCTGCTCCGTCTCGTCACCACCGCGTGTTTTTGCATAGGGCAATATCGGTAATATTTATACCTTTAAGGTGCCGAGATTGACGTAAGGATGGACATAGATACGTCAATAAGGATGTCATGCGACTTGGTCGTTAGCACATTCTTTTGCTGAAGTTCTCGGTGAAATCAAAACAATGGCCGCAGGGTTTTTCCCAGGTTGTCATAGGTTTGATTTGTTTTGAGAACTCCGTATGCCTTATCAGGGGCTGGAGGAATATCGCTTGTCTAATTAGATGGCAAGCGTTATGACCTAATCAGATAACACGTTCCTGTGCCGTAGTGTGGCTTTATCAGATAACGGTTCCTGCATCATGGGGGTTTTCTGCCTCATGGGCTGACTGCTAGTTAACTTGTTAACCAGAATAGGGTCAGGAATAGGGGGATCGACACAGAACCTATAGGAATACATCACACCCACTCCACGCTAACTATGGACATATTTACTAATCTATGCATAGTAAAACATACTATAGAGTATTGTGTATACCTTACCACCCCAAAATACATAAATGCTTCTTGAAATTTTCAAATATACGGAAAAATGCAGTCATATGTATTGTATGCACTCAAGCTGTAGAATAATGCTAAAGTAATCACGCATATCTATACATTATCGCTATTTGGTATATGAGAATTTACACATGAAATGGCTCTTAATACAGAAAAAAGGTTCGAGACCATTTCATCACAGAATATAATAATAATGAACATCCCTGCGGGCAGCTAATGTCTATAAAGTAACTAAAAACAGAAAGTTTAGTTCTCTAAGAATAGTTTCTTACTTTAAGCAGAAGATAAGTGTCCCGAAAAAAATGCAAAAATATTTTGGGGCCGCTCAAAAAATTGCTGTCCGTGAACTGGAGGGAAAATTGTTCATGTGACTTTATTATTAAAGTTGAAGGCCAAATCCAGGGTGTTGGGAACGCCGTGTGCTAGCTTGCTCAAAAAGTCTCTATTTCTGCTCTGGTGAGAACATCATATCATTTAGGCTTTCGAAAAAGCTGTCAACAGCTTCCTGGGAAAGTTCCACTAACTCGGAAAAAGGTGTAACCATGCATTCGTGCGCATGATTGTCTCCATTGACGTTCTGATTTGGATTGCTGACAGAAGGTCGTACCTGATCGATGCTGCTTTCATCTTGAACTTCACTACCCCTTAATCGTAGTGGTGAAGCTTCCACGAATGCCGTCATCAGGATTGGTAGCCGTTGAGGGCAGCACAAAGCATGAGCCTTTGTTGGACTCAACAATGTTTCTGCATCCATTGGCGCATCCGATTGTAGCGTCAGACAGGTGTCTAACACGCATTCTTCTCCGCATAGCAGGCACCTTAATACAGGTAAAACACATCGTTGCCACATTGGTCGAAATGATAGAAACCAAGTCATGTTCAGGTCTCTAAGCCGGGATAGTCCCAGGATTTTTGTTATCCGGTCCCGGTATCCAATGGCTAGGATTGTTTCTTCCCTTGTCGCAGGTGTTCTGTCTGTGACATGGTTTGCCATAACGAAATATAAGGACTAGGAATAGGATCCCTGCAATCAGTCCTAAAATGAGGGGAAGTCCGCCAAAAATCGAATGGACAAAGTCTGGAAAAATACCCAGTATGGCTTTGAATGGTGTTAATGCCATCGAAAATACTGTCTTAAATACCTTTGAGACTCCACTGGTATCAGAAATATTTAAGATTTCATTCAGGATTTCTGCGAAATGTATGGGGGAATTAGTTGATAACAATGAATGTATCTCTGCAGTCGTCCTTGCTACTTGGAGATCATACGTTTCTTTTGATGACGTGAGCCTGGTCGGCGTCTGAAGAAGCACTGTTTTCATTCTGCTTAAAGTATCTATTCGAATAGAAGTAATTTTCAAGTTGGGCCATGCCCTTGCCTCCCTGTCTGGAAAGGAGCTGGGGAACAATGAGTGTCCACAGCACTTGACCTTTGCAGTCGTAGTTACGAGATAAGGAGTCCCGGGCATAAGACTACAACATCTGCGATCTACAATTAGAATGTAACTCCCATTATAGAGTCTTTGAAAGAATGGTTCTATCTCTGTTGCAGGTGCGCCTAGCTGGTGACATGAAAGGTTATTTGAGTTCCCTTCACAGGCTCCATGCAAACTAATTCCATTACACAGAAGTGTACCGCTTAGTGACATTGCACAATTATCGCCACTAAGAAACACTTTCTGTCCTTTATTACTGACACATGCATGTGAATAGGGCAAGTTCCATGTTGTTTCAATGTACCCTTTTCCCAATTTTTCGTACATGCCAGCCTGTATATATTTTTGGCAGTATTGAAACCTGAAGGTTGATATTGGAATATTAATTATCCCGTGTATTATCCATTCACTGACAGGTCGTTCTGACATTGTCACTGGTAATCTCTCAAGTTTCTCAATGCTCAGGATTGTATAATCAGCACCCTTCTGTGCCATACTGATTTGTCTATCAGTAAGGTTAAAGATATTGAATAGTGACGTGGTGTTGATTAAACGCCAAGGCACATAGCCTGAACGCAGATTTTGTAACGTCCAGCCAAGCTGTACAATAGAACGCAATTGAGACTGACCGTGTTGTAACAACAGTAAGTCTTGCGATATTATGTCGATTGCTGAAGACACAATGCTGTCCAGAGAAAAAATTCTGGAGGACAGAGTCATTAACCCATTGTCCACTACAGAAAGTGATTTTTCCAAATTAATACGGTCAATTTCCCGTATTCTCTCTGCTGTCTCAATTTGAGTAACCTTCCAGGCCTCGTTATATGCTGCATATACAGAGGCTGCTATGAAACGCTTTTGACGCTGTTTGCGTGGTCCCATAATGAAATCACGCAAGTCAGCATGAGTCTGAATATATCAATTTCGTGTTTGTTATCATGGTCTTTGTCCCTGTCTTATTTGACAATTTGAAATAAAATGTTTCAGCATTACTTATGTTAAAACCTGAAAAATATGAATATTTGTCGTAAACGGTTCTTGAGCTTCCTTTTGGAGGGGTTGCACAATGTTCCCATTGATTATAATTTAAAACATTTCTAGGTTGTGCAGATCTATGTAAAAAATGGTTACCATAGTGGTTGTAGCAATACATACTATCATAATTTGTAGAACCCTGCAAATAATCATGTTTGGTAAATTTAGCAGACATTACTAAGTCAGACATCATGTTATTTATACTTTCGAAGTCCCAATCATCAGCAAATGAGCTTGGTTTTACAAAGTCACTCAATGAGATCTTAATTTGGTGTGGATATTTCAGGATTTCAACCGGACCATAGATTTCGTAGTCAGTGTTGTCCCATGCTACCCCACCCGGTATAGGATTGGCTGTGAAGTTGACTGAAGAAAGTTCTCTTTTCTCGACGTGTGAAGATGTGTGTGGTTTGAGGATCAAGTTGATTTTCTGACTTGCTGTGTCCATTTTAGCATATTTTCCCTCAATGAAGCGTCCCAAAGTTAGTACCATGATGAGCCAAAGTATGAAGATAAATGCACCAAAACCCACCCAAAATTCGATCCATGGAGAAATCAGATATGTTTCTTTCAGTTGTTTCAAAAGTTCTTAGCTTTATCTTTAAAGGTTTTTGATGATGGCTGTGTTTTTGATTCACTGAAGCCTTCAGAGGAATCATCGAAGTTTATGAGGTAGCCGGATGCAGTTCTGTCAATTGTTCCAATTGCTTCAGGATTACTGTTTCTTGCATATTCGTTTGTTACTTCATTATAGATTGGTGTGTCTCTGCTAAATGTTTTTATTTGGGTTTTCAGAGGTTTAAGTTCCATTGCATTGTTGCATAGTCCTTGTTGTTCTTCTGTAGGCGTTTCGAATGTGATTAGCCTCTTAGTTAGGACCTCTGTACTGGTAGCAAACCTTGGTGTTGTGCTACTTATTGGGAGTCCACTTGGCCTACTGTTTGTTATCGGCCACATGATTGTGGTTTTACCAGGTCGATGGATACAACTCGGTTCTCCTTTTTACCAGCAAGCGGCGGTAGTACAACTGATCTTGTCCTGTTGACAGACAAGACAGGAACTGCTTTTCTGTAAGAAGGCCCAAATTCCTTCTTTACCGCGATCTTTTCTCTGACTAGATCCCCGACTTTTGGAATCCAGACAGGTCTTGCTGGGACAGGTGGTGGTTCTTCAGTGGTTGTTGGCTGCTGTTTCAACTTTATGTTGCTCAGGTCTTTTCTTGTTTCATTTAAGTCCTGCAAAATAGCCAAACGATCTTTGATATCAAAGCTTTTTTTCCTTCACCACTGAAGTCTGACTGTCAAGGTCAGAGATTAACATCCTAGTTCCAAATAATAGTTCGTACGGACTGAATCCCTTCAGAGAATTTCTTGGCAAGTTATTTAGACTACGTTGGACACTTATTAGACGTTTGACCCTCCCAGCTCCCGAACCTAATACCTTTGCCGTTATAGATTGCTTTATGTCACGGGTTTTTCTTTCAACAATTCCGTTCCCCTCAGGGTGAAATGGACAAGAGTACCGCAATGTAACGCCCATGCTGACCATGGCCTCCTTATAAGCTCTAGAGCTAAAAGCAGGACCATGGTCCGAATGCAGCATGCCAATTGCGTATGTGCCGATAAAGACTCGCAAATCTTTTATAACAGTTCTGGCGTCAGCCGTTCGCTGGGGCCACATCCATATGAATCTCGTACATGAGTCCTCTGCAACCAAGATATATTTATAGTTACCATCCCTTTGTAAGGGACCACAGTGGTCTAGGTAAACACAGGCTAATGGTTTATCCGAGATTAGAAGGGGCGTCTGCGCTGGACGTCTCACCGTTGATACTTTCATTTTTTGACATATTTCACATTCTAAAACATAATTCCTTGTTTGTCTTCTCATTTGTGGCCACCAGTATCTCTGTTTTAATAATGATACTGTGGCTGAGACGCCAGCATGTATAGAAGCAAGCCCTTCGTGTGCCGCTATTATCAGTCCTAACCTATGTTCCATGTTTGGAATTGCCCTATCCCCCACTCCAGGGATTCGAGCAAAAGGAACATTGTTTGCATCAGTTATGTATGAGTATTTTATAGGAAAGCCTTTCGGGAGTATTTCTATCGATTCCTTTTCTGTAGCGCTGACAGCCTGTAATATTTCGCTGTCTATTTTTGTTTTTGACCGTGTGATGGCAGCTACGGAAGCCGTTTGCACAGCTGCCTTCGCGGCCTCATCAGCCAATGAATTCCCTGCAACGTGAACGCCATCACGTTGATGACTCAGTGTATGTATCACGTGAATCTTTGGTAGTTCTTTTTGTAAAAGAACTACTTGTTCCCAGAGCATTTTATGCTTGATTGTGCCTCCTTTTGCATCCTTAAAACCATTCTGAAGCCAGATCTGCAAGTATTCATTGTAAGACTGAATGCAATAATACGAATCGCACACTATGAGTGTGGGGAATTCTCGATCGGTATTTTCAAGCTCCATCTTGAATGCCAGTAGTTCAGCTCGCTGAGCTGTACAATCTCCTAGAGATTGCGTTTTAGTGACGGCTGGTTTAAATTTCCCTTCGTGCCAGCGACCTTTAACAATCGCGCACGCAGCACTGTAAGCTTGTTTACCCCCCACTGCGGGTTGTGCTGATCCGTCTGTATATATTATACAGCCGTAATGTTCTAGAGGCAGAATTTCGGTCGGCGGAGGACATTCAAATTCATATTGGAGAAATTCTTGTGTTTTTAAGTTAGGATCAAATTCGTATGCCACATCTGTTGCAGCAAGAGAATTAGCCCATTGTATCCATCTTGGATGGAGCGCTTTAGCATTTGGAATGCTTGCTTTTGTTACAGCCTCTAGGGCTGGTATCGGTGTCACGATTATTATTTGTTTACCTTGTGCCAGGGCTCGTTCTTTTGCTATAGCTGTCTGTGTTGCAGTTAGAATTTTTTCCGTTGGGCTAAATTTCATTTCAGCCTTAGTGTACAAGTGTGATTTGAATGCAATTGGTACCTTTTCTCCCTCATTAGAGGTCAGGTATGTGAATCCGCATCTTCCTGGGATGACTCGAGTCACAAGATTGCGTGTGTTATCACGTGTTTCTAATTTTGTTTTAATTAGCATGTCTGTTTGTAAGGATCTCAGAATTTCTGTGTGTATTTGAGTCCAATTGGTTCTTTTAAAATCTGGTTTTATTAGATCATAAAGGGGTTTGACCCTTTCTGCGTAATTTGCAATGTATGTTCTTCCGAAATTTAGGAAGCCTAGAATTGACTGTAGGTTTTTTAGTGTTCTAGGTGCTTGGAGTACGGCACATTTCTCTAGAAAATTGTCAGCCAGGCTTTTGCCTTCACTTGATAATTCGTATCCTAAGAACAGGACTGTCAGATGGGCAATTCTGGATTTTTTAAAGTTGAATTTGTAACCCTCTGCTGCGAACCCAAGTATTATGGTGTTCACTCTCTTCAAGTGAGTATCCAAGTCATCATCTGTTAAGTATATGTCGTCGACATAAGATAATGCTTCGTCATCATATGTTTGTAGTAATTCTGTTACTCTCGCTGAGAATACTCCCGGGCTGTTCTTGTACCCCTGGGCTAACCGACAGAATTGTTTTTGAGTGCCATTTATGGAGAACGCAGACAAATATCTGCTCTCTGGTGCTATGTTTTGACAAAAGAATCCATTAGAAATGTCTAATGTTGTTTTGTATTTTTTGCGCACTATGTTATTCATTAGTGCAGCACTATGCGAGTTTTGCACTGCAAAAGTTTTGCAACATGAGTTAAGGTGTCGGTAATCCAAAACTAGACGGTATGAATTGTCTGGTTTGGAGACCGGAAACAAAGGGTTGTTCATTTGTGAGGTGCAAGTTTCAATCACCCCCTGGTATTCTAGCTGATCTAGGATTTCTTTTACCTGTTTTTTAGCTTCTTGCTTAATTGGGTACTGCCTTTGTGCAGTAGGTTGTGATTTTAACTGGATTTTGTGAGGAGGAGAGTCCTCATCCCATCCTACGTGATTTTTATATAAAGCAGGAGCTTGAGCTACTGCCCACTTTCTAGCAAGTGTGTATTTTTTATGAATTGGGATATGATTTGAGAAGGCAGGCATAATTATTTCTTCGCAATGAGGGCAGTCCCTGACAAACTCTGGTGGCCAGTCTTTTTCAGCTAGAAGGATGTCATAGCCCTTGGAGAGATTATCCCAAAATAGTCCCCTTATTTTTCTAGTCTTATCCCCTTCTATACGTAAAGTTATTTCATATATTTTGTGAGGTTTGCTAACTCTGGTGTCTGCAGTTTCCACTTGAAGATATTCATTCGTGTCCACTGTCTCCAGATGATTCATAAGGACTTTGCGAGCTATGCTCACTTCTGCTGCGCTGTCTAGCATTGTCTGAGCCCATTCTCCATTTTTCAGTTGTGTCCTCAGTATTCTCGGCATTTTTAACTACTTTAATGCTGGCTACCCTCTTTTTGGAAATTGTAATTTCTTTTTTAGATGAGCAGGTTCCTTGTCTTTGGACTTGGCGTGCTCTTCTCTTTGTTCTGATCGTCCTCTTCTTTCCGATTTCTGCGAGGAAGTCTGAAAAGATTGAGAGGGACGTGTATCAATGTCTTGATATCTATCAGGCTTCTTTATATTATCCCTATTTCTAAGGTTATATCTTTTCCCAGAGGGGTCACTCTGGGGTGACCTGTGTCTTTGGTTCGGAGATTTTCTCTTCGCCTAGGAGACCTTCCTCTGGACTGGAATTTCTTTTCTTTAGGATTGGATTGTTTGTTTCCATCCCAGCTCTTTTTCTGTGATGTTGAATTATTATTAAAAAAAATTTTTTCAGGACTTTCAATCAGTTGTGGTTTTACTGGTATTCCACCTAAACTATCTCTACCTAGTTCTTCATAGGATTTTTCTATAATTCTGGCAATTTCAGCTGGTTGGTCTGCTATATCTGTCTCTTTTAACCTCTGGCGGATCGCCACGTTTGCTGCTTCTCCCTTTATGTTGGCTAATAATATAGCCGAGACCTGCTTGAAGTCTTTCAGTAATTTCATACCAAGAGTTAAAGCGGGTTCTGGACCATATTCGTCCTGAATTTGTTTTAGCACATCTGGTATTACCGAGATGGATGGAACACCGTGCGTTTTTGTGTAAATGGAAGCAAAGTCTGTACCCCAAGTGTCACAGTCCTCCACGTGTGGTGCGATTCCCATTGGAAGACAGATAGTCAGAATCCTGTGTTTTTCTAACGGGGTGGTGTCTGGAAACACCGCCTCTATTTGGGTGATTTTTTGTGCTAGCCAGAATAGGCTCTGCGCATTGGAATAATACCTTCAATAGTATAGGCCTAGACCAGACGTTAACTAGGTCTACTACTGTCGATATTAGACTTAAAGTTTTGGGTTTGCCAGCTAGCTCAGAGTTCACTAGAAACTTTCTCGAATAGGCAAGGAGGAATTGAACCTCCCTGGATAGACAAGAAGGGATTTAGTTTCTGACAACCATAGAACATGACAACTTTGCTCTCCCCTAATCAAGAGTGTATCTCGAGAGTCGTGTGAACAAAAGGCAATTTATTTTACTCAGTCAGTACGTGCATTCTTAGTCTCATCAGATTGTAGAGAAAAGGAAGAGACGGGCGTGTTCAATAAAAGATGTTATTTATTGATCAGTCTCTTTTCTCGTACAAGAGAAATGGATCAATATTATTGCAATACTTATAGTTAAGTAAAGTGCATACATTAAAAGCAGAAGTATAAAATAATACTGTAAAAACATTTATATGGTTTCTAAGCCATGTGAAGGTTTAAAATGGATAAAATAGATACATACATATATACATTTGACTAATCGTACTTAACTGGTGTTTCTAGCTACGCCTACCCCGTGTACCTGACCTAAGCCTAATACGTGGGCGGGAAGAGAAAGTTACAGTTTAAGTTAAGTTTATTTTGCCAAGTGACTGACTAAAGAATTCTCTGTGAGGGGTTATTCAGTTCTGTACCTGGAAGTTAGGATGAATGAGGGATGGTATCTCTCGTCTCTGGTCTCGATATTCCAGGCTGCCTGCGAGGGCTGCTTGGAAGCGCCGGAGCTGGATTTCTCGGCAGGAGAAAAGGCAGCGTGTTGTTCTCAGCGCGTCAGGAAGGCGGGGCTGCGCCAGCGGGGTCTGCTCTGCTCTGGGCTTCGGCAAGTCTGGCTGCTCCGTCTCGTCACCACCGCGTGTTTTTGCATAGGGCAATATCGGTAATATTTATACCTTTAAGGTGCCGAGATTGACGTAAGGATGGACATAGATACGTCAATAAGGATGTCATACGACTTGGTCGTTAGCACATTCTTTTGCTGAAGTTCTCGGTGAAATCAAAACAATGGCCGCAGGGTTTTTCCCAGGTTGTCATAGGTTTGATTTGTTTTGAGAACTCCGTATGCCTTATCAGGGGCTGGAGGAATATCGCTTGTCTAATTAGATGGCAAGCGTTATGACCTAATCAGATAACACGTTCCTGTGCCGTAGTGTGGCTTTATCAGATAACGGTTCCTGCATCATGGGGGTTTTCTGCCTCATGGGCTGACTGCTAGTTAACTTGTTAACCAGAATAGGGTCAGGAATAGGGGGATCGATACATAACCTATAGGAATACATCACATTATACCTGACGCAGGTATAATGTAGCACAGGGGTTTACAAACTGACGCATCTACCTAGATGCGTCACTTTGTAAATATGGTGCAACAAGGCACATTTTTTTCGCTGCCGGTGCGTCACAAAAAGTGACCCACCGGCGGCGTAAAAGTGACTCACAGCCTCATAAATGAGGCCCATGAAGTCCGTCTGCAACTTGAGTAAAACGGTGGAGGGGAGAACCTTCCAGTCATGTGAAAAAAGTTTCCTGACCAGAAGCACTGGGTCCCACAGCAGTTCAGACAGGAAGACTCCTTAGAGTTCTAGGGTTGGTTTACCATCACCATCTCCCATTTCAAGGTTCACAACAAGTAACCCAGTGAAATGTGACAAGTCTGCATGGATGGGCCGTTTGGACCCTACTCCAAGAACAGAGCTGACCGGCTGCTAAGGAGAGGTACTGGATGTTCAGCTTTGTAGAGCATGGCTAATCACCCATGAGGGTATCCAGGCGCTGTTCATAGACACAGGGAGATTAAGCTATTCTGCCAGAATCACAGGATGTTGAGCTGACACAGAGGCTCGAACCTCAATACCAAGTTCCACAGTCTGCAGCTCTAGCTGTTACACTACATCTGCTGCCTCAGGAAGTCCCTGCTGTGAAAGTGAGGGTGAAGGAGGTAATTGAAGACGACTCAACGCCGCTACTGTGACTTCCAGGGAGACCAGCATGCTGTGCCATTGGCGAGCCTTTAGGTTCCAGAAGAATTACCCGGTTCACATATAACTACATGAACGTGGCAGCTACCGTGACGATTAACTAAGACAAGGGGAGGAAAGAGTGAACTCCTCAGACTATCAAGTGACTGATAGCACGGAATAATGGAGCTACCCTTAGGGCCACCAGGGTTCTACTTTGTAATGCAATGGGTTAACACACTTTATTGCCAAAAAGGTCGCCAAGGATGCCATTAGTACTAGGGGAGGGTGGAATTTGTGTAGTCGCTAGGCAAAACGGCAAAAAATCTCCATGAGCACGCAGAGTTCCGCAAACATGCGGAATTGCTTGTTCCGCCCGTTCACAATGCTTTTTTCCTGTTCGCGAACACCGTTTGCATGCTCGGGGGAAATATCTCGCGAACACGCATTTTGAAAGCACGAACAAGCAAAAAATTCCACTAAGCCACCGATCGCTGAATTTTTGGCACGCAGAACGCAAAATGACTCAAATTCTGCAAATTCCGCAAACGGAACGGAATTTACCCCCAGGCCTAATTAGTACTCATAAGAAATGCCCACTATTGAATATGGTCAGTATTTCTAATTCTCCAAGTAGAAAGTCAACCCTTCTCTAGTTCACAGTGCTATCAGTTTTGTTAACTGTAATGCACCCTAATACCCTTTGGAGCACAGCAGCTATGTATATAAAAATGTTAAATAACTTATTTCCATGTCCAATTATGGGAGTGATTTGTTGCAGAAAATTGTGTTTTAATGAATGTTTTCTGTTGCATTTCCTTAAACCACCAAGGGTTGGACGAGCACTGCCCACTGCAGACCCAGGCTCACCCGCACTCCGTTAGCAATGCTTTTCCCCTCAGGGCATAGCCAGAAAGTTGCCCTTCACAGCTGGAGATGAGGTTTTATCAAGATCTATCCAAACCCTAGTGTTGTTGCCCTTACAACTTACAATATACCGTTGGACGGGGTTTGAGCAGACGCGCTCTTAAGGTAAGGAATCGGGGTGATGATGACCGTGTGCTGCTCTTAAAGGAGTGCCAGGTGATGCTTTCTAATATTTCAAGGGGTAAAGTCAGGTGAGGAATTAAAACATCCGGTTACACAGATAGAGCAGGGGCTGAGAGTCAGAGGATACTAACCTCCTCTTACAAGGAGGACATCAAGAAACGTGTGGAGGTGCAAGACCGCCCATTCTTGCATAAAGGAGAGAACGCGGACTGGGACACACGGAAAAGAAGGACTCACCTTACTATAGCTGGAGGGTGGGTGGCCATACCACTTCCATCAAAGGTCATACATGAGGCACAAAGATGTCTTACATAAAGAGTGCTGCAACAGAGGGGATCTTTCAGGAAGTGATGAAGGACCAGGGGAAAGATTGCATCTCCCAGTTACATACACATGCCCTCTCTTAAATGAAGGGTAAGCATTTGGGTCGCCTCTCGACCTTCCTACACGAATATCCTCTGTTGAGGAGACATCAAGAGGATCCGCATCAATCGACTCTCACCCCAGCCACTGCCAAGGTCCCAGAATGTCCTTGAGACAAGACCTGGAAATGCCCATCCCTGGAGAATGGACAAGAATCATGGAATCTGATGGAAAGTCTAGCAACAAGTGAGTGACAGAGAGAGATAACTTCAAACTCAAAAGTGGGATCAGACTTACCTCGATTTTCAAAAACTTGCAAACTTCACAATCAAATCCAGTAGGTCTTCCAAATTATTACAGGAGAACGTCCTGGAAAACAAAATAAAACTGTAAAACTTGGATCAAAATATGAATACATAAAAATGAGACAGAGTAAACATCAACTATGACTGCAGTGGTTGGTGTTGAAAGGACAGCCATGGGTGGCGGGTTGGTCTTTTTTCCCACAGCATTGAAAGCTCTTCTACAGGTAAAGAACTTGTCACAGTGTCATCTAACATAACATTACTATCTATTTTTCACACCTTAGTGGAGCACATCAAAGTCACCACAAATACATTTGGCAGGGCTGTAGGTGACAAGGCAATCACTGAACAAGTGAACCCCCTGCTTCAGGTATCTTTCTGGTCTAGAGTTACTAAGCCATTTTCATCAAAAATGGCATGATTGGCGAGTACATTTGTTTAAAAAGGTGATCTTGCAGTCGTAAATTAATTTACTCACATGTGCTATTATCTCACAATGGTGTAACATAGTGTGCATATAAATCCCCTGCCACGTGTTGGTAATGGGTGTTACAAAAGGTTGTACTAACCTTTTGTGAATAGTCACAAACTTTTCTCGAGTCCATCCCTTTCCTGTAAATAATTCAAGATGTACTCCTGTTAAGGGCAGGAATTTATCCATTTTAAGATTTGAAGTGGTAATTGAAGAAGGAGCAAGAAACTGATTTTCTACTAAAGGTAAATCAGTTCTCAATGGAAAAAAGAAAAGTACTGTTTCACCAATACAATGGCGTCTCCCCACGCACATGTGTACATTATATATAGTAGTATGTGCACACATGCGTCCACTTAGTAGCAATCTGTGAATTTATAGAGCTTTCCAATGAGTATGCCTTGAAACGTGACTGCCAAGGGTTCCGATTATTGCCTGGGTCAAAGTTCTGAATCAGAACCTAGGCATGCCCTCCATGCTAATTTTAATGTCTCGCCTAGACAGTGCATGTGCTGTCTCTTCGAGACATACTGCATCCACTTTATGGGCTTTCATCACGCCCATCGTTTTCCATTAATTCCTTCCTGTGCCTTTCTAAATTTTTCTTTTAATTGGTGAATCGTTGCTATTTGTCCCACCTTCTGGTTTGTTTTTCACTTCCATGGCTACTGTCCCAGTTTCATGTCCCCCTACTCTTTTGTTTACTTATGGTTTGTTCGGAGCACTCTTTTTTTCTTTGAGTTGGTCTATTGCTTGTTTTATTTTGTTTTTGCTCATTTTGTTAAAAAATGTGGGCTTTTCTTCCTCTACGTGTTCACCCAATCCTGTACGCGTTCACTAGAAGGTAGTTCAATCATTGCTTTAGTACGGATCAGCATTTGGAATTTTGTTTCCGTTCCTATTTTGTTTCAATTCGCCATTGTTTTTTAAATATTTTTTATAGTAGATACAGGAGAGCCAATGTCGTGACTAGAACCTGGTTCCCCAGGTCCTAAGTTTAAAGCATGATGGTTACGCCACATCCTCACTATTGAGGACTCAAGGAGTGTGCATTTGTTATTGAGCTATGTTCCTCATGCACATCGCTCCACCTGCACTGCTCTCGGTTACCTGCCCCTTCCACTTCTATGCCCTTAAGAAGCTGGTGCGTGGAGAGCAGCACCCTCGCATCTCACAATCCAAGCTAAGCTCAGCCTGCAACTATTTTTGGATGGCTGAGACTCTGCTTTCTGAGATGGGGCAGGGCAAAGAGAGAGCTCTCGGGCTTGCCTTACCCGCTCAGACATCTGTTTCCCTCAGGTTGGTCCGGTTAGTTAGTTTCTGGTCTTGTGGGATTCTTTGGTGAATGCCCACGTCCACAAGTACTCTAAAGAAGCATAGTTGGCCCAACAACCCCATGGTGTGGGAGGGAAAGGCATGCCCCTGCAGAGTCTCAAAGTGCAGCTTTGGCCCAGCCTATTATAGAGCTGGAGAACAGGCATACGTCAACCCTGTAAAATATTCATGCTCGGCTACCGTAATGACAGCTTTGTTAGTGTCAATACGAGCTGTGGTTCTATTAACCCCTGGCATGCAGACAATTATTTTATGTAAAGTTGTAGCCTCGATGCACCAAGCGTTCCACTAAACTCGTGTTTATACTGTAACATTATTTTGTTCTGACTGCGTATGTAATTGGATCCTATTGTTATTTAACTCCTCTTGTGCTGTAATCCCAACTGCCTCAATATAGAACATGTTATGTTAAATCTTAGTGTGATCATAGTACTTGTAATTGGTTCGAGAGACGAGTGTAGGGTTGTTTTTGTATGCTCCATTCCTGTCTGTCCTGTTGAGTTGAAAGCATTGCTGCTCCAGACTGGGCTCCTGACATGATGGTGGACGTTGTTGGCTGTTACTACATAAGCCACTGATATTAATTTGCACATACAGCGTTGCAGGATGCTGCATAGCGGTTCTCATTTGCTAGTTGCTAGGAGGCCTTATTTCTGGGGAAACCTGTATTTTCCCTCTACCTGTAGGTTTGGTTCCATGAGATTTGTGGAGTTTAATGGGTCTGTCTGTAAGTTTGTGCAGTAAACCGAAGTTTGGGGGTCCAGTGCGTCCCAGATTGTGGCTAGATTCCATCTTAAGTAACCAATGGGATGTGCCCGTTTCAGGCACTTTGAATGGGCACAAGCAGAGTGTTTCAGTGGACCTCCAGGTGAGATTCCATCCATTAAGCTGCTGATTGACTGGTCTGCGTTGTGGTGTGGGCTCTTGAGAGATGTCGCGAATCGCGAATTACTGCAAATGTAAACATCGTCTGAGCAGCAGCTGCCCGAGTGGGTGCGGGTGTAGAATTGAATCGAGGTGGCTTTGCGTGTCATAATCCAATGAGTGGGTATGAAATGGTGTGCATCTTCACACCAACAGATGTCCTCTGTAGACAGTGTTGCTTAAAAGAGGCACACGGCATGGTACCGTTTTTATTTTCTTTGCTCTTTTTTTTAGACACCATTTTATGCCCCAGAGCCCAGCTCTATATTTTCTGTCATTGATTCCACTGCAAGCCATTATCCTTTGCACATCCATGTTTGTCACAAAGGCCCACAAATGTAGTAACATCATTGGCCATTTCTGTGCCTGTGAAATCATATAAAAGCGGCATGCATGTTACGGGTTTGCTTAGGGGACAAGTTAGACAAACCTTGACCAGGTCGAGTTTTTGATGCAAAACCTCAGAAGCGCAACCTAAAACGAGGGAGCTCATTTTATTTCTATACAAGTTTTTTTTCCAGGTCAGAATCTTAACCTAGGTTTGCAAAGTCGGTAATGTGTGTTTTTAGAGACCAAAAATGTGCTTGCAGACATCAATTTTCATTTTGAACTCCGAGCACCCAGCAACTTTCCCAGTAATAACGTTTTACAAAAGTCATGACAAAAAACTGTTAGACAATGCCATACCTGTTGGCTTTGCCAATGGTTGTTTTCTTTTTCCTTGCTTTCGCATAGGGAATGGCGTCATCCCAGCATCATTTCTGTTAGACACCAGTATTCAAAAGGTTCCTGTTAAATTGAGTCTCTCAAATTTGAGGGACTCTCAAACAGAGGATGCAGA
The DNA here is from genome assembly GCF_964261635.1 of Lissotriton helveticus. NCBI lineage: Eukaryota > Metazoa > Chordata > Amphibia > Caudata > Salamandridae > Lissotriton > Lissotriton helveticus. The sequence goes on from NC_136070.1 coordinate 47,661,354, forward strand.
CCTCTCAACGACATACTTGGTGTGCTGCGATATTTTGGGGTACCCCCTCCACCATCCCCTCCCCCATCCTGTGTTCGGACAGTATCGCCTGTTGCCCTGTTCGGTGCAGGCTCTTGGCTGGCAGCAGAGGATTACTATTTGCGTTACTCAGCTCACCCAGGAGAGCTGGCTACTGGTCTCCATGTTACACTATGTTTAGAGGCTTGCAGCAGACGGAGGTCCCTTCAATGTTTCTTTATGCTTGTTATTAAATGTAATCTTTGCAAGCAAACATTAGCCAGAATGGGGATGGTGAGGAGCCTTGTGGACATTACTAGTGAGCTGTTGTTAGAGGGACCTGTGAACAGCTGCAAAACATTTACTTTCCTGTAAGAATGGGAGGTGCAAGATGAAGCTCGAGAGCCACCCTGGATGGTCCTGTGCCAGGCTGGCATAATAACAGACCTAACACACTCCTCTTATGCGCGGTTATCTTTAGGGCCACCTTAGAAGTTTCGAGAGCTACAGGTGCCTGTTCCTGTTGGAGTTTCCTGTTTGTCTTTCAGTTTCAGTGATAACGTTGTTGGTTCATGCTGTTTAATCATGTTAATATTATTGCAAAGGTGTTTTCTTTTAACAAGCAGCATGATTCGGTTGAGTTATGTATTTGGGGGCACGTTTCAGCGGGCACAGTATGCAGCTGCCATTTATTTGTGTAAGTAAGGAGATAGTATGCCAGAATATGTACATTTGTTTAAACCTTTGGCTCTAATTTGCTTCTTCCAGACTTTTATTTTGTTTGAGCTTCTCAAAGGACATTACACTGTTGTTTAAGTCAGTGTCACGTCACTGCATAGAGGTTGCAGGGTTGTTGGCAGAGAGTTGCTTTTCTAACTCTGTTTTTACTTGCCCACCTTTACTGGTGCAAGCCACACTGGCACCAGCACGATGCACAGAACAGGAGGTGCACCCTTTTGTTGTTTCTTACACATACTCACCCTGCACTATTTTCATGCATAAAACGACTCTCTCTTTCACAGCCAGTGTGTAGTAATTGTATAGCTCTTCAATACGTGGCGGCACAGCACGCAGGATAATGTGCTGCATAGCTAAACACACATAAGGTCAAATGGGCGAAACCTATTTGCTATGCCAATGGATGTACGTTAGTACCACGCGATCTTTTAGATCGCGGTACTTTACAACGCTGCAATTACAACGCAAGTCGTTACAACGACGTGCGTTGGTGTGCGTGGATTGTGGAATATTATAATTTTATATTCTAACACCAGCCCACATAACAGTAGGGAAGGTGTTGGAATATAAAATTACAATATTCCTTATACAACAGCGCCATCCAGCGCAAGTCGTAGTAACGACTTGCGTTGTAATGGCATCGTTGTAAAGGCAACGCGGTGTAAACACCGCGTTGTAATCGATGTTTCCCATGCTAATGCTTGTCTTTTGTTCCTAGCTCTTCCCCTCAACGTTTGTCTTTTTTTTATAATTTATGAGGCCTGTGATCCCCAGGGATTCTCCAACAGCAGATGCAGACTTCTCAGGGACACACTTTGTGTGCCACAATATTTTAGGATAGCCCCTCCAACATCTCCTCCCACATCCTGTGTTCAAACAGTGTCCTCTTTTGGCCTGTTCTGTGCAAGCTCTTGGCTGGTGGCAGCAGATGAATGTTTGCATTACTCAGCTGCACCCGGGAGAGCTGCTAAATGGTCTCCAAGTTACACTATGTTTAGAGTCTTGTGGCAAATGGAGCCCCTCCCTACGTGTTTATTTATGCATTTTATTAAAGGTAATGTTTACATGCAAACATTAGCCATAATGGGGATGATGAGGTGCCTTGTGGACATAACTAGTGAGTTGCTCTTAGAGGGACTCGTGAATGGCTGCAAACATTTACTTTTCAGTAAGAATGGGAGGTGCAAGATGATACATGAGTGCCGCTCTTGAGCGCATTCTCACCACATACGTAACCGAAACAGTAAATGGATGCATCAAACAGAAACAGTGAATGGATGCATCAAACAGAAACAGAGAATGTACGCATAGACCAGAAACAGTGAGAGTATGCATCGAACAGAAACAGTAGATGTATACATAGAACAGAAACAGAGAATGTACGCATAGACCAGAAACAGTAAATGTATGCATCAAACAGAAACGCTGAATGGATGCATCGAACAGAAATGGTGAATGGATGCATCGAACAGAAACAGCGAATGGATGCATCAAACAGAAACAGCGTATGGATGCAACGAACCAAAACGGTGAATGGATGCAACGAACAGAAACGGTGAATGGATGCATCGAACAAAAACAGTGAATGGATGCATTGAACAGAAACGGTGAATGGATGCATCAAACAGAAACGGTGAATGGATGCATCAAACAGAAACAGTGAATGGATGCATCGAATAGAAACGGTGAATGGATGCATCGAACAGAAACGGTGAATGGATGCATCGAACAGAAACGATGAATGGATGCATCGAACAGAAACAGCGAATGGATGCAACGAACCGAAACGGTGAATGGATGCAACAAACAGAAATGGTGAATGGATGCATTGAACAAAAACAGTGAATGGATGCATTGAACAGAAACGGTGAATGGATGCATCAAACAGAAACGGTGAATGGATGCATCAAACAGAAACAGTGAATGGATGCATCGAACAGAAACAGTGAATGGATGCATTGAACAGAAACGGTGAATGGATGCATCGAACAGAAACAGTGAATGGATGCATTGAACAGAAACGGTGAATGGATGCATCAAACAGAAACGGTGAATGGATGCATCAAACAGAAACGGTGAATGGATGCATCGAACAGAAACAGTGAATCGATGCATCGAATAGAAACGGTGAATGGATGCATCAAACAGAAACAGAGAATGGATGCATGGACCAGAAACAGAGAAAGTATATATCGAACAGAAACAGTAAATGTATACATAGAACAGAAACAGAATTTACGCATAGACCTGAAACAGTGAACATATGCATCAAACAGAAACGGCGAATGGATGCATCGTACAGAAACATTGAATGTATGCATCAAACAGAAAAAGAGAATGTACGCATAGACCAGAAACAGTGAACGTGAATAAACAGAAATGGAATGAATGCATAGAACAGAAACTGTGAACGCATGCATCGAACAGAAACAGTGAACATATGTGAGCAGTGAACAGAAACATTGAATGTTTCCATCGAACCAGCGCTTTAAATGGTCAAGTACTGGCACTTCTCAGGAGCAAACAGGTAGTATGGATAGTGTGTGCCAGCACTTCCAGATTTCCGTTTGGAGTACTGCATCGAACAGCAACATAAATTGGACATCAGTGAACAATCAGCGAATGGACTGCTACAGAGAAAGGAGCAGAAGTAAAATAAACAGCAAATAGACCTAATGTGTGGGCAACATGCCCTAGACCAGCTCGCTCATGAACACCATGCCAGGGGGCAGCCTGCTCATGCATATGTAGAAGCGAGCATCAATTCTGCTCCAAGCCTTGTATGTAGGGGATGAAGAAAATCCAAAGGAAAGCATTGGACGGAAGTATTGACAATGGACTAAAAGGATTACTGGTATTGTTCAGAATTTTAGTATGTACATACTATACTCAGCCACACTGTGCTACGACTCATTCATCCTTTTCAGACATTTTTGTAGTATGTTCAATACTCAACATCTGTCTAGAAATACACAGCACTGGCTGCACCAACAAGGCTGAAAAACTAAAGCCTGACACAGAAGAAAGTGTTATCATGCACTGCATTTATTATGATGCATCGGGGCAAAGTGAGGCAGTGTGCGCCCACCCCCCTCCTATGTTCAATACTCCTTTCTTTTTCAAATGCTACTACTTGGCGTAATGTAAAGGACAGACATAGGTTCAACGGCGCCTGATATACTGTAGCAACTTGTCCTGAACAATGTCCTTTTTGAGGAAAAATGAGGCAACCTTCCTGCTCACTTTTCTACAGCAGTCATCGTTCTGAGGGCGAGACATTCCTGTGACCGAGCACCTTCTATGGCCCAGTTTGGAAAACAGGTGGGTCCTTCTACCTATCATCTCTTCACTCACCCATCATGTGCAAGGAATGCATAGGCTGAACGTGCAGATTTTGCAGTTGTGAAAATCAAAGACAACTTTATTTGTGAACAGTGTGTGCTTTCCTCATAGACAAATTGAATTGTTATAATGACTTTTAGGAGTCAAAAAAATCTAACTTGGGTCTACAACATGCTCAGTTTTTTTCTGCCACTTGTCCTGAACCGGTATGGTTGTGTTGACTGATGGATACCACGTTCAGTGCTTTGAAAACAGATGTATATGGATCAAAGGAAATAAAATGTTAAATAGTTTTGTGCACACCCAAACATCCCTTCTCCAACCAAGTCTCCTTCTGGGTCCGCCCAACCAGTTCCAACCACTGGTCACAAAGGCTGGTAAATGGTGCCTTAACCCCTTCGATGCTGATGACGGCCCCCAGCCGTCATGCATCACCGGGCTCGTCTGCTGATGACGGCTGGGGGCCGTCATAAACCCGCCCACTCACGATTCTGCCGCACAGGCGCAGAATCGCAGCCACGCCCAAGGGGTTAAAAAAGACTCCTCCCCTGCAATGAGGTCAGTTACAGGATGGTGACCTCAAAGGTTAATCTTTTGAAGCTGTATGTATGAACTTTTTGCGTAACACACACTTCGCCAAAAAACAGAAGCGCTATCTGTGGCCTGCAGAGAAAAATTAAAGTGACGCACAAAGAGCAACCATAGCATACGTGCCACGCCCTTTCGGCAGGAGAGTGGTAAGGGAGTAGAATGCAGACGCTGGTGCATTTTGGACCAATGGTGTGATAGCGCAGCTACACAAAGCACATTTTCTGTTGAAATGTCCACTAAATTTGCACAGACATGGAGTTTTACTGGTAAAACTATACAGCACACAAACGATAATGTGCGGAAATCGGGTTTCCATGAAGTTATCACTTGCGCATTGCCAAGTAAAGTTTCTTGATTTGTTTTGATCCCAATCGAATCTTTGTCTCCATCACCCTTCAGAATCACCACAAACGTGCTTTATTTGTGCTTTCCGAATTGCTGATATAATTTGAAATATGTATATCGTTCATTTGATATTTAAATGTGTTAAAAAAACACAACCTTACCTTTCACTTCTGCACCACATCAGGATTGTCACCTAGATCAGGTTTACAAAGTCCTCTCACTTTGCAGTCAGAGAAATAAAAGTAAACACCAGTTTCTGAATAAGCAGAATTGGTCAGAAGAGAGCCTGACATTTGACCTTTGTCTTTGAATTCATAGCAAATATGACCAGAAAAACACAAAATATAGGGCAATATGTATCATACAACTTGCATTCGCAAAGGCCGAAATTCGCAGAATTTCGGCCTTTGCGAATGCGAATTTGGTAAATGGGATGTATGAATGAAATTCCGTGAAAAATAAGGAATCGCAAAATTTGCGATTCCTTATTTTGCAATTACATTTAAGGAATCTCAAATTTTGCGATTCCTTAAATGCAATGTATGAAGCTAAAATTTCTTGAAAAATGCCCATTTTGGCATTTTTCAAAGTGCCATGTGACGCACATACATGCCCTTAGGGCCCCTTAGGGCAAGTATGTGCACCACATGTGCACCAATGCTTATTTCAGGGGGGCAACAGGGTGTCCTTTGGACACCCCTGCACCCTTGAAATTATTCTCAATTTGCGATTCGCAAATTGCGAATCGCAACTTGAGAAAAAATTCCCATTCCTTCCTATGGGCCTCCTGGCCCATAGAAATGACTGGGAAAGTATTCCTTAATTGAGAATTCGCAATTTGCGAATTCGCAATTAAGGAATATCAAGAAATCGCTAAAAAAATTCGATTTTCTTGATACATACCAATTTGCGATTCTGAAATAGCGATTTCTTAAAAATCGGATGCGAATGCGAATTTGGTAAATGGGATGATGAAGGAAATTCCGGGAGAAATAAGGAATCGCAAAATTTGTGATTCCTTATTTTGCAATTGCATTTAAGGAATCGCAAATTTTGCGATTCCTTAAATGCAATGTATGAAGCTAAAAAAATTGCAAATTGTCCCTAAGGAATCGCAAATTACCACCAACTTCAAGTTGGTGGTAATTTGCGAATTTCTTGAAAAATGCCAATTTTTGCATTTTTCAAAGTGCCATGTGATGCACATACATGCCCTTAGGGCATGTATGTGCACCACATGTGCACCAATGCTTATTTCAGGGGTGCAACAGGGTGTCCTTTGGACACCCCTGCACCCTTGAAATTATTCTCAATTTGCGATTTGAAAATTGCGAATTGCAAATTGAGAAAAAAATTCCCATTCCTTCCTATGGGCCTCCTGTCCCATAGAAATGAATGGGAAAGTATTCCTTAATTGTGAATTCGCAATTTGCGAATTTGCAATTAAGGAATATCAAGAAATCGCAAATAAATTGTGATTTTCTTGATACATACCAATTTGCGATTCTGAAAGAGCGATTTCTTAAAAATCGCCATTACAGAATCGCAAATTGGTTCCTTGATACATATGGCCCATAGAGTCATCTTTATTGCTCGTTCACCTTCAGAACTCTTGATTGATCATTTCTGGGGTGTTGCAGCACCCCGCACCTCTACTTCCAGGCCCTATGCTAAGAACCTACCGTAAAGAGGTCTGTCAGATCACTCCGTGTACAAGGAACATTGCACACCCACTCCCGGACCTTACAATTACAAATCACTGCCATTCACTGTCTCTCTTTCACTCCCCTTCAATTCCTAATTTGAGCCAGTGGTTGCAGGTGGGACCCTCTACTTCTCCCTTTTGGTGACCAGAACATATTTTCATCAACAGACTTTGGCTTTAAGAAAAGAAGGGGAAAAGTAGGAAGATAAAGACAGCAAACGCCGTGACAAAGGGAGTGAGCATGGCAGAAAAAGAGCCTGCAGGAGTGAGATGAAAGGACCGGGAGAGTATCGTGGTAGGTTAGAGACAAGAGGTGAAATCAAGACTAGGCAGCCTTGGTATTTGGCGACACCAACATGCTGGTATGGCACGGACTGTGAGCTCCTGTGAAAACTTTGGGCCCTGGCACTTATTCTTTTATAAATTCTCCCCTCCCTCCCACCACCCCGCTTTTCCAAGTGACCGATTACAGACAAATGTCCCTTCATGGCCTGTCAGCCACAACAGAACTGCAGAAGTGCTAATCAAAGGGGCCATCCGGTGAATACATCTCAAAACCCAAGCAGACGTCATCGAACAAAGGAACGTTCTAGAATGCCCATTGTTTGTGATTGTTATAGAAACAGGACTGGATGAAGAGAAGCCCTTCTCTCTCTACACCCGGTGGCCTCTTTAAGTCACTTGTCTATCAGAGGAGGTGGGTGATCTACATACACCAATCAGTGGCACACGTAGATGGTGTGTCCTTGTGCGTCAAATCAATGAAGACGGATGGCAGACATCTGCAGTGGAGTTATAAGATGCTAAACTCAAGGCCTCAAAGTCCTGTAAAGTAAAGAATCAGAAGACAATGGATATATTTCCAAGTTTATTCCAATACTTAAACCCTCTTCAATGACAAGGAGGAAAGGCTACAACCAACCTCTAACAGCTCACACCAGCACTAAAAGAATACATTCCACTGGTGCAGTGACCTCATGAGGTAGAACATTACCTATGTCACAGGAGGACTTAAAGGGCAATACACAGAGGTACAAAAGATATACATAACACTTCTCCCTTCCTTACAAAACAAAACAAAAATGAAATAAAATAAAAAGAAGATATAAAAACAGTAAAACCAAAATAGCATTAGTTCTAGGTATATGAACACATATACTTGAAAGAGGAATTGAACACACAATCTTAGTTGTGCACATAAGTGATGTAGTCATCACATTTTTTAGGTTTCATGCAAAGGCGTTTAGCACGAGACACCCTTCTCTCTTCAACAACCTCTTGACTGAAATGGTGAGAACAACAGTAGTCGGAATTCTTTGGACGAAGAACGTCTGTCAAAAGATGCCAGGAGAAGAATGCCACAACGCCGTTGAAAGGTGCCAGGTAAGATGGTCCGTTGAAAGATGCCGGGTAAGAAAACTGTGGTAAAAAAGGGGGTGGTGATGGGCAGAGCATCTGAACCAATCAAACACTCACACCCAGTCAAAAGATCTGGGTTTAATCCATCACCGTTCTTTAGCCCACTCTGCCACCCCAGTTCAGACATTGCCATATGCAAATCAGTCTGACCCTGTGCCTCATGGGAACAGTCCAGCCCGAACTGCCAAGCCATGCCTTCCCTGGACAGGAAACAAGCTTCCGAGGACCAGTTTCTGGCATTTCAGCCGTCTTCAGCCAGGCTTACTTGAATCCAGTGGCACAGTGAGCAAGGGATTCACGTCTGAGCATACCCTGCCAACATAACTGACACGCCGTTGCTAGTTAAAAAATGAGGAAGCGTTTACAAAGTTTTGTGATCACAGGCGAAGTCCCATACAACTGTGAACAACCCTTGCAAATGAATATCAGTTCCAATTCCAAAATTCACACAATCCTCAAGCCTTTCAAGAAGTTCAAAGAAGGCACACACAAGAAGCACATTCCTTGCGATGAAATAAAGTAGGACTCACCCGGTTTGCATGTAAAAAAAAAAAAAAATCCAAAGACAGTCCATATGAATTTTTTCACATAACAAAAAATAAATAGGAGCTCCCAGCTTCAAAGGATGTAGAATCACTCGAAATTTCCCTGAAAATTCTGTAGAAGTTGCGTGGGTTCTCAGGGTTTAAGCCATCGTCGCCATTGTAAAGTAAAGATCCAGAAGACGATGGATGTATTTCCAAGTTTATTCCAATACTTAAACCCTCTTCAATGACAAGGAGGAAAGGCTACATCCAACCTCTAACAGCTCACACCAGCACTAGAAGAATACATTCCACTGGTGCAGTGACCTCATGAGGTAGAACACTACCTATGTCACAGGAGGACTTAAAGGGCAATACACAAAGGTACAGAAGATATTCGTAACAAGTCCCACCTCACCCTGCCCAAGGAGCTATGTTACACTAGACATGATTCCACAACTGCCTGTACTGCCCCCTACAGGTGTGGCAAATCACTCCTACACTCAGTGGTCTCAAATACCTTATCCAGTCAATCCTGATAACAAACTCTTTGAAAACGGAAATGGTGGACTAAACTGAGAGGTGTTCATATAATGTGCGTTTATGCCCCCATATAATCAACCAAACTGAATTTGTACAGCGCAGCTAATCACCCGCGAGGGTATCCAGGCACGAGGGCCTATCAAGGTCTTTCTCGAGATGGAAGGTTTGGTATCTGTGGGCACACTCTCTTGTACCCTGTGACATACAACTGTAACAACTTGTGCATGTTCCATATTTTTATCACTCAGCTTCAAAGATTTAAAGGATTAACTGTGGAGAAGTGTGGCTCAATGGTTAGAGCGGCAGACCCTCATGCAGAGGTCTAGCCCGGGACCAGGGTTCAATTCCCACCTCAGCGGGTCTTGGGCTCAAAATACCTCGGACCTGATAATTCTCGCCTCGGTGCCTATTCCAATCATGGAGTCCCACTCTGGGCAATAGCTTGCTTAATCTCCACAACGGCCCCCACAACGCTAAGGATGCCTGGCCTCCACCTTGGGGGTCCCCAGGAGTGGACACCTCCCAGGGAAAGCCAGGATGGGTTCCACAGCGGTATTCATACAAGCGCCTTGAGACCCTTGCAGGTGAGTAGTGCGCTATACAAGTATCAATTTACTGTGCTGAAGGTAATGTTGAATTAATCTGAGAAAAATATAATTGTTACTATCTATGGCACTACCAAAGATGATTTAATAAAAATAAAAAGTTGTCTTTAAATTGTGTTGTGTGGTTGATTAAATGTAAAACGAATTACTGTTTTTTAATATATTAATTTTATTGTTGTGGACAAGTAATATTCTAAAGTTGAATTAACTGATTAATTCGCTATCAACTGCCTTTGCCAAGCCCTGCATGCCTTCCTGCACCTTCTAATTTTCCAGATTTGCCTCTGGTTAAGTCCGGTCCCTGGTACTCTGGATCCTCATCGCTAACAGACCAAACGACTAGTTAAAACTTGCATTAATTGAACAGTGATTATTCAATATCAGAATATCAATCTCGTTAATCTTCAAATAAAAACTGTGCGTTTTACAGTAGTCAAAGCATGTCAAAAAGATAACCAATTCATGTAAATGGCTGTGTTTATTCTAAATGTATTACATCTTTTAAGTAACGTAACTATTGTGAACACAAGTAATGAAACACACAAAAAAAAGAGTTTTAAAAGATATCACCACTTTTTGAAATGTTATGTTCTTGTTCATTCAGAAAGCACACTACATTCCAAGTTGGCTAATGTACATCGCGTTTACTTCATTTTATCTTACCACCAACTAAGATTTCTTCTTTAAAGAGAAAAAGAGAGGCCCCAAAAAAAGACGTCCAAAGATCACCATGTTAAAGTAAGAATCTATTTCCATTTAATTCATTGAAGTGTTACTTTCCTCATTCAATAAAAACACTCACTCCAAAAGTGAACACTACTTTTATTGGAGATGACCAATCTGAAGTGTTCCAAGTTCCATTCTGAAGAGGTCGCGCGGAGAGCTCGGCATACGATTTAACCCCTCCCATACTGATGACGGCCCCCGGCCGTCATGCATCACGGTGGGCGTGTGCTGATGACGTGTGCTCATGAACCTGCCCACTCAATAAAACTGCCGCACAGGTGCAGAATCGCGGCCGCGCCCAAGGGGTTAAGAGAAGGGCACGCTTTGTTTACAGTTCAGGGATTGGCTGGCACTGGTGGTGCCAGTTGTGGTATGCCACATGCCTGCCTGCCTGACCCGGGCACAAGACCTAAACAAGCATTGGCATAGCCAATAGGTCTCACTGTTGGGACCTTATAAGTATTTAGTCATGCAGCACAATATCCTTGGTGCATGGCTAAAAACGTAAAAGGTCCCAAAGGCAAAACCTATTGACTATGCCAATGCTTGTTTATTTACTTAAAAGCCTGATGTTGCATTGCGGTAAATAATTATTGTGCTTATGGGGAGGAGACAACATATAGTGCTGCAAAGGCTTTCCTTGCAGCAGGATGAATGCGCTATAGAAGCCAGACAAAGTGTAGGAAGGAAAGACAGATCAGCTGAAGGAGTGAGTATGACAGCAAAAAAAGGAGGGAGATGAATAAACGAATGAGATAGAAATCAGAGCGGCTAAGCTTCAGTTTACCATGGTGAAGTCTGTTCCTGAGTCAGTAGATACAGTTGACCCAACAAGCCTGAAAACAATGTTTTTCAAAATAATGTAAAAAACATAACAGAGGTTTGGGCGTTGCAACCGGAAGCAGGCTTGCAATCAAATAAGATGAAACAATAACAAAGGGAAAAGCCACAAGAAACACAAGCATTTGCAATGCAATAGGTCTGGCATTTACGCAAATTTAAGCTATTGGCACTGTAAATGACAATGCGTTTTATTTATGTTTTAAAAACCAACATATAAATAAAAGGCATTCAGCTAGATGCATCAAGCGAAATACCGTTCGCAAAGGGGCAGATTCTCAGAATCTGCCCCTCTGCGACCGGTATTTATGCATTTGGGATGCATCATCCCAAATGCATAAATCGCTATTTGCGATTGCATTTAAGGAATCTCAAAATGAGATTCCTTAAATGCAATGCATGAATGTAAAATAGCTAGCGATTTCGCTGATAGGGGTCGCTATTTACTGTGAAATCAAACTTCATGGTAAATAGCGAAAACTGTGAAAAATGCACTAAAGTGCATCTTTCAAAGTTGTATGTTACACACACACATGTCCTTGGGACATGTGTGTGCGCAATACCAGTGTCCAGGTGAATTTAAGGGTGCAACAGCGTCACCCTTGAAATTGCGTTCTCAAATTGCATTTAGCTAATTGCTAATCGCAAATTGAGAATTCCTCCCCATTCATTTCTATGGGCCTCTTGGCCCATCGGAATCAATGAGATGTCATTCTTTATTTGCAAATCGCACTCTGCGAGTCGCAGATAAGGAATATTTAGGAATTGCTAATATTTTAGCAAATCCTACATGCATATGATTTTGCGAGTCCCTAAATGCGACTCCTTAAACTTAGCAATTAAGGACTCGCAAAATAGAACGTTGATGCATCTAGCAGATTGTCATTTACAATGCCAAAAGCTCCAACTTGTGTAAATGCGAGACCTGTTGCATTGCAAATGCTCTCTGCCTGTGCTACACAGAACTGATGCGGACTGTGCTGCAAATTAAATAAATAAAGTAGCGCGGCCGCTAAAGTGAAATAAGGAAAGACCATTAAAGACAATAGTGCGCACCCACTGAATAACGGAGCCAAGTAAAAGATCCATTTGTTATGGGCATTACCTAATGCAGACAAGGCGGTACCAAGGCGGGACTAACAAGCCTATGTACGAATCAGGAAGCAGAATTTTCGAAGGACAATGACACAAGCCAATGACAAATATGGGCGGAGAGTGGATGGGGCTTCCAATGCATACCCTAATACAGCATGCCTCGCAGAGCGAGCAGCGCATGCGCTGCCCAGACTGGACCTAAAAAAAGAAGGATGATACGCAATGTGGGCGGAATCCCAAGAGCCCTTCCAGTGGGAAACTGCATCATCTGCACGCAGACAGCTCCATGCGCCCATCATAATGTCAACGTCCTGGGTGTGGGCCCAGTTCCCAATGCTGACATTCCACGTGGCATCACAGGAAGTGACCTCACTGGAAGCGATGCTCTGATATGTGTATGTTATAACATAACGATACAAAAGGGGATGATGGACGGAGCGTTTGAGCAAATCAAACACTCACCCCCAGTCAACTGATCTGGGTTTAATCCATCACCATTCTTTAGCCCACTCAGCCACCTCATTTCAGACATGGCTATATGCAAATCAGTCTGACCCTGTGCCTCGTGGGAACAGTCCAGCCCGAACTGCCAAGCCATGTCTTCCATGTTATAACATAAGCCAACTGAAAGTGCAATAAAATATGTTTTAAGAAAAAAGTTGTCGCCTGCAAAGCATATCATGTAACATGCAGATCACAGATTGTTATTTTAAGTAGAAGAGTAAATGTATTACTGCTATGAACACAGAGATCCTTGTGTTACTTGCCGTTAATAAATTGTAATCCTCCTAGTAGACCAAAGTGAGCTATGAAGGGGATTTGACTCCTACACCTTGTAAACCTGAATATCTTATGTAACACATCTTGTACATTCATTTACACACTTGCATGATTTATCTGGAATGGCTAATGTGTATGTTATGTACAGCGCTTTTGCATTTGTGAGGTTCCAGGAGGCCTCCAGTCCCACCTTCGATCAATAGGAGGCCTGATGGCCCCTTAACTTCAATCTTTATCATTGCTCAGCTGGAGGTGGGAATAAAGTCCCCTCGCTGCCTGCACGTTGCCAAATCCCAGAAGTCAGAGAAGGCCTTTGTGGTCTTTTGTCCTTTTGACCTCAAGTCTTAATTTCCAGTGAGGGTCAGAGCTAGGCCTGACCCCCTTCCTTAGGCAACAATATTCATTTGGCTGTAGGAAAACCCTAACCTTGGAGCAGTATCAGGCTACCTGGTCCAAATAACAGTTAAAGACTTTAATACCAACACTGAGGACTAATAAGCACATGTTTTTTAATGTTCTGTCAAGATTTTCCAAAGGTTGCATCAATTAGAACACCTGTGCATTTTTAGTAGTGATGGCGATCGCGTGGTGACCACGAGTAGTAAAGGGAGGATCCGCAGCTTTGGCAGGAGGGTCGGTCGTTGAATCCTCTCAAATGGAGAACATTGCTTGACTGGTTCCCCTGAGAGGAGACCACAGACCACACGCGGCAGGTCTTCCGAATAACGTCTTGATTGCTAGACCAAGACCACCGTGGAGGGATAAGGGGGATTTGGAGTTGCAGATATACACATCAAGTGATGAGTATATATGTTTCTTTGCAACACGTCTGTTTATCGGGTTACTGATATAGTGGGTAGTAGCCCAGCACAGGGCCGTTTGCATTTGTAACCCAAAATATAATTGATTGGAAGTCGCAGTTCGCGATCAGAGATAGACTACTCAGCATACTAGTAAGTAGGCTATGCATGTATGTACGCATTTAGTATTGGCATATCGCAAATCTAGCCAAAAGTCACCAGAGTACTTAACAGGGTCAAAGACAAGCATAAAGTTAGCGAGGAATGGAGATGTAGCTGGTTTGTGGACAGTTAATGCATTGTGATGTAGTGTTCAGGTGCGGTTTCGGGTAACATATGTAACCCAGGGGCGTGGCTTGTCAATAAGATTGGGGGCTGGGGGGTGAGCTTCAGATTTCACAACAATCACGCTGGGATAGCTTATAACACAAAATATATTACATGAGAAGCGGGACATGAGAGGGGCTTAACCCTTCCGTTGTGTCCGTCGGCCAACGGCCGTCGCGAGCACTACCTACGTAGTGCTGCGCACGTCCGTTGGCCGACACAGCCCCGCCCACTCAATGGAATGCCCCGCACCACTGCGGAATTGCTCCCGTGGTTAAGGTTATTAAAGGGCAGTGGAAAGAGAGAGGAGGGTGGATAGTATGGGGTACTTAAAATTGAAAAGTGTTTTAACTCATCAACATTAAGTCCATCAAAACAGGGTCAAAAGAGAGAGAGAGAGAGTGTGTGTGTGTGTGGTTGTGTGTGTGTGTGTTTTTGTCAGTATGGACATGTAAAATTCCAGTTAAAATCAGACAGACAATTCACCATATCCAAGTGAAAGCACTTGTACCCAACTATTTACTACAGACAACCTTTTTGGGGCTGGTGGAGGGGGTAGAATCCCAAACACCCCCCGCCAAATCTATGCCCCTGAAGTAACCTCACCTGTACTTTTCAATTGATCGGTGATCGACACAGTTTCAAAGATCTGCGGGAAGGCCACGTGGAGTGGGGAAGAAACCCACCAAAGTGAACGGACGAGCAGGTGAGGGGGTTTTCAACACCTGGGGGAAAAAGTACTTTAGGTTCGAATGCACCTTTGTCTCACATTTCCACTTGGGACAGCGTTCACCCCTCACAGAAATGCCCTTTCAGGGTTCCTAAAAGTCAAAACTTCACCCTAAACGCAGGAATAACCAGAATGCACCTCTGCATTATAACCTGTAGTTGGTAAACACAAAGCAGCACCAGGAGGGATACATGTCAACTAAACACAGCATAACAAATCAAAAAACAAACAATAGGTCACAGAAAAGTAAGAAGAGAAAACTCAAACCAAAAGCACAACGAAAACAAAAACAGAATTTAAAAAATTTAAAACAATGAAACACAAGTACACACTGACACACAACATAACATACATAAATAATGAACACAAACCTGCGTTGCCATTTTTGTTAACAAATTTCAAAGGAAATAAAAGTATTTTATTCACAGGGACCCCCAGGAGCGACTGTCACTCATTAACCACCTGTGTCCTACAGGAATTCATTAATAAGTGAGGAATGAACCATCGCCACCAGCAGTCTGATAAAGAGAGACCGACCAACCAACCAACTGGAACACGAACAAGGGGGGGGGGGAATTCAAGAAGAGAAAGCTGCAGCAGGAAACCACGAGCTTCAGATCCTGATCATGCGGTGAACACCCTCTGCAGCCGCTGTCATGGGACATCACCCAGGGCCATGATGGGCACAGATGCATTGTGGGTTCATCTTCTCACTGGGAGACAGCCCCTTGCTTCTACAGACCTTCTGCGAACAAACTCTAAACGTCATCATAATCTGAACGCAACTGACAGAACATGCTCAAAGGTGTTCCATATTTGCAGGTATATTTTGCCCTGTTTTGAAACTAGGGTCTGAAGCTTTGATGGCTGAAAAGTTCAAAGCGTGAGGGGAAAGACTGCTGAAGCAGGCCAGAAAAAACTTTTTTACTGAGATTACTCGCTCACTATGAATGCTTTTGCAAAAACATCCTTATGTGATGGCAGCTTTGCAAACTACACAAGCATAAACAACCTTCGCGAAAGGCAAACTTTGAAACTTCCTTTGCACAGGAAATAAAAAATTGCACTCATCCCTTTTCAGGTCGAGTCTACTGTCAGACATCGCATAACGTTTGATTGCAAAGGGCCTATTGTGAGCTGATCAATAGTTTATAGGGGCTTACAGCCCACCCATTCCTTGGCTTAATTTTCACACCCATTTGCTTATGTCTTATTCGATGGCTTTCATTGCCCGAGGTTGTCCATTGTGAGCTTATCCCTCCTCTGGAGGACCTCCTCTTTGCAAACTCTGATTGGCTGGCTTCGAGCCTTCCACTGCTCCCTTTTAGGGAACTACTTTTTCTGTATACGTAAGCATTACACGAGAGTGCATGTTTTCAAGCTCTCTCCCTTGTGTGCTTCCCTGATGCTCCATGTTGCTGTCTCCCTCGTGTTACTTTCTAGCATCCTTGCATGGTCTTATCCCAGCCACCCTTCCCGCCTCCCTGTGCTCTATGTTGCTTTCTCACACTCTCCTTACTCTCGGTCAAGTGCTGCTTTTCCCCTCCGCTGTCCACTTCCAGTTGCTTCCCCTCAACCCATCGTCTTTTTTAAAATATAAATATTTTCAATTTTTGGAGGTGGGGTGGACCAGGCAGTAAAGGATTGCCAGCCCCTCCCTCTGCCCCTCCCCCCAAAAATGTGTTTTTGTGCTACTTCTTTCTTATTTAATTTACCTATCCATCTCAGATAGGTGAATACATTTTTATAAAGAGGCACCATTGCAATTTGGTAGACGCGTATGCAAGACAACACATGTGCACACCTTCAAAATGATGCCTCACAGCATCATTGTGCCTCTTCTTTTTAATAAACGTTTGCCGGTGCTGCACAGCATCGCCAAAGGGCATTGGCAAGCCAACAGATCCCAAGGACAAGTCTTACTGACGTTGCCAATGCTTGTTTAGTGTGCTGCTGCTAGGAATTTAGTGGTTGTTATTTTCCCTTTTTCTGGAAGTCAAAGTTTCAAATGTTACTTGGCAGATAAAAAGTTCTGGGCCTTTCGGCCCATAGGAATCAATGGGAATTGCGAAAATGCACTTAGGAATTCGCTATTTATTTGAAATTCGGTAAAAATTGCGATTTTTACCGATTCACAAATAAATAGCGAAAAAAATGATGCATAGCATTTTGCAATTCTTAATTTGCAATTCGGTAATTTTCGCAAATTAAAAATCGCAAAATCTATGAATGATGCATGTGCCCCTTAGTTCTTTAGCTAGCAAAAAAAACAGTTTTTTTACTTTAGTTATTGGTTCTGGGAGGAGGCCTAACTCAGGAGGCCACGATTCTGGCATCCAAAATGATAGATTGTTGCCAAATATTATATCCTCAATTTTCAGTGTTCAGCTTAAGGCAATTGTTATCCATCCAATTACTCACAGCGCTCGTGCAGGTACTAAATGCGTGGCCCAAGAGGTTCTCATGTTTTACCAGAGACACCACAATTTGAGTGTCATCTAAGTAGGAGGCTAGGGAAAAAACAGATTTTTGAATAAGTTTAGCCAGCGGCGTGACAAAGATTGAACAATGTCGGGTTCAAACCCCGACACTGTGGGACTCCGCAGGGCAGAGAGAAGGGCCTGGATATAAATTTACCCAACACCACTCTTTGTTGCCCGTTTGCTAGAAACTATGGGCCTCATTTATGAAAAGTGATGCATCGCTGCGTGACAACAGCGATGCGTTACTTTTCACTGCACCCTCCTTGCGACACCAATGATGCGTCATATTTACAGTATGACGCATCATGGCGCAAGGAGTTACAGATACATCAGTATTTCTGACGTATCTGTATGGCGCAAAAGTGATGCATTGCTGGAGTGTGTCACAAAAGTGACGCAACTCCAGCAATGTATCCTTTCACATGGGGCAAGCCCCATGTGAAAGGGCCTGTGTCAGTCTTATGCCTGCTGTGAGGCAGGTGTAAGAAATTGACGCATTTGTGTGCTAGAAGTGGCGCAGTGAAATCTTATAGATTTCACTGCGTCACTTCTATGACCCTTTCTTGCGTCAGAACGCCCCCCCTGCATACATTATACCTGGCGTAGGTATAATGTAGCGCAAGGGTTTACAAAGTGACGCATCTACCTAGATGCGTCAATTTGTAAATATGGTGCAACAAGGCACATTTTTTTACGCTGCTGGTGACAAAAAGTGACGCACCGGCGGCGTAAAAGTGACGCACGGCCTCATAAATGAGGCCCTATGGAAGGAAACCAAGTGCTGTATCCTCTATCCCCAGATTCTGCATACGCTCAACCAAAATGTTGTGGTTGACCGTATCGAACGCAGCAGGCAGAGAGGTCCAACAGAATCAGGGCCGCAGTCCCTGCCCTATCGAGCATTTCACGGATTTCCTCAGTGGCTACCACCAAGGCAGGTTCTGTACTGTGGTTTTTCCTGAAACCATATTTGGTGTCATCTAACACAGTTTCCTTCAATATACTCAGATAGCTGTTCATGTATTACTTTCTCTACCAATTTAGCGTCCAAGGGGAGTCTGGATATAGGACTGTAATTATTGAAGTCCAGCACATTAAGATTGTCCTTTTTAAGAAGAGGCAGAACAGAGGAAGATTTCCAATGCACCAGGAAAGCACCCTCCAAGAACATTATATTGAAAATGTGAACACAGTACTGTGCCCCTTGTCCATGAATTATATGCATTATTTTTAGGGAGTAGGGATCTTAATGTAATTAACTTCATAAGCTGTTCTTCAGAAGGTACCTTAAAAGCTACAACTAAGATTGACCAATTGCTGCATTGGGTATTTGCAATTCTGGCAGTGTGTGTGTCCTGCCTGTGGAGAATTTGTTAAAGATGTTTGCTACTTTCTCTTGAAAAAAGCATGCAAGAGCATCACAAAAAGTTTGATTGGTTACTGCTGAGTTGGAATTTACTGGTACTATCGTATGACTTGAAAGAGGGTTTTATTTGTGTCACATGTTAGTTTTATCTGCTCAGGGTAATAAAAAGTTTTAGCAACTAGAATACGTTTTTTATGTTCGGCTAATTTAATTTTATAGGTTGTTCTTTCTTCAGACTCAGTTTGTCCTCCACTTCTGTTCTTGCCTAGGGCAACCTTGCCTTGATGTCTTAAGAGTCTCATTATACCATGGCTGAGAAACTTTCTTTGTCATGGTTTTCAACCCTGTGCTCCAAGTTACCGGCTGATTTCCAAGATGAGGTTGTAAGAATTGCTTCCAGTTCGGCCGGCTGAATTTTATGGCAGGTTCGAACTGGGGTTCGTTAAACTACACATCCGTGCAATGGAGTTTTCTAAATTTTTAGCTGTCAATTTACTGCCCAGTGGTTGGACCACATAAGAGGAAAAGACGGTAGTATGTTAATAGATGGATGATTGGATAAAACCCCATCTAAGATATGTCCAGCCCAGTGCGTCGGACATCTGGTTATTAGGGATAGCCCAAGCCCATTCATAGTGTCGATCAACTTTGTGGAATCCGAACCAGTCTAATTTTTCCAAATGGAAATTAAAATCACCGAGCACTGAGAAGTTGGAATTGAGGATGGATGATTCGAGAATCGCAACTAGCTTATCCACAAAACCGCATCTAGGTCCCGATGGGCGGTAGATTAACAACCCCTAAAAAGGGCTGCCTGTTGGACAGTTGCACCGAGAATACGAAGGCCTCAAAGCCAGGAGATGTTGAAGGCTCAAATGTATCTTGAAAAGGATTGATAAAAAACAGCCAG
This sequence comes from Lissotriton helveticus, assembly GCF_964261635.1. Lineage (NCBI taxonomy): Eukaryota > Metazoa > Chordata > Amphibia > Caudata > Salamandridae > Lissotriton > Lissotriton helveticus. The sequence continues at coordinate 47,681,220 of NC_136070.1, forward strand.
CCCCCTCCCTTATTTGTTTGCCTGTCAAGTCGGTAGACAGGGTATCCTGGGGGCGTAGCCGCAACAATTTATGGGCCTGAGTTCGAATCTACCCACGTTTCGGTTACGAACACAATATCTGATTCTGCGCCTGAACTAAATCGTAGAACTTTAAATGGTGCTTCACTATGGACCTCGTATTTAAAAGCATACAAGTAATATTTGGAATATTGATCCTCCCTTTTTTTTTTTTGCTCTGCCGATCAGGTATGTCAGTTTGTACCAAATTTCCGGTTTGGATCTTGAGCATCTAGATGGTGTAAGATTAGGTTGAAGACGGTGGGGAGAAATCAAGGAAGAAGCATTGGGCATAGTATGCGGGGGGTACTTACTACAGGGTCTTACCGCTAGTAGGGCTTCTTATGAATAACTAATATTCCACACTGAATAGGGAGTTGTCTGACCAGGGGAGGAGCGCTAGGCACGGTCCAGGTGCAGACGGGCATGCGTAAGGCGCGACCGCTGCGCGTCAGCGTCAGCCTCCATTTTTATCCTAGGAGGAAATGAGCCAGAGAGAGAAACTAGACCATCTCTCTACCAAGATGGTGTAACGCCCGGCTAATTTGTAGCCTTTTTCAGACTAAAAGCGACTATAATATACAAGCATTTCAGTCTAACTAACCCTTCTGTTCATTAATAGGGCTTAACTGTGCGCTTTTGACAGGGTTTAATGCCTTTTAAACATTAGTTAGGCCTGTAGGCCCGAAACCATAGAGCAGCCATTTTGGATGGCTGTCTCATCCATTTTAGATAGCTGCCTTGTCTGTGCGAGGTGCTTGGAGAGCAAAGGGCATATTTAGAATAAAACTGTTGTTCGCTAGTTAGAAACCGGTCAAGACCGGCCCTTATCGAAGGAATGTATTTTGCTCACCGACGGTAGACGCAATATGCAGGTGGCCACTGCAGATGGCGTGAGACCTCGGAGGCTGGTACAGGAATTTGGTGGGAGTCGGCCTATGACTGGAAATTTCCATAGAGAAAGGGAGAGATATATTATCAAAGAGCAAGTAGTGAACAGGGAGAGAGCAACGTGTGGAGCCGATCGATGAAGTTGGTCTAAGAGCTGGTGATTAATTACCAGCTTCTAACAGAGAGAAGGAAGAGACCAAGAATCCTGCAAGACTAACATGCAGGAGTGGTAGAAACAGAAGCAAGTCCAGAAGAGGGTTCGAGTTGCGGAACCAAAGCAGTGTAGACGAGGCGTAGCGGTGCAGACGTGTATACGTGAACCATAGTGGGAGAGCCGAGTCCCGAGTCAGTCAAAACCTGAGAGAGAGAGGGATCAGCTCCGCTGCTGAGATGGAAAGACGCACGTTTAAGGTGAGGCGTTCTAAGTTAGTGCAGACTATAGATAACTAATATTCCTTCTCCTCCATTTTAGGTTGTATAGATTGACTAATGATATTCATACTCAAACCGCCAATGCTATTGTGTGTGTATTTGTAGAATAAAGACCTGATATTTGATACCTATGCATCTGAGTGTTGTTTCTAGGACAGGACTAACCTTTCTTTTCAACCAGGTGCTGTCGTAAAGAAGGATGGGTGATTCCCTTCTTACAGGTAACTGAGAAATGGAAGATTGGGTAGCTTCAGGACAGGAAGTAACTCCCAAATGAATTAATTAGGCCGCTTCTATCTAAATTACGAATAGTAAGTATTGTCGGTGTACCTTAGGTGTACCGACAACCCCTATAAACACACCATTGGGAAATAACAGGTTCACCAGTGGGAAGTATAGATGAGATTGATATCCTAAGAGTTAGGGATAAAGTAAATAGTTGCCGAACTTTAACCGAGAAGTCGCCGGACATTAAACGAGGAGCTGCCCTCCGACGCAAGAGGGGGTAGGTTGGCCCGGGGCAGATTACCGTGGGGCTATAAAGTAAATATCATAGGATATAAGACATAAAATTCCTTAGATGTTAGTTATATCCCTAATTGTACAGGCTTGTAAATAGCGAATAATCACCTTCTCAGGCAAATCCTCCATATACCTTGTAAATAGTCGCCTGGGAAGAGTGTGTTTGCGTGACGGCTGAGGTGGCCATTATTGATGAGTCACCTATTCTAAAAACACAGTCGTTACAGATGGTATCTAAAAAATGGCAAAAAGGAAGGGAGTAAACCTGCTTGTCCTCCCTCCACTCAATCAGCACACAAGTGCTGCGGTGGACCGGGGAGGAGTGGAAGCAAGCTGCCAGCTCTGGCCGCCGGCAAGTGCTAAATACAAATAAATAGCCCCTGGGGCGTTGTTAATTAGCTGCCTGAAAGAGTCAATGAGAAATTCCCAAATTAGGTAGAAGCAGAGTAATTAGAGAACTGAAAGGGGAGGGAAGCTGTACATTAGGACGTGGGAGAGGGAAAAGAGGCCAGATAAAATAAAAATAATTAATGGGGGGGGCTGGAGGATGACCAGAGTGTGGTGGGGTGGATGGCATGACACCAGATGCAACACAAGGCAGAGGGCTGAAGATGGTGAGGCCATGTTGTGTATGCCAGCTGAATGATTCCTCAACATCTGCATAGATGTGCAAAGCAGGAACATCCAATGGGTGAGCTGGGGGCATTCATAACAATTGTAGATGGTTTTACCGGGCGCTCCAGGCAGGCCGTCCTGTAAAGACACTTTGGGGCCCATTAGGATGGCGCGCAGATTGCCCCCGCCAGGCTGGTGGTAGCCACCGCCAGCCTGGCGGGGGCAATCCGCCCGCCACCCTCACCTAAATTCCCCACCGCCATATTAGGATGGCGGGGAGGACCGCGGCGGATGGAAAGACCGTCCGCCGCTTTTCCGCCCCTGTCACAAGGTGGCCGGGGCGGAAAACGTTTAATATGGTGGCGGTGTCTATTAGAGGTGGGGGGTGCACATGGGGGATTCCTGTGGTACCCCCTGCATTTGCATACACAATGCGGCAGGCACCGCGTGGTGCCTGCCGCTTTGTGTATGCAAATGCATACATGCATTTTTAGCTTTGTGGCGGCCGGTGCTGATAGCACCGCCCGCCACAATGTTAAAAATGCATGATGCGCCCCCCACTGTGGCGGGTGCATCCTAATATGCAGGGCGGGACCGCCGCTCAGCTCGCGGGCGGTCCCGTTTTCCGCAAGGGTGGCGGGCGGGCAAAGTTCGCCCGCCATCCTAATGGGGGCCTGAGTTCGGAAGACATATGCCAGTGGGAAGGTGATGCGTCCTTATCTTATAGGGATTGGACAAAACTACATGAGGTGGTCAATCAATCAATCAATCAAAGCATTTATATAGCGCGCTACTCACCCGGAGGGTCTCAAGGCGCTGGGGGGGGGGGGTCCGCTACTGCTGGAACAGCCAGGTCTTGAGCTGCTTCCTGAAGGCGAGGTGGTCCTGGGTCAGGCGGAGGCGGGTCGGAAGGGAGTTCCAAGTCTTGGCGGCCAGGTAGGAAAAGGACCTTCCTCCTGTGGTGGCTCTTCGGATGCGGGGGACGGCGGCGAGGGCGTGGCTGGTCGATCGAAGCTGGCGTTTGGGAGCGTAGAAGTTTAGGCGGCTGTTGAGGTATCCTGGGCCTTGGTTGTGTAGGGCTTTGTGTGCGTGGGTGAGGAGCCGGAAGGTGATTCTCTTGTTGACCGGGAGCCAGTGCAGGTCTCTCAGGTGTCCGGAGATGTGGCTACGGCGGGGGATGTCCAGGATGAGTCGTGCTGAGGTGTTCTGGATCCGCTGGAGTCTCTTCTGGAGTTTGGCGGTGGTTCCGGCGTAGAGGGAGTTGCCGTAGTCCAGACGGCTGGTGACGAGGGCCTGGGTGACCGTCTTCCTGGTCTCGGAGGGGATCCATCGGAAGATCTTGCGTAGCATGCGCAGGATGTTGAAGCACGACTAGGAGACGGCGTTGACTTGTCTGGTCATGGAGAGGGAGGAGTTCAGGATGAAGCCCAGGTTGCGTGCGTGGTCTGTTGGTTTGGGTGCGCTGCCCAGGGCGGGGGGCCACCAGGAGTCGTCCCAGGCGGAGGGTGAGGATCCTAGGATGAGGACTTCCGTCTTGTCTGAGTTCAGTTTCAGGCGGCTGTTCGTCATCCATTTGGCCACGTCTGTCATCCCTTCGTGCAGGTTGGCTCTGGCGGTGGTGGGGTCGTTGGTGAGGGAGAGGATCAGCTGGGTGTCGTCGGCGTAGGTGATGATGTTGAGGTTGTGCTGGCGTGCGATGGCTGCGAGGGGGCTCATGTAGACGTTGAAGAGTGTTGGGCTGAGCGAGGAGCCTTGAGGAACGCCGCAGATGACTTCGGTGGCCTCCGATCTGAACGGGGGGAGGCGGACTCTCTGTGTCCTTCCGGCGAGGAAGGAGATGATCCACTCCAGTGCCTTCTCCTGGATTCCGACGTTTCTGAGGCGCTGTACTAGGGTACGGTGGCAGACGGTGTCGAAGGCCGCGGAGAGGTCCAGGAGGATGAGGGTCGCCGTTTCTCCGTTGTCGAGCAGGGCTCGGATGTCATCGGTAGCTGCGATCAGGGCGGTCTCGGTGCTGTGGTTGGCTCGGAAGCCAGACTGCGAGAGGTCGAGGGAGCCGTTCGTCTCAAGGAAGGCGGCCAGTTGTTTGTTGACAGTCTTCTCCATGACTTTAGCCGGAAACGGGAGCAGCGAGATGGGGCGGTAGTTCTTGAGGTCGGTGGGGTCGGCTGATGGTTTCTTGAGTAGAGCGCTGAGTTCGGCGTGCTTCCAGCTCTCCGGGAAGGTGGCGGTGTCGAAGGAGGTGTTGATGATGTCCTGCAGGTGGGGTGCGATGACAGTGTCGGCCTTGTTGAAGACGTGGTGAGGGCAGGGGTCTGTCGGAGATCCGGAGTGGATGGAGTTCATCGTGCGGATGGTGTCTTCGGTGCTGATCGGAGTCCAGGCGCGGAAGGTGGTGGTGGGGGGCGGTGGTTCGGTCGTGGCGTGCGTCGGTTGAGTGCTGAAGCTGTTGTGGATGTCCGCGATCTTGTTGTGGAACTAGGAGGCGAGGGAGTTGCAGAGGTCTTGCGACGGGGTGATGTAGTTGTTTCCGGCGTTGGGGTTGGAGAGCTCTTTCACGATGTTGAAGAGTTCCATGCTGTTTGCGCGTTGTTGTCCAGTCGTTCCTTGAATGCGGTTTCCTTGGTGGCGTGGATCAGTTGGTGGTGTTTTCGGGTGGCGAGCTTGAGGGCAGTCATGTTGTCCGGTGTTGGGTCTCTGCGCCAGGTTTTCTCGAGTGCTCTGCAGTTCTTCTTGGAGCTCTTGAGTTCGTCGTTAAACCATGGGGCTTTCTTGCTGCCGGGTCTGCTCGGTGGGGTCTTCAGAGGGGCGAGGTCGTCTGCGCAGTCGCTGATCCATTTCGTGAGGTTGGTGGCGGCTTGGCTGGGGTTCGTTGTGCTGGTGGGAGGCTTCTTGCTCAGGGAAGACGCGAGCTGGTAGGCTGTGATCTTGTTCCAGCTTCTGCGGGGGACCTGTTGTTGGTGATGGTGGAGCGTGGTCCTTTTGAAGCTGAAGTGGACGCAGCTGTGGTCCGTCCAGTGGAGTCCCGTGGTGTGGCTGAAGGCGATGTCCTTGCTGGATGAGAAGACGGGGTCGAGTGTGTGTCCGGCGTAGTGGGTGGGGGTGGTTACCAGTTGCTTGAGTCCGAGGTTGGCGAGGTTGTCCAGCAGGGTGGTGGTGTTGCGGTCGTTGTTGTTCTCCAGGTGGAAGTTGAGGTCCCCGAGGAGGATGTAGTCAGCGGAGAGGAGTGCGTGCGGGCTGATGAAGTCGGCGATGTCTTCGCTGAATTGTGTGCGTGGTCCCGGGGGTCTGTAGATGAGGGTGCCTCTGAGGGTTGTCTTGGGGTTAATGTGGATCTGGAAGTGCAGGTGTTCGGCGGGTGCGAGGGTGTCGTCGGTGTTGGTCGTGATGCGGATGGTGTTCCTGTGGATGATGGCGATGCCTCCTCCTGTCTGGTTGACGCGATCCCTCTGGATGATCTTGTAGCCGTCCGGGATGGCGATGGCGATGTCGGGCGCTGAGGAGGCGTTCATCCAGGTTTCCGTGAGGAAGGCGACGTCTAGGGCTGTGGTGTCGAGCAGGTTCCAGAGCTCGACGGCGTGTCTGTGGACGGAGCGGGTGTTGAGCAGGATGCACTTCAGGTGGGTGCTGCTGGTGTTCGGCTTGGTGGGTGCTGGTGTGGCTTGGGTCCGGTTGCAGGTGAACTTGCAGGAGTGGCAGCTGAAGGGTCCGTGGGTGCGTCTCGGTGTGGCTCGGTAGCAACCCGGGGTCCTGCCAGTGTTGAGTGCGATGAGTTCGGTGGCGTCGTAGATTCGTCGGGTCGGCTTCCGACGGTGGGGGCCAGGGGTCCTGGCACTGGGCGCGGTCCAGGCGCAGACGGGCTTACCTTTGGCGCACCTTCGGCGCTCAATCGGTGCTCCCGCTGCGCGCGTCCGCTGCGCGGTCGCTGAGGGGGCGTCATAAGTAGGGGCCGTGAGGGAGGGTCGGCCGGGAGGCGGGAGGGCCAATGGGAGAGCAGGGGAGGCGGAGCTACGGGTCAGCGGCGGGAATCACGGAGGTGACCGGGCCGGTGAGGAGCGGGGGCAGAGGCGGCAAGCTGCGGGCAGAAGGCGAGCCCGAGGAAGAAGCGGAGGGCAGCGGCGTGGGGGAGGTGAGCAGAGGTCTCGGCGATCAGGGAGCGGCCAGGCAGCAGCTGAGACCTCAGGCAGGCGAGCGAGCGGCAGCAGTGAGGAGGGAGCGACCGCCTGCGAGGGCACAGTGGTCAGGGCAGTGTCTATAAACTCTTGCTTCAAACTTGTGCAGTATAATTATTTACACTTGGTCTAGTGGTCTCCACAGCAGCTACACACTATTTGTCCCAATAGGCACTTGACATGCCCCAGATGTGTCAAGGTGGGGCTGAATTCGTACACATGGTCCGGCGATGTACAACTATAGCAGTATACTGGGCAGAGCTGTTGTCTCACATTAAGCCGGCAATGGGATGGGAAGTACAGTCCACAATTCACCAGTGTCTGCTTGGCTTACTCCCCCCAAAAAAATAAGCCGCCATTTGTGACTCTGTGCCTTTTGGTGGCCAAGAGGCGTATCGTGATACGGTGGCTCGGTCCACACTCCCCTTCAATACAGAATTGAAGGGAAGATATAATAGAGTCAGCGAACATGAAGAGGCACATATGCTGTGCACAAGTAGAGCTGATAGGCTACTTGAAGATTGTATTGTATTGTATTGTAATTGCATTTATATAGCGCTTACTACCCCGGATGAGGAGTTGAATCACTTTTTCCGGCGAGTAGCACGCTACTCCAGGACCCGTAGAGGATTAGTGTTGAATAAGTATAGTGAAACATACAAGTAAATTTTGAGTCGTGGATAGGTTAGTCAGTTATTTGGATTCTGAAAGATAGTAGAAGGATAGAAGACGAAAAAATAGGTTTGTATTTATATAGCACTTGTTACCCCTGATGGGGTGTTGAAGCGCGCTACTCCAGAAACCCATAAAAGATTAGTGCTGAATTAGTATGGTAAATTATGAAAGTAGTTTCAGTGGATATTAGTCAGTTATTTGGAGTGAGACAGATAGCAGAGGGATAAAAGGGAAGAAAGGTTTGCATTCATGTAGCACCAGTTACCCCTGATGGGTGTTGAAGCGCTTTTCTGGCGAGTATGACGCTACTCTGGAACCCATAAAGGATTAGTGTTGGAAATTAGTATAGTGAAGTATGAAGCAATTTGAGTGGTGGATATGTTATTCAGTTATTTGCATAGAGAAGGGTAAGTTGCGCGATAGAAGAGGGAAAGAGGTTTGTATTTATATAGCGCTTGCTATACCCTCCCAGCAGACCCAGAAGCAAGAAGGCATCCTGGTTCACCGACGACCTCAAGGACTCCAAGAAGACCTGCCGCACCCTCGAGAAAGCATGGCTCCTCGACTGGACCACCGACAACATGACCGCCCTCAAACACGCTACCCGCAAGCACCACCAGCTCATCCGCACCACCAAGAAGAAATCCCTGAAGGAACAACTGGACAACAACGCCCACGACAGCAAAGAGCTCTTCACTATCGTCAAGGAGTTCTCCAACCCCAGCACCGGCACCAACGACATCACTCCGTCACAAGACCTCTGCGACTCCCTCGCCTCGTTTTTCCACCGCAAGATCGCCAACATCCACAACAGCTTCGGCGCCCCACCCACGCACCCAACCGTCGAACCAACGCCCCCCACCGCCACCCTTCGCACCTGGACCACGGTGACCACCGAAGACACAGCCCGCACGATGAAAACCATCCACTCCGGATCACCGACCGACCCCTGCCCACACCACGTCTTCAACAAGGCCGAATCCACCATCGCACCCCAACTCCGGAACATCATCAACGCCTCCTTCAACACCGCCACCTTCCCGGAGAGCTGGAAGCACGCCGAGATCAGCGCCCTCCTGAAGAAACCTACAGCGGACCCCACCGATCTCAAAAAATTCCGCCCCATCTCGCTCCTCCCTTTTCCTGCTAAAGTCATCGAGAAGATCGTCAACAGACAGCTGACCGCCTTCCTCGAGACGAACGGATCCCTCGACCCCTCGCAGTCCGGCTTCAGAGCCAACCACAGCACCGAGACCGCCCTCATCGCAGCCACCGACGACATCCGGACCCTGCTCGACAAGGGGGAAACAGTGGCCCTCATCCTCCTGGACCTCTCCGCTGCGTTCGACATGGTCTGCCACCGCACCCTAGTCCAGCGCCTCAGCAACATCGGTATCCAAGAGAAGGCACTGGAGTGGATCGTCTCGTTCCTCGCCGGAAGAACACAAAGAGTCCGCCTCCCCCCGTTTCGCTCCGAGGCCACCGAAGTCATCTGCGGCGTCCCGCAAGGATCTTCACTCAGCCCCACCCTCTTCAACATCTACATGAAACCTCTCGCAGCCATCGCACGCCAGCACAACCTCAACATCATCTCTTACGACACCCAGCTGATCCTCTCCCTCACCAGAGACCCCGACACCGCCAGAACCTGCCTACACGAAGGGATGAAAGACGTCGCCGAGTGGATGAAGGACAGCCGCCTGAAACTGAACTCGGACAAGACGGAAGTCCTCATCCTGGGATCTTCGCCCTCCGCCTGGGACGACTCCTGTTGGCCCCCAGCCCTGGGCACCGCACCCAAGCCAACCGACCACGCACGCAACCTGGGCTTCATCCTGGACCCCTCCCTCTCGATGAACAGACAAGTCAACGCCGTCTCATCATCGTGCTTCAACACCCTGCGTATGCTTCGCAAGATCTTCCTCTGGATCCCGACCGAGACCAGGAAGACTGTCACCCAGGCACTCGTCACCAGCCGACTGGACTACGGAAACGCCCTCTACGCCGGAACCACAGCCAAGCTACAGAAAAGACTCCAGCGCATCCAGAACGCCTCCGCCCGACTCATCCTGGATGTGCCCTGACGCAGCCACATCTCCAGCCACCTGAGGAACCTGCACTGGCTCCCCGTCGACAAGAGGATCACGTTCCGGCTCCTCACCCACGCACACAAGTCTCTCCACGACCTGGGCCCCAAGTACCTCAACGACCGCCTGACCTTCTACACGCCCACCCGCCAGCTACGGTCCACCAGCCTCGCCCTCGCAGCCGTACCACGCATCCGAAGAGCCACCACCGGAGGAAGATCCTTCTCTTACCTGGCTGCCCTCCCCATCCACCTTCGGCTGACCCAGGACCATCTCGCCTTCAGGAAACAACTCAAGACCTGGCTGTTCGAGCAGTAGCATACCCCTCCCCCCAAGCACCTTGAGACCCTCCCGGGTGAGTAGTGCGCTATACAAATGGCATGATTGATTGATTGATTGCTACCCCTTGATGGGGTTTTGAAGCGCTTCATTGGCGAGTAGCACGCTACTCTGGAATCCATAAAGGATTAGTGGGGAATTAGTATAGTGGAATATGGAAATTGAGAAGTGAACATGTTAGTCTGTTATTTTGATTGAAAAGGATAGAGGAGGGACAGAAGAGTGAGATTTATTTGTTTATTATTATTATTTTTCTTAGGTTATAGCAGTAGGAGAAGGCTTTTGGATGAGTAAAAAGGTGTTTTGGGCAGGAAGAATGAGGGGGAAGAGTTTAGAATGGTTTGTTTTGGGGGATCGGTAAGATGTGCTCACTTGGGGGATGAGGACTCCGGCACTGGCTGCCATGTCGGAGAAAGAGGAGATAACACATGGAGAAAGAGGAGGGAACACATGGAGATTCTCCAATTATGGTTGGGAAGGATGAGGACAATGTTTAAGGGGGAAGGATGCTCAATGTGACCCATGCTATTGAGGTCCTAAAAATGGGTGAGATGATTGGGGGCATCTCCCCCCCCCCCCCCCCCCCCACTGTGTGTCAACAAACCCAGCTAGGCTGAAGTAGATGTGTGGAAGCTACAGGGGGGTTTGGGAACAGAAGGGGGAGGTTACTGCTGGGTGTTATAGTTTCAATGCGGAAGAAATGCTATGCCACTTTTCATTTAAGACTAGGAGACGGATATGTTATATTTGTTAACCCTGTGAAAAGCTATCACGTGTGCAGGGTGGTACTTGCACCATGTTTATATAACGTGTTTAAATTTACGCTGAATATTGTGCAAGCCATTCTCCTCTCTGATGATATGATTTGTACAAAATCATGACAGTCTTCTTGTATGTTGAAATTCGAATAAATAAAAGAAACAAATAAAAAAATTACAGATGGTTAATAGTAGATAGTGTTCTTGTTGTGCCTTTAATGACCAGGAGTAACACATACATAATATTGTGAATGTCCAACACCCCCGTTTTTAACAATACCAGCCACAGGATGCAATAAAGTTTAGGTCCCTAGTGGCCAGGTCTTTTTTAGAATTTTTGTTCACTATCTAACTGACCCTTCCACTCCTATCTTTTAGTAACACAGCCCACGCTTTCCAGAAAGTGCTCCCACGTCTCCGTCGGTTGCAGCACACCCCGTCCTGCAGCGGGTGGGAGGAACCAGATAATGAAGCATGCCACCAAGGGACCTTTTGGTGGGTGAGGGGTATTTTAAGAAAAGTTATCTTTTCCCTTAAGGAATACTACTATATCTGGAAGGGTATCAGTTTAGCTTTCTAGTGGATTTCTTTTGATTATCTATTTGATACAGGAGGAAAGGTCCACTACGTACCTCGCTCTCCCTCTTCTTGATTAAAGTGTGTGCCTTTAATGTCCCCATGAGCCCCTGGGTGAAAAAATCCCCATTATTCTCTCTTACCCATCTAGAATTGTACATATCGGTCATGTCAACGAGTGACGTTCTTGTATCTCAGTAGCTCTTAACCCCTTAAGTGCTGCCGTCGGCCGTTGGACGTCCTGAGCACTACCTCCGTAGTGCTGCGCGCGTCCAACGGCCGACGCGGCTCCCCCCATTTTGCGGAAGTGCCGCACTGCCGCGAAATCGTGGCCGTGGCAAACGGGTTAATGCTGATAATGCACCATGTTTACTCATTGTAACTTAAATCAATTTACCAGTCTCAGAAAGATGCATGACGGAGTTGGCCTTCCTAAGATGCAAACTGGTGATCTTCAGAACACAGTAGGTCAGTGGCTCCCAACCTGTGGTCTGGGGACCCCTGGGGGTCAGAGACTGCTTAGACAATAAAATACAACTCACAGGTTAATGAAGTGTATATAAATAAAGAAGCTAAATGTATAATTGAAAAATATTACACGTACTGTAAATGTGAAGAAAAGGGAAATTGGAGGCTAAAAATAAAGTTAGTAACCTCAGATTGATTTGTGGGAGCAGTGAAGGTGCATCAAACAGAATTTAGTATGGACGATGAGAGACCTCAATTGAATTAATAAAAGATCCAATCTTTCAAGTAAGAGAAAGATTTTTATTTTTATGTGTGTTTATGAATTAAATAAATGTGTCATCATTTGTGTATTTGTTTGAGCAATGCCTTTTTCTGCATTTTTATTGTGTACAGTTTTGCAGTTGAAATTATTTTCAATGTTTAGGCCAGGGTGCCCGGCTTCCAGTAATGACTCAGGGGTGCGGGGTCCTTGGATTCCAATAGTGGTTCAGCGGGGTCCCTGGTTTCAATTATGATTAACTGAGGGTCCACAGAAGTCAAAAGGTTGGGAAGGGAACCAGACTGCAGTGGATGTCAGCAGCTGGTGCTCACCTTGGTGCATACGTGTAGCGCACACTGTGGCCGCCTCCGCAGCCTCAGGGTGTTGTGTTCAGGTGGTGCTCAGTGGGCCTCTCAACCACCATGTGGTGAAGAGGTAGAGGTGGTCAGCAGCATGTGCTGGGCAGATCGGCCATCCATATAAGAAGCCACCATGTCCCTTGCATCAGAGGCTCTGTTTCCATAGTATAACCCCCTCCGCCCTATGAAGCAAAGGTTTGCACCAACATACAAGAAAATGTAAACAAAGGTACAGGTGCTTTGCTCCTCCACACACCCACCTCTAGGTTCTCTTCTTTGTATCCCTTATGGTGACCTTCGTGCAGTGCAAGATAAACCAGGCTGCACGAGCCACCATTAGGAGCCCGGGCAAAGCTTCAGACCAGCCCCCGTGCTGCATGTCGCAAGCGAGCGCAGCGAACAAGCCTGGTCACTGCAAGAGGGATTAGGGGGGTCCTCCCCCACCGCGAGAAAGATTTGAAAATACATTGCAAATGTAGTGCTTTTTACAAAACATTTTCCATTATAGATCATTGTCTGATCATTGAATGGATGGATGGAGAATGGACATGACTGCTTGGCGCAATGCATTAATAAATAGTTGGATGGGCGAGGAGTGGGGGGGTGAATTAGGTCAAGGGTGGAGCAAATGTTCTCAATACACTCTCCAAGGGTGGGTGCTCTGGTTTTCATTTTAGCTGCTGCAATAAAACATCACCCTCCTCCAAACACTACCAACACCAATCTTTGTGACACATGCATAGCCCGGATGTATCTAACACAGTGCACTGATTTATTGCCATAAAGAATTAAGCACAAAGCATTAAACTTTGATATAAAACTGGAGAGACAAAAAGGTAAGCATGAAGTGACCAAATTCACAACGTGAGACCAGGAAACAATGCCTCAATCCCGGCTTCCACTTGACCACATTGTGTGATCCTAGGCAATTGCTTTTTCACAGTGTCGCCTTTTCTTTAATCGTTACTCGAATGTTCTTTCCAATACATCAGTTCAGGGTGTGTGCTGCACAATGCCGCTGTTGCAACGCATTTCAGTTTAGTATATTAAAGTATGCAACTGCACTCAGTGGCGATTGTTTGACGTGAGTCTAATCATAAAGTTAGAAACATTCATACACCCACTACTGCCCTAAAGACGATGCAATTAGTGAACCGAGAGGGAAGCCAGTTGTTTTTTGCCCCCTACTCGTGGCTAATGGGCTATTATCCATGAAGGTTCACCACAACTCATGGGTATGCTGCATTCAAAGCCCAGCTACTCGAAATAGACTTACAACGTGTGATTAAAAGGTAGTGTAGCGCTGCAAGGTGCGAGAAGCAGGCGGTGCAACCAAGCAAGGTGCGAGCACCAGGCAGTGGAGTTAGCAACAGGCGGTGCAGTGAGCAACGGGTGGTGCAGCGAACAACAGGCAGTGCAGTGAGCAACAGGCAGTGCAGCGAGCAAAAGGCGGTGCAGCAAAACAAGGTGTGGGTACCAGGCGGTGCAGCAAAGCAAGGTGCGGGTACCAGGCGGTGCAGCAAAGCAAGGTGCGGGTACCAGGCGATGCAGCAAAGCAAGGCGCGGGTACAAAGGCGGTGCAGCAAAGCAAGGTGCGGGTACCAGCTGGTGCAGCAAAGCAAGGTGCGGGTACAAAGGCGGTGCAGCACAGCAAGATACCAGGCGGTGCAGCAAAGCAAGGTGCGGGTACCAGGCAGTGCAGCAAAGCAAGGTGCAGGTACCAGGCGGGGCAGCAATGCAAGGTGCGGGTACCATTTGGTGCAGCAAAGCAAGGTGCGGGTACCAGGAAGTGCAGCAAAGCAAGGTGCGTGTACCATTTGGTGCAGCAAAGCAAGGTGCGGGTACTATTTGGTGCAGCAAAGCAAGGTGCGGGTACCAGGCAGTGCAGCAAAGCAAGGTGCAGGTACCAAGCAGTGCAGCAAAGCAAGGTGCAAGTACCAGGCAGCGTAGTGAGCTACAGGCGGTGCAGCAAAGCACGGTGCAGGTACCAGGCGGTGCAGCAAAGCAAGGTGCAGGTACCAGGCAGCGTAGTGAGCTACAGGCGGTGCAGCAAAGCAAGGTGAGGGTACCAGGCGGTGCAGCAAAGCAAGGGCAGGTACTAAGCAGTGCAGCAAAGCAAGGTGCAGATACCAGGCAGCGTAGTGAGCTACAGGCGGTGCAGAAAAGCAAGGTGCAGGTACCAGGCAGCGTAGTGAGCTACAGGCGGTGCAGAAAAGCAAGGTGCAGGTACCAGGCAGCGCAGTGAGCTACAGGCGGTGCAGCAAAGCAAGGTGCAGGTACCAGGCAGTGCAGTGAGCTACAGGCGGTGCAGCAAAGCAAGGTGCACGTACTAGGCAGTGCAGTAAAGCAAGGTGCACGTACCAGGCAGTGCAGTGAGCTATAGGTTGTGCAGCAAAGCAAGGTGCACGTACCAGGCAGTGCAGTGAGCTACAGGCAGTCCAGCAAAGCAAGGTGCACGTACCAGGCAGTGCAGTGAGCTACAGGTGGTGCAGCAAAGCAAGGTGCAGGTTCCAGGCAGTGCAGTGAGCTACAGGTAGTGCAGCAAAGCAAGGTGCGCGTACCAGGCAGTGCAGTGAGCTACAGGCAGTGCAGCAAAGCAGATGCAAGTACCAGGCAGTGCAGAGAAGCAAGATGAGAGTACCAGGAGGTACAGCGCAGCAAGGTGCAGGCACCAGGTGGCGCAGCGCAGCAAGGTGCGTGCACCAGGCGGCGCAGCGAAGCAAGGTGCGGGCACCAGGTGGCACAGCAAAGCAAGGTGTGGGCACCAGGTAGCGCAGCGAAGCAAGGTGCGGGCACCAGGTGGCACAGCGAAGCAAGGTGCGTGTACCTTGTGGTGCAGCGCAGCAAGGTGCGGGCACCAGGCGGTGCAGCAAAGCAAGCTGCGGGCACCAAGCGGCACAGCAGTAAAGCAAGGTGCGGGCACACAGTTTGACTAAATGGAGAACCGGTAAAAAGGGGCACTGAAACAAAGTGTGAAAACGGGATGTATGGCGTTACAACGCATGCTATTACAACGCATGCCTTTACGAAGCAAGTTTTACAACGCAAGTTGTTACAACGACTTGCGTTGGGGGGCGCTGGATAGTGAATAGTTTAATTTACTATTCCAACTCCAGTCCCCGTGGATAGTAGGGAAGGTGTTGGAAACTATTCCATATCCTAGAGCGCCCCCCAGCGCAAGACGTTGTAAAAGTTGCGTTGTAATGGTTGCGTCATAAAGGTACTTTGTTGTAAAAGTTGTGTTGTAAAGGATGTTCCCCGTTAAAACGGTATAAAACTCACCCTAACACACGAGCTCCTAAGCCAAGAGCGGGATTACATTCTAAAGTAAGTGATCAGGTATAAAATATATTCTTACAAGGTCCACAAAGCATGCGGAGGACAGAAATAGAAGAAGGACTAATAAAGCCAAGAAAGACACCTGAAAGTGATTTCTTCTGGGTTGATGGAGTGCCTGTGCATGTTTTGTGGGGGTTACACACGCCAGGTCACCGCTCCACACCTCCTCGTGTGCGTTTTGTGGGGATTTGACCCTGGCCACTGTTCACAATACTGCTGTGCGCAGCCCTTCCGATGAGATGCCTCTGATGACATCATGATCTTCGCGTTGGAATGAGCCCGACGCAATATCCAACATAAAGTATAAGTAAATTTGAGGCTACACCCAACAAGGTGTTCAGAGGGTGCATTACCCCACCAAACTTTTCAGAATCCGGGCCAGGCAGTCAAACCCCGCCAAAATACACTCCACCCGAAGCTCAGGGCGTGGCCAGCCGAGAGTTCTGCCGTTTTGCGGGACTAAAAATAAGATTTATTTGCCATCGAGTGTTTTCCAGATTCTAAACGAGTGTCTTCATAACAACTGCTTGACTGAAGCCTGATGGAGCTACCTGTTAGCTATAGAGGAGAGGGGCTGTGGACTTCCCACTCGGCCTTCACCTACCCAGCCGGACTTTGGGCAGACTCCCCTTCATCTCTCCATCCATCCTATCTCCCTCCTACACCTTACCAGGCCCGGCTTCAGGAATGTGAATTTGGGTGGGCCAAGGGTGCATTTGGGTGGGCCACTGCGGGCTCGATTTGTCGCATACATGTCTAGGCAGACCTGCTTCAGGGCCCTCCTTTATCTCTTCTTCGTCTTACAAGGCCCAGTAAAACTCACTCTTTTCCAAATATCCTTTTAATGTTATCACTCTCAAAAAGTGTTTTTCCATGTAATGTTCCTTTGATGGGAAGAGGAGGTTTCTGAGGTGGGAGTATCAGGCAAGTGGCACTTCTCGGGCTCCCTCTGTGAGAGCCTTCAGGGAGAATCCCTCTTCATTACTACCTCCACCTGACCACGGAATCTGCAACGCACTCCCTTACAGGCTTGATTATCCACTGTTCCTCTCCAGTGCACCTTATCTCAGAGATGAACTTGGGCCCCAGCCCCATATCAGGCACCATCGGGCTCCACTTTCATTTTTCCCGGTAAAAACATTAGTAAAATCACCTTCATACTTAAAACATTGAATATAGCAGTAAATATAATTAGCATGCACTTTAAAGTATGTTTCACAGTAGCCCTTATGGCCAGACTGCTAATTAAATAAACAAAAACAGAAAGGCCATGACAGGGCCGGCTTCAGCACTGATGCAAAATTCTTATTTGGCGCAGCACCAATAGCCTCTTTCTCTGTAAATACCTTTAATACCACCTTCCAACGGTGCCCCTCACCCCTCCATGGCCCCACTATTGACATCTTCCTCGGATTCCCTCACTGCCACACGCCACAAGTGCCCTTTATCTCCCCATAGCACCTCCCCTTATGACCTCCTCCTCGGATTCCCTCACTGCCACCCTCAACCAGTGCCCCTCATCTCTCTGTAACCCCTCCCCCTCCTGACCTCCTCCTCAGACTCCCTCACTACCACCCTCCAACAGTGCCCCTCATCTCTCTGTAGCCCCCCCGTGATCTCCTCCTTGGACTCCATACTACCACCCTCCACCAGTGTCCCTCATCTCTCCATAGCCCCCCCTATTGACCTCCTCGTTGGATTGATATGATATGATATGATATATGATATACCATTTATATAGCGCACTATCACTCCAAGGAGCATATTGGCGCATTGACTCTGACTGGCCGAAGATGGTTCGCAGTCATACTGCCCAGAAAGGGGAGGGAGTTACACTAATGCTTTACATATAGGGTCCGAAAGACTATATATCCAAGTCTTGAGAAATTTCCTGAAACATGGTTCGGGGGTAATCTGACGCAGATGGCAAGGTAGTTTATTCCACGCCCTGGCACCTAGTACTGCCAGGGATTTACCTCCCTTTGTATGGAGTCTAAATGTGGGAACAATAAGCAGGTTGGCTGTGGCGGACCTGAGATTGCGGGAAGGGTGATATCGTGTGAAGTTTTTTCGAAGATATATCGGGCCCTGCATATGAAAGGCCATATAGGTGATGATTAGTATTTTAAACAGAATACGTTTTTGGATGGGGAGCCAATGAAGGGCATCCAGTGCTGCAGAGGCAGAAGACTTTCTAGGCCATCTAAGTACCAGGCGGGCCGCGGCGTGCTGGACCATCTGAAGCCTATGAAAGGCCGCTTTATTTGCCCCTGCATACAGGCTGTTGCAGTAGTCCAGCCTTGTTGTAATTAATGCGACTGCCACCGTGCGCCTGGCTTCCAAGGGAAGATCATCGAAGAATTTCCGTAGGCCCTTGATGTTAAAACATGAGCCGGAAAGGGTGTCGTCAAATTTGATCCCTAAATTTCATACTGTACTAATAGTGCTCGGGGGTGCTTCTGCATTCTCTGGCCATTCCTGAGGAGAGAATGGATTGTTAAGACCAAAAGGCAACATTTCCTTTTTCAGCGGAATTACACTTCAAGTGGTTGTTTTCCATCCGTGTGAATGTTCCTGCTGGACAATTTTGCAGATTTTGTTCTGCGTTTGCCATGTCCTTATCAAGGACTAGAACCAGCTGCATACGCAATAATGCTGATGTCAACGGAAGAGATTAACTTGATCAGGGGGACCATATAGAGATTAAAAAGCGTAGGGCTCAGACTTGAGCCCTGGGGAACCCCTGTCTTCAATACTTTTTCCCCTGAGCAAAAATGCCCTAAGGTCGTTACTTGGCGCCGATCCGTCAGGAAATTCTTAAGCCACTCTAATACGGTTCCCACTATGCCAGCACTAGCCAGGCGATCTAAAAGAATGGCATGGGACACCGTATCAAAGGCTGCATAGAGGTCTAAAAGGATCAGGACAGCCATCTTGCCCTGATCCATGGCAGCACGTATAGTTTCAGTTGTAAACAGAAGGGCAGACTCCGTGGAGTGCTGGATTCTAAAACCCGCTTGATTGGGATGGAGTATATTATTCCCTTCTAAGAAAGCAGTAAGCTGCCTGTTTACAAAAGTTTCCGCTAGTTTACAGAGTGCTGGGAGAAGTGAAATAGGGCGCAAATTAGACAGGGTCGTGGGATCCTGTACGGTCTTCTTCTGGAGTGGTTTTACGGCTGCGAGTTTCCATTGGGCTGGGATCTCAGCTGAGAGGAGTGATGAATTAATAATAGAATTTATCACAGGGGTTACCTCCTCTATCATGGCTTTTAATACGACCGGAGGACAGGGGTCAAAAGGAGATCCTGACTTCATTAAAGATATAGCATGGCGGGTATCTTCCATAGTAATTGGAGAAAAGACCTTCAGACAAGCCATGTTTGTGTCGGCCTTGGTAATTTCATCTGAAACCACTGGCTCATAAGGGGGAAAATCCTTAGTAAGATTGTGTATTTTGTGTTCAAAATAATTGGCAATGGAGTCACAGAGAGTCTGGGATGATGGAATTTCTTGAGTCAGGAATTTCGGGTTTCTAAAACTGTTGACAATTCTAAAGATTTCCCTCTGCTTATTTTTTGTGGATTCGATAGCCACTGTGTAGAAATTGGCCTTTGCGCTTTTGATGAGAGCATGATAGTGCCTCCTGGCCATCTTGTACACCTCATGCTCTTTGCTATCTTAGTTACGGCGCCATCTGCGTTCTAGTAATCTAACTTCGCCTAAAGTTTCTTTTAGGGTTATCGAGAACCAGGGTGCCGATTTCTTCTTAGAACGGAGGCTAGAGTCTGAGCTTAGGGGTTTCAACCGGTTCCCTATCTCGCTGACCCATTCCCCAAACTGCTGATTGTCTGTGGTGGGGTTTCCTGTCAGAGTGGGTTTGCCCTCCTTCGCCCATCTCAAAAAGTCAGGGTGACCTATAATTTTACTCCAACATGGTGTATTCCTCCCACAGCTTTGTGCCTCTTTCTTTATTATCCGCCTACTATCCACTAAGATACTGAATGCAATAAATGTATGGTCTGACCAGGTTTGTGTCAGGGGGATCTCTACTTTAATCGATTCTAAGTTGGAACAAATACAGTCCAGGATGTGGCCCGCTCTGTGTGTAGAGTCTACAGTTTTCGTAGTTAGTCCTAAAACATTCATTATTTCTCTAAAACAAATTACATTTGGATCAGTAATGTCAACCAAGTGGATATTCAGGTCTCCCAAAAGTGAAAAGTTAGAAAATTTAAGTGTCAGATTACTCAGCACTTCCCCAAGGCTTTCCAAAAAATGAGTTTGCTGACCCGGTGGGCGGTAGTCTAAGGCACCCGCGAAGGTAAAGGAGTCATGGAGCTGAAGACAGAAATGAATACTTTTAGCTCCTCTAATATCCGCTAACTCCGTGATCTTGCATGATAAAGAGTCTCGGTGAATAATTGCTACGCCTCCACCGCGCTGTATTGGTCTATCCAACCTCTGGATTGAGAACCCTGGGGGGAGAGCGTGTACAATATCCGATTGGACCATTCTTTTAACCATGTCTCGGTAATGAACAGACAATCAAGCTCCCTCTCTACTATTAGATCATGCACATGAAGTGCATTTTTGCACATAGATCTAGCATTTATTAGTCCTCCAAATATCGTTTTGGGTTCCCCTTTTCTCGTAGATTTTTGATGGGGTTCAAGTGTCTGTTTACAGCCATAACAGCTAACCGGACCTAACCAGGTGTCAACATTAAGTGCCTGATGACAACAATTGGGCTGCTTATTCAGTGACACTATGAGGTCTCTGGATAATTGGTTAGTGGAGATTACCTGAGCAGCATGACCGGCCCCTGGCCCGTCCTCAGCGCGGACGGGCGCAGACGGGCTGGACTTTGGCTTGACTTCGGCGCAACGGAGGGGCGCCCGCTGATCGCGTCCGCTGTGCGGAAGCATGCCCGTCTGTCTTTATTCTGTCGCCTAGAGCGCTAGAGCGCTGTGCGTTTACTGCCCCAAGATGGCCGCTATTCTGATTCAGCGCCTCAGTCTCCTTCAACCTCAGCGCCTATCTTGGCTGGGGGAAGGGTGTCTGCAGGGTGAGCTGGGTGCAAGATACTGCAAGTGAGCCCAATTAAAATATGGCAAAAATCAAAATAAACTGAGTATTTCACAGGTAAAATTACAAAAGCATACAGTATGTCTCCCAGCTTTCCGCCTCAGGAGGTCGATCGAGTCTCGCGATACCCCACAAGTCCTTGCCTTTATACTGTCGCCTAGAGCGCTGTGCGTTTACTGCCACCCTCCACCAGTACCCCTCATCTCTCCATAGCCCCCCTATTGACCTCTTCCTCAGACTCCCTCACTACCACCCTCCATCAGTGCCCCTCATCTCTCCATAGCTACTCCCTCCACCCCATAACCTCCTCCTCAGATTCCCTCACTGCCACCCTCCTCCAGTGCCCTCATCTCTACGTAGCCACTCCCTCATATGTGTTTCCTTTGTTGTATAGCACTACTCATATCAGTGTAGTGTGTCAGTACTTTACACAACGCATACATTATACAGAGACAATGACTCATACAAGTATGTAAAACAGTCTAAGGGAATGTCACATAAGCCAATGAGGATTACAAGGTGTAGGAATCATAGGTCATCCATACTGGTGGACAGTATATTTTAAGAGGGTTTGGTCTGGGGAAACACAACCTTAGGATTTAAAGAGTATTCCATGGGTGTCCGCTTTACTGATAAAAATGTATATCTGCCCAAACATACTCATGTTAGCAACATTAGAATAATGAAAGACTGGGGAAGTTCTAACTATATCACAAAATAAAAAAAGCGAAGTTCTATCTATACCATTCAATTTTGTAAGCAGCTCATTGGTCACTGTTCTACGTTAGGATTGTAACTTCTGAACTGCAAGTAACACAAGGATCTCTGTGACAAAGCCAGTAACCCACTGAGCTATCCACATGAAATACAGCTCATCTGCATTTAAAAACTACTAACAGACAAATGATTGCTCTCCAGCAGGATCATTAATCACCAGCATTATGTGGGCATTTTGTATTGTCTTAATGTTGTCCTGCTTCGGCCATGATAATGAAAAAAAAACTGTTTAAATGAAGCGAATACGAAGTATGTGTCCTGCTGGGCCTGGGCAGATTTTAAAAAGAAAAAAAAATGTAACACGTTCTCTTACCTACTCCATTAGTCAAAATGTGTGTCACAGCCTGATGTGATAAGCCACTGCAGGGGTCAGGAAAGGTGACTGGAAATAAACAAACTTCTTTTTCCTGTGCTGCATAGAAAAAGAAATATCAAGGCAGCAGGACGTAGGCAAAGGTTACCAAAGGTTACCATTGTCAAAGAAAGGATTTGTCGCCTTTTGCCATGCAGAGATGAAGGGGTGAAAAAATAAACAAAGCCTCGTTAACATGTAAATGGTCTTTTAAAGACCTGTCAAGTACTCAGGGCTGCGCTAATCTCTAAAACTGTTTGTGTGTGTGTGTGTGTGTGCGCGCCAGGAAGCTGTCTCGGCCCGGGCTGACACACACGACCTGTGCGTTGCATGCCTTGCTTAAAGCCCTTACTGCGAGGGCCAAGGCTCCTGGTTGGGTGGGCCAGGCTCATGTTTGGGTGGGCCTGGCCCACCCGGCCCACCCGCTAGAACCGGGCCTGCACCTTACCCCACCCGCTTACCCTTCTAAGCTCTTGAAATGTCCTCATGTAACGTGTAATTGATGCAGTTTTGTGGAACCGTATGTAAAGCGCTCGGATACCTCCGGGTCTAGCCAGTGCTACATAAAACTCAAATAAATAAAATAAAACTGAAAAAACTGCGTTCGTGAATAGGTTTTTCATAAAGTTGCATTACTTTTCATATGTAGGCATATTCTGCAGCGCGAACCTAGCCCGAGAGTGTCAGGTCGCTTTACATGCGTCTTGAGGTACAGTCCGCGCCGAAAACGTGAAATCAGGAAAAAAGCTTGTGATCTGGGTAGCAAAGTGGGACAATTCATCCTCCTGGTGTAAACAACTGAACAAATTTTTTTTATGAGGAATAAAACTGCGTTTCTGTTTAAGTAACTCCTTCTTGGTTCAGAAAGAGGGTGGTGGCCGCCCCCACCGGCGGAGAGGCAGGGAGGGGACCATGCCACGTCCCCGGGCCCGGGGGGGGGGGGGGGGCAGAGCTGGGCAGGGTTGCAGCACCCCGGCTTTGAGGGCACCGAGCGCCTCTACACCGCACGGTTATAGCGCCTCAGTGCCCGGTACCCCGTCCGAGCGCTCTGGAGCGGAGACCAGAGACTGTGCCCACTTTCAGACAACCCGTCTATTAAAGGGAAACAGATGTCACAGCTGGCGAGCGAGATGCGCCCCCACCCAGGGCCGCCATGCCCCCACCCGTTGCCCAGGAGCACCCTTACCGTGCCAGCCTCTAATCCCGCACAGCCGGGGTCTGCAGTGCCCGTCCCCTGCCCGGTGCCCACAGAAGCCCCGTCCTCGGAAGCCTCAGTGCATCCGTCAGCACTCCTGCAAAACTTTCTCCTCTCCCTCCTCCCCCGCGTCTTTTCCTGCGATGTGGAGAGGAGTGTAAGGGGGGGGGGGGGGGTCACGAGGGAGGAAGCGCATTCCACAGCAGGAGAACTTGGAGTACGATCAGGGTCCGAGCCTCCTCTCACCGCAGGATTGAGTGTCCCTCCCTCCGGGTGTGTGTCTATATCCAGACTTCAGGCCCTCCACACCCTCTCCATGCTTCAGAAATTAGCTCTTCTCCTGGGCACGGCCCTTTAACTCACAAGAGGGATAGAAAGAAAGCCTGCTCGGCACCCCACACACATTTTTTTATTTTTTTTATTTTTTATGCGTTTTTATATAGCGCGGACTTTACCCGAAGGTGTCAGAGCGCTGCACAATATGAACAGCACTGATACGTGAGGAGAAAATTACAAGTGAACAAATTACAAAAGCAAACATAAGTTACATGAGGCAAAAGTAACAAATGTGGCCAAACAAAATACAAGAGGTAGCACACGGTGCATTACAGGAGGAAAAGGTGACGTGTGCAAGTTACAAAGGCGTACAAAGTACAAGTAGAGGTATAATACTGCAATAAATGGCAGACACTCAAACACAAGAACAAACGTTACTTGTAGGCAATGGTGGCACTTGTGCAAGTATCGAAAGCAAACACAATGTAAGAGGAGCAAACACTACAGAGGGGCGCGCTCAAACAATCCTCCTCCCTACTTTATTTTTTAACACCCAATGTTCAAAGAATTTGTCCACACAATGTCCAGACACATTTCCCAGCACGTTCAATTCTTGCAGGATTTAACATAACCCTGCTTTCTTTTAAAGCTAATACAATTGGTAACATTGATAAGGAATAGTGTATCGAAGAACACTTCAGTTTTTGTCCTGTGTCACAGGAAGGGTCATTATTAGTGAAACGTGAAACAAAAACATGACAAAGTGAATTACTGAAGCTGGACCCTGGCGCAGGAAGCTCCCCTAAGAGTTGCAGCTTTGCACGACTGGTGCACACTGCGTGTGTCGCACTGTGTGCACTACAGCAGGTTCACAGGGAGAGCAGGTTCATAGGGAAACTTGGCACACAAACAAGACAAACAGAATTAGTGGCGGTGGCAGAGGAAGCCCCCCTAAAGGTTGCAGCTTTGCACGACTGGTGCACACTGCGTGTGTCGCACTGTGTGCACTACAGCAGGTTCACAGGGAGAGCAGGTTCATAGGGAAACTTGGCACACAAACAAGACAAACAGAATTAGTGGCGGTGGCAGAGGAAGCCCCCCTAAAGGTTGCAGCTTTGCACGACTGGTGCACACTGCGTGTGTCTCACGTGTGCCCTACAGCAGGTTCACAGGGAGAGCAGGTTCATAGGGAAACTTGGCACACAAACAAGACAAACAGAATTAGTGTCGCTGGCAGAGGAAGCCTCCCCTAAAGGCTGCAGCTTTGCACGACGGGTGCACACTGCGTGTGTCTCACGTGTGCACTACAGCAGGTTCACAGGTAGAACTCAGCCAGAGCCGCACAGGGCGTCACTGGGCCCGAAGTGCCAGAGCAGCAGCCGAGCCATCAAAACATCCACGGTTTGAATCGTGCAACACTTGTTTCTAAAATACAACTAGACCACCTATTTAGAATTGCTTTTTAGTTAATTTTTTGTGACATTTTTGTTTCAATTTAATGCATATACGTTAAAATATTGCATTAAGTAGCATTTATTAAAATTAATATTTGTTAACCAAATCTTTAAGAAAGAATGTATGGACTGCTCTGCCATTAAGAAGGGCAAGAGAAAAGTCACATTTTTGGGGCATATTAAAGGGTCAGCAGGCCACTGGAATTATGTGGCAGGAGAGGGCCAAATTATGTGGCTGTGTTGATTATTTTTATGTGGCAAGAAATGGAAAATTATGCAGCATAATGCAGCACATTTTGTAATAGTATTACCTCATTATTTGGCCATTTTTAGGTCTCGCCGGAGTTAGCGCATGCGCAACTCTTGCGAGACATTTAGTAGCTGCTTTAAAAAGCGCTACCTTGCCGGCCACCAGCTTGCTAGAACGCACACAAGAGCGCGCAACGTGCACAGCACTTTTTCCGGTCGCGCGCGCACAACTCGCGTCACCACTGGCGTTTTTTTATTTTTTATTTTATTTCGCGCTGCGCGGGCCAACGCTTGTTTGTTATCGCTGCCCCATCTTTGATCCAGCCAACTACTCCACCTTCAGCACTGCTATGTGCTGACGCTGCCCTATCTTTCTCTTGTCGCCTACACATACAGAACTTGTGCTGACACTGTGACCATAACATCGATTTATCGCCTAGATGACACGGATCCATCGGGTTATCATCTAGCCACAAGGGGATCCTGCCTTCGCTGAGCATCACACAGCGCGTTCACATGCACGTCTCTTCCAATTTCCCCACGTTCTTCTTGTGTACTGAACTTGCGCTTCAACCGCCCGTCACTCCACATGACTCAATAGAGCTGACGGCTGCCTTCACTTGCTCACCAAATACGTACCGCTTATACCCTGTCTCATACAGAGATGTAAATCTGCATCTCCTCATGCAGCATATTACCGGTCGGAGGACTGCTCGCCAATGCTTGTTTTTTCCAAGCTTGCATCCTTGTTATTTACTTTTAGCGCATGCATGCTTGTCATGCATCATGCTCGCTTTCACTTTCTTGCCGGTTCTTCAGCTGCATCATCTGTTTTGTGTCACTCAGCGGCATGCAGGTTGACATCAGTTTTGTTTTACCTTTCATTTTCGCGGCCGTGGCTTTCATTGTGGTCTAATTTTTACTTCCTGCTTTGGCTTTCTCCGGGCTCAGCTCTCGAGCTTCCCTGATCTTGCCTGCTGGAGACTGGCGGCCTGCCCTGGTTTAACAAGCGCCTGTTGTGCAACTTTGCTTACAAAGGCGGGTCGGCGAAAGAAAAGTGCTGGCCGCTATGAAAATGCTGGACCCATGCACAATTCCACCTTCAGGTTTCAGGGTCACGGAGGATCACCTTTCCAGGATCTTGGCGTTGGTAACGGGGTCCTGCAGGGAGTACTGGGGTGAGGAGTCAGCCTTTATTGGTCAGAATGCAGGCATCTTTACTTATGCTGCTTGCTGTTTATTGCGGGCGTTTGGTGGGCCAACACAGCCTCACACATATGCTGCACTTCATCCTTAACAATGCCAGTGTACGCGCCCGCTTAGCGAGCAATGTTAGAGAAAAAGGCCCACATGCATCAACAATGCCATTTGCGATTCCTTATTAGCAAAAAATAAGGATTCGCTAATAAGGAATTGCAAAAGGCTATGCATGAAGAAATCGCTAAAAAAATAGCGATTTCTTAAAATTCCTTAATTGCGACTCACAAATTGCGAATCGCAATTAAGGAATACATCCCCATTCATTCCTATGGGCCTAGAGGCCCATAGGAATGAATGGGAAGACATTCTCAATTTGCGATTCTCAATTAGAGAATCGCAAATTGAGAATGCAATTTCAAGGGTGCCAGGGTGTCAAAAGGACACCCTGTTGCACCCCTGAAATCTGCCTATAAGTACATCCTGCACACACACATGCCCCAAGGGCATGTGTGTGTGTAAAATGGAACTTTGAAAAATGCACATTAGTGCATTTTTCAAAGTTTTTGCAAATTACCATGAAGGTCAACTTCATGGTAATTTGCTCCCCCTATTAGCGAAATCGCTAATTTTTTTAGTTTGATGCATTGCATTTAAGGAATCTCAATTTGAGATTCCTTAAATGCAAGAGCAATTTAAGAAATCGCAATTTTGCGATTTCTTAAATTGGGAACAGTACAAAAATTGTGATGCATCCCAAATAATGAAATTGCATTCACAAACAGCCAGATTTTGCGACTCGCACCCTTTGCGAATGCAATTTTCAATGATGCATGTGCCCGAAAGTGTGGCGTATGTTTGAGTCTGCCTCTGCCACTTCCAGCCCCGTGTAAAACTAACAAACAAATTAACATGAAGCGCGGCACCCGTCCGTGATGCAGCAGTTTCCAAATCATAGCCTGCACTGTGCCCGCAGAGAAAGAGCGTGTGGGTGTGTGGAGCCTGGCTCTGTAAACAGCATGTGGCAACAACGTGGATTTGTACTACTAATTATTCTTGTAATTATGGAGATTATGCAGTTTCGTAAAACACCCTGCATACAGACAGAGAAACGATAGTCCTTGTTGTGGGAGTCCTCTGCCATTTGATCCTACTCTTTTGTGATTTACATTTTATACGATGCCGGTGAACAAGGCTCAGAAATCATCTCTTAATTAAGCACTGAAACCAAATGTCCCGCGACTGATTTGGTCGGCATGCAAATGCCGACCAAATTTGAGTATGCATATGCATGTGAGGGGTAGACGCTAATGTGTCCTTGCCCCTTTAAGAGTTCCCAGATGCGTGCAAGTGTGCACTTTTTATTGTACTTCAGCTCAGGGTGCTAAAGATGTCAAAGCTCTCTTCTCACATTATGTCCCTACTCGGACTTTAAGATCTTCTTCCCTTGGTTTTGTTCAAATTCCAAAGATAAAAAGAGCACGCTGTGGAGGAAAGCGTTTTTCATTTTTGGTGTCCAAACTCTGGAATAAACTTCCACTACATATTAGAAGTTTATCCACCAGATGTGCATTTAGGAAAGAAATCAAAACCTGGCTCTTCCCTCAACATCAGTAGAATGCACACCCATTTGAGTTCCTACTCTAACATAGCGCCAAGACGCCTCGGCATTAGTGCGCTTTATAAGCATAATCAGTCAATCAGTTAGTGTGTACTTTATAAGCATGGGTGCTAATCGTATGGATTTGCATTTTTAAATATTTAAAATGTTGTGAAAGGTTTGTTTATTAAATCTGCATTGACTGATTAAATTCTGTTCAGGAAGTATTTTATTTACAGTAGCTCATTTCCCCTTCCCATTATAACACTGATCACAGCTCATGTTGAAAGCACGCCACGACTTGAAACGGGCTCCGAGGTTCAAGGTCGGTGGTTCGAGACGGTTGATTGTATCCTTGCTTTATTCAATAAAGTTTTAAAAAGAAATAGGCTTCAGGGTAAATCAAAGGAGGTTTTTGAAAATGTAGGACCCACAGGCACTTACTCAGCGACACCTCTAGGTATTTTTATGACTTAGTCGTTAGTATAGTGTACGTCTACCATCAATATAGCCCTTGGGTTGAAAACAGTCTGGGTAACTGGCAACCCTTAATCTGATGATTTCACCGCAGACCGCCATCTGAATTGCCTTTTAAATCTGTATCATCAGTGTTGGCTTTGGGGTTCTTTTACTGCCTCCGGGCAGAGTAAATCAGACCATTTATAAATGGCTACTGCTTATAAACGGTACGCAGTGTTCAACTATTGTATAGCTCTTTAATCCCTAGTGGCACAGCACACAGGATAATGTGCTGCCTGGCTAAACACTTATAAGGTCCTAAAGGCGAGACCTATTGGCTATGCCAATGCTTGTTAAACTTGATAACACTGTATAGGCAATGGTTGGACCTCATTAGTATCAGTTCAATATCCAAATATAGCAATGAGCAACAGAAATCAATCAATCAGTGGATTTGGAAAGTGTAGATAATCACCAGGGTGGGTATCCAGGCACTGAGGAAGTACCAGTTGCCCGAGAGATCAGTCGAACAGCCAGGTCGAGGGCCTTCCTGTAATCTAGAAGAGAGGTAGAGATTCGGAGGTGCACAGGAAGGTCGTTCTGGGATTTTGCCGCGAGGTAGGAGAATTAATGGCCTCCACTGTTACTTCGGCGAATGGGAGGGGTGTGAGCGAGTGACAGGGATGCAGATCACAGGTGTCTGGAGGGCTTGTCGAAGTTAATGCAGTGGTTGATGTAGGCTGGACCTCGATTGTGCAGGGCTTTGCAAGTGTGGATCAACGTCTCAAATTGGCATCTCTTCTGTACAGGGAGCCAGTGGAGATTCCGGAGGTGAGGGCTGATGGGGGTCCATTTGGGGAGATCGAGGATGAGTTTGGCCACAGATTTCTGAAGTCTCTTCCGGAGGTGGGTGGCGATTCCTATGAAAAGTGTACTTCCGTAGTCCAGACAGCTGGTGATCAGCCTGGGTGACTGTGTCTGGTGTTGATGTGAAGCCGCTTGAATATTTTCCGTAGCATGCAATGTGTGAGGAAGCAGGGGGAGGAGAGTGCATTGGTCTGGAATTTCATGGCTCGCTTGCTGTCCAGTATTATGCAGAGGTTTCTTGCACGGTCAGACGGTGTGGGTGAGAGTTCTAGTTCCACTGGCCACCGTGAGTCATTCCGGGGGAATGGGTTGTCAATGATCAGTACTTCAGTTTCATCCCTGTTGTGATTCAGGCAGTTTTTCATCCACTTAGGGACACTCGTCAAACGTGCAGAAGTTGAACCTTGTGGTGGTGGGGTCTTCTGAGGGTGAGAGGATGAGCTGGGTGATGTCTGCGTTGGATATGATGTTTAATCCATGGGTTCTGATGAGGTTGTCCAGGGGAGTCATGTAGGTGTTGAAGAGAGTGGGGCTGAGGGACGTGCACAGATGAACACTGCAGAGGTGACCGGTGGTAGATGGACTCTCTGGGTTCTCCTGGTAAGAAAGGAGGTGATTCACTTGAGGGGGGTCTCCTTAAATTCTGATGTGATGTAGCCTCTTGATCAGGGTGGGGTGGGAAACGGGGTTGAATGCTGCTTAGAGGTCGTGGAGGATCAGAGCCCTCGTTTCTTCTCAGTCGAGGAGGGTTTTGAAGTCCATAGTGGCTGCAATCAAGGTGGTTTTGTGCTGTGGTTAGAGCGGAATCTGGATAGGGAGGTGTCGTGAAGACGGCTGTTCTCCAGGTGTTGCGTGAGTTGGCAATAGAAGAGGAGAAGGGGAGCAGGGAGATGGGGGCGGTAGTTTTTGAGGTTGCTTGGGTCAGCAGTAGATTTCTTGGGAAGGTATTTTATTCATGTGTGTTTCCATCCTTCGGGTAAAGTGGCAGAGATGAGAGAGCCATTGATGAGAGTGGCGAGCTCGCTGCTGATCCAGTTGCTTCCAAGGATGAAGAGGAACATGTGGAGAGGGGTCCATGGGGGCTCCGGAGTGGACAGAGTTCATGATGGCTGTGGTGTTCTGTGGGTAGAGCTGGTTCCAATTCGTACATAGATGGTCAGGAATGGCTTCTTTGGGTGCATGGCGCAGAAGCGGCTTCTACAGGGCACTAGTGGTGGGTTGGAGGGGTTAAAAAACTTAATGAAATAAAAGGGAAAAAGAAATCTCACTTAAATTCCTGGTGGCCTCTCCACCATCCTCTTCGGTTGCAGGAAACCAGAAGCACACAGGGTCCCAGACTCCTCAAGCCAAGCATTACTGCTGCGTTGTGATTAGTCTGAGCACCGTGTTTTGGCACTCAGACAGGGACAGGGAACCTGTGCATGTTGACCACCCAGTCTGTGCAATATAGCCTGGTGGAGAACACGCTAAGAGCGCATGACTGTTTGGCCAGCCCAAGAAGGCCGGCTAATCAGTTATGCACACTTAGTAAGTGCCCACCACTCCTCCCACTGCTCTGTGGGCAGACTAGCACTGCCCGCCCCTGCAGAGCCACTAGAGAAAAATAAAATGATAATATCATGATGTTATTAACATTTTATTTTTCCGGTAGGGCGACGCTCCTCCGCCTTAGCAGGGGAGCCGCCACTGGTGTGGTGGCAGAGGTCGAAGGGAGTGGACAGGGGTTCATAGTTTTAGTAGATGGTGGAAATCTTGCTGTAAAAGAAGTCTGTCAGTGTGTCACAAAGTTCTTGTGATGGTGTTTTCAGTGGCAGTGGCGTTGGAGAACTCTGAGGCTGTTGAAGATTTCTTTGTTGAGATTGGTTTTGGCTTTGATGCTGTCCACAAGGGCGTTGTTTTTGGTTTCTCTGTGTTACTGGTGGCAGTGGTTGAGGACCGTCTTGAAGGTGGTCCTGTCTGTGGTATCTTCACAGTTATGTCATTTCCTTTCTAGTTGCTTACATTCATGTTTTGCAGCTCTCAGATCTTTGTTGGACCATCTAACCTTTTAGGTGGATCTCCTGAGTCTGCTGGGTCTGATGGGGCGATGCTGTCGGCGCAGTTAGTGATCCAGGTGGTGACGTTTCTGAAAGCCTGGTCCATGTTGGGTGCCGTTTATGGGTGGGAAGGGTTGAGGGCAACTGACCACTAGCTCTGATACTTTGCTACAGCTGCAGTGTGGGGTGCTGGGAAGTTTAGAGGCGGTGGCGGGTGGGAGCTGGTGATGCTAAAGTGGATGGTGGCGTTGTCTCTCCAAGTGAGCTCGGAGATGTGGCTGAACTTGACTCTTGGCGAAGTGAAGATAGGGCCAAGCATGTTCCCGGCGATGTGAGTGGTGCTGGTGACTAATTGGGCGAGTCCAATGTTGTTCATGCTTTCAAGGAATTTGTTGGTGCTGGCATCATTGACCTCATTGCAGTGGAAGTTAAGGTCTCTGAGAAAGATGTAGTCTTTGAAGTCCATGGCAAGTGGGGCTATAAAGTCCGCACTGGGGCGTGGGCCTGCTAGTCTGTTAGCGAGGATCCTGCAGATGGTGTATTTTCCATCTGTTTGGGGTTTGAAATTCAGGTGTTCCATGATTGGGCTGTCGTAGTCTGTGGTGGTTTCCTGGTGCTTGAGTGTTGTGCTGTTTGCTCAGAGGGGGGGTGGTTGCCAAAAGCCATGGGTGCTCCAGTGCTTTAGGAGAAGAGGCAGTGTAGGCAGGAAAAAGGTATGTGAGAAGTTGGCCTGATAGGTGATGTTTCCAATTCTGGAACCACCTGATATCAGACCAAACAATCCCTTATGGTGTCTGGTTGTAAGTCAACCTTGTTAGACAAGCTATCCTAGGGGTAGCATGGACTAAGCAGCCTAAAGGCTTAACTTAAGAGGTCGTGTTAAGCGAGCTGTTTTACCACATACAATCCTGTAATATCAAATGAAAGGACACCACACAAGTATATATTATAAAAATATATGTATTTATTACTAAAAACAATCCCCAGTATTCTTTATGAATAAAGGGGCACAAGCGTTAAATCGAAAGCACAGTATAACATACAAAGTTGCACAAATATGGCTGAGGGCGAGGGGCCACTCAGACCATATACTAAACAAGTGGTATAAGAGATACCAATCGAACAGTGGTTAGGCCTAGGGCCTAGGGAATCGCTGGGAGCAGTCGGGACAAGCAATGCTGAAGTCGGGAGAGGCCCACGGGATTCGGGTGCAGTGCGGAAAGCGCACGCATGCACCAATGTTAACCAATGGTGCGTAAAAGTTGTAAAGTTAAAGTTTAAGGACACTTCCGTTGAACCTAGAGGAACAAAACTTAAGACACAGACCCTAGAGATGTGTACCAGTGTGGGAACACCGGCGGAGCAAAGTTACCTCACCCACAGGAAGCGGGTGCACAGGGTCGAAGTTGAGTCGGGTTTCGTCACGCAGGCTCTTGGTGCTTGAAGCTGAAAGGGCTGCAGGCGGGGTGAAAGAGAAGTGTCCGGTGGAGTCCCAGGGTGGACTCAAGTCGAAAAGTACCTGAAAGCAGAGGGGACAGAGTCTGGGTCACTCAGCAGTGACCAGGGTGGAACCAGGACGGAACCAGGCAATGTCGGGCGCAATCAGGTGGTCGTCGAGGAGCTTCTCTCCGCTGTCACGTGGGCTCTGGGGCATCTACGACGTCCAGGAGCGGGTCACGATCTGTCCCACGCAGGCTCTCGCTGTCGGCTTCAAGATTGGAGCAAACAACACTTGGCAAAAGCAATCCACGCGGAACCGGGAGATTGCTTCTCACTCAAACCAGGAGGGTCAGAGTGGGGGCTCCTTTTCAGGGGAGCTGGTGCAGATCTGGAGCAACCAGATTCGCAGGTCGAATTTCAAAGTTCGTCGACACAGGGGCCACTAGCCGGCTGGCAAGTGACCGGGCCAACACGTTGAGCCAAAAGTAGCAGAAGGGCCCCACGCAGCACTCAGCAAGTGTAGAGGGGTGAGCTTCGGTGCAAGAGTGTCTCAGGGTTGGGGCTTCTCAAACCCCGGTGTACAGCTTCGAGGGTCACTCGTGGGCTGCACGGTCAGCGTCTCGTGGTCTTGCCAAGATGGCGTGCCCCACGCTTCCGGTCGCCTCCACGGGTCTCAGCTCTGCAGGGACTGTGGATCGGGCTGTTGGAGGGCAGGCAAGCTTGATCTCGTCGATCTCTGTCGCTCGAGTTCCGGCGGGAACTGCGACAAAGCAGACATCGATGGCTGGATGGTGCCTGTTTGCACAGGGTGGTCACTCCTTGACCACAAGGGAGATTCTTCGGGATTCTACGTCGAGTAGGATGTCGAAGGGTCCAGAATTTCGTTTCTTATGTTTCTTCAGGATATTCTGAAGTGCATTGGCACTGCTCCCAGTCTTATACTAATTTTGGGGGCTGGATTACCTGCTAGGTCCCCTCCTATGGGTGGGACCCAGGAAGTGGGTGGATACACCCCCTTCCTTTGATCCAGGCCGCCCTGGCACGAGGGCTGGAGTGCCCCAGAACCGGTTTGGCCGGATTATGCAAGGGGCAGCCTTGTGCGCCCCAAGCAGTGTCTGGTTTCTTTCAAACCTCCCTGCTACAATCCACTATCTCCTGTCTGAGGGGTGGTAACACCTCCCTGCGACAGGAAACCCTTTGTCCAGGCCCCATTTGGCTGAGTTTCGGTCAGCTTCAGGGGGTCAGACTCTTGTCTGTGGCAGAGGCATCCATTTTGTGGATCTAAGGTCCTTTTAGAAATTAACTGCATTTAAGTAAGGTAACATGTCTTACCCCTCTAGAGGGGTGGAATGCTATCCCCGTTGCCAGAACTGGCGAGGGGATAGTATTCCAAATCGTATGACACCTTACACGACATGTTTTGATAAAGCCAAACCAAAGTTGCTATATAACCGCGAGGATTATAAGGCACTTAAGAGTATATGGTATGGCATTATCCTGAAACGGCTTAGGGAGTTGTTCCCGACAGCTGCAGAAAGGCTCAGCTCATGCTAGAGCTCCATCTCACATTAAACCACACACTCTGCCTCCAGGATTGATGAGGCCTTCCATAGGAGTGGCTCACAGGTTTATATGTGTCCAGATATAGGTTGAGATATAGGTATACTATATCTAAGTAAGGGGTGATTACACCACCTTACCCCAGCTGAGTGATCAGCCAGTTGTGTCAATTCAAGAACCAGCCAGGGGTGGCAAAAGATATGCTGCAGCCCCTGGTAGGCCTTGGTGGCCCCTATGCCCTGGGCACCTATAGTGCATTATACAGGGGCTGACAAGGAGTCCATTTCCAATTGTGGTATGTACCTAGGGTACATGGAATCCATTTTACAGAGAGAGCAGATGGCCTGGGGCCCTGATTAGCAGGGAACCAGGTCAACTAAGTCAAAAAACCAGCTAAACACAGGCAAAAAATCTGGGGTAACCATAGTCAGGTAGCCACCTTCCTACACAACCCCCCCCCCCCCCCCAAACGAAAGGAGATAAGGCTATCCTTGGCCAGGTAAGCCTATATTGCCTGAGTGGCCATATAAGGAAGTACCTGCACTAGCATGGGTACCCCCTGTCTCATGGTCCACTAAGAAGTCCCTCACCCTTGGGGTATTAGAGCGTCTCCACCATAGGGAATCACTACCTTGGGTGTGTTTATGCAAAGTTAAAGGCTGGTTTGGATATGGAGTATTGAAGTGAGGCTCCACTAATTTAGGGCTCAGCTTCCTCCAATTATCTTCCACCATGTGTGCCTTTCTTTCTTTAACTGAGTTGCACTGTGCTCTCAGGGTCAACCTCTGGCTACCTAAAGCTGGAGGCTGGGTCCCTCTGTTTGGCTTGCTGGAGGGACAGTTCAGGTTTGGGCCCTTTGGGTCCCAGGTTTGGCTGTGCCCAACAGAATCCATCTGTGGGAGGTCCCTAACTGTTTTCAAGGGGGCTCCCTCAGGAGTTTTTAAAGTTTTCACCTCACTAGGGCTACTAGTTTTGGTGCCCCTAATCTGTTTTTGGGGGTGCTTTATTTGACAGGGGGCCCTCTGGGTCTCACTGTCCTTCTTGTCCTCTGCAGCCCTGGGCTGGCTAAGGCAAGGGAGAGAGGGGCAGGTTACCTGCTCCAGACTGGGTCCCACCTGAGAAGGGTCCACTGACATCAGAGGCTCTGTCAGGCTAGGCCCAACCACCTCTGGGGCAGTTCCTTCATCAGGGGTAAGATCAGTTCCCTGAGGAGGCTGATCCTGTCCTAAAGTCTGGTGAGAGGGAGATTTCTCTTCCTCCTCCATGCTCTCAGTTTGTGTGGAGTTATCCATCATTTCAGGTTGCACAACACACATATCAGTTTGAGTTTGGGCTGTGGCCATCACAGCCCCACCAACCTTTTCAGGAGGGAACTCAGTTTGGGTTTCTGCTGTTATCATAACAGCTTTGCTATTCTGTTCAGGAAGAGCTTTTGCTACAGATGGGGCAGAGAGTTGCTCAGCCCTACCAACCTTTTCAGGAAGGACATCTTGAATTGGGGCTGTAGCCATTACAGCCCCACTAACCTTTCCATGGGAATTTACCATTCTAGAATGGGTTTCCTGTTCAACCTCAGCCCAGGCTGAGATTTCCAAATCATTACCAAGTAGGCAGTCTACAGGCAAGTTTGATGACACTGCCACTCTCTTTGGGCCAATGACACCTCCCCCGCTGAGACTTACTACTGCCATGGGATGATTTGTTTTGATGCTATCAATGTTTGTTACCTGGTATGTGGCACCAGGTAAAAGTTGCTTAGAGGGGACTATACCATCAGCCACCATGGTGATGCTAGCCCCTGTGTCTCTAAAAGCTTCAACTTTCAAACCATTGATGATGGGTTCTTGTCTATATTTGCTCAAAGTATTTGGGCAATCAGAGAAGTTGGCAAACCCCATGCCAGTCTCATAAACAAGATTATTTGGGGAGGAGGGCCTGGATAGGCCAGGGTCCTCCTGAGCTCCAAAAGTAAACCCACCCAGATTCCTGGGTG
Organism: Lissotriton helveticus; assembly: GCF_964261635.1. Taxonomy (NCBI): domain Eukaryota; kingdom Metazoa; phylum Chordata; class Amphibia; order Caudata; family Salamandridae; genus Lissotriton; species Lissotriton helveticus. The sequence goes on from NC_136070.1 coordinate 47,717,311, forward strand.
TGCTCCCACTTCCTGGGGGATTACTGCTGACAGTAACAGGAGGTGTTGGAGCTGGCTTTGGAGGTATATTCTCTTTATTGCCATTCTTGGGACAACAGTTGTCTGTTTTGTAATGCCCAACCTGCTTACAGACATGGCAATAGGGCTTTTTCTCTGTTGAAGAAGTGTCCTGGGACCCACCCCCATTCTTGGAGTTTTGGGGCCCTGGGGAAGTCTTTTCTTTATTTTTATCCCCACCCTTATCTTGAGGCTTGGTAGACTCCTTCTTCTGGTTACTGTCCTGATTCTTAGGCCTAATCCTGGTTCTGACCCACTTGTCTGCCTTCTTTCCCAATTCTTGGGGAGAGGTCAGATCAGAGTCCACCAGGTGCTGGTGTAAGAGCTGGTTCTGACAATTACTTAGGATCTGCTCCCTCATAATCAAATTATACAATCCTGTAAAGTCATGTACTTTGCTGCCATGTAGCCAACCCTCCAGAGCCTTAGTTGCACAATCAACAAAATCAGTCCAGTCCTGAGTCTGTGCCTTCTGGGTGTCTCTGAACTTCAACCTGTACTGTTCAGTGGTTAAGCCAAACCCATCTATCAGAACACTCTTCAGGACTTTGTAATTGTTTGCATCCTCATGTCTAACAGTGAGGAGCTTATCTCTCCCTTTCTCTGAAAAGGAGTACCATAAGATTGCTGCCCACTGTTCCTCAGGAACCTGCTGTACCATGCAGGCTCTCTCAAGAGCAGTTATCCACTTGTGGATGTCATCCCCTTCCTTGTAGGGGGGCACAATCTTTGTCAGGTTTCTACTATCATAGGACCTGGGTTTCTCTTTAGGAATATTGCTGCCACCAGTGGCATCTAAGCCACACAATTTCTGCTCTCTTGCCAAGGCAAGTCTAGCTTGAGCCAAGGCTACCTCCTCCCTCTCTATTTGGAGTTTGACAGCCATCATTCTGGCCCTATGCTCTATTTTCTGAGAGGCAGTCATACCACTCTGAGATTCTCTTGAGGCACTAGAAATATGAGAGTCCCCTGAGGGAGATCTCACTCTTCTGTTGCCTGGGAGAATGACATGGTAGGATCTGGGGAGGTGCTGGCCCTCTCCATTTCCCAGTAGGTCTAAGTTGGCCTGGTTAAGCCTGGCAACTTGGACCTGGCTACCCCTCTGATCCTGTTTTTCTGGGTCCTCTACATCTGAGTCCTCCTCCTCCTCCTCCTCTTCCTCCTCTTCTTCTTCTTCTGGAGGGGTATCAGTTACAGGGGGGTTCACTCCATCTCCTGACTCTAAGGGAACTGCATTCGCCTTCTCTAAGTCATCCTGTTCTAGAATGGCTATCAGGATAGGACAGGTGGGACTTCTGCCCCTTTTTAACCCTCTTGAGATGCACAAGGCAATCAAGTCCTTTCGGGTTAATTTGTCATAGCTGGAAGTTGCCTTGGTAAGGTCAACTGTCACAGGAGCAGACCCTGAGGCTTTTCCTGTGTCAGACATGACTCTAGTGTGGTGTAAGTGATGCACCTACCTACACTAAGTGTTTCCCTACTGTACCTTGCTAGTGAGTTGTAGTCAGGGTGTGCTAATCCCTTTAACCTACAACTACTAAGTTCAGTAGAACTTAAATATGCTAAGCTTTTGATTTATATGTACCTAGAGGTACTTGATGTGATCTTTCAATTTGATAAAAAGATTGCAATGGTAAAACAACAGCAAGCTCAAATCCGCACCGCTGCTCACCAATGTGAGAAGTTGGCCTGATAGGTGATGTTTCCAATTCTGGAACCACCTGATATCAGACCAAACAATCCCTTATGGTGTCTGGTTGTAAGTCAACCTTTTTAGACAAGCTATCCTAGGGGTAGCATGGACTAAGCAGCCTAAAGGCTTAACTTAAGAGGTCGTGTTAAGCGAGCTGTTTTACCACATACAATCCTGTAATATCAAATGAAAGGACACCACACAAGTATATATTATAAAAATATATGTATTTATTACTAAAAACAATCCCCAGTATTCTTTATGAATAAAGGGGCACAAGCGTTAAATCAAAAGCACAGTATAACATACAAAGTTGCACAAATATGGCTGAGGGCGAGGGGCCACTCAGACCATATACTAAACAAGTGGTATAAGAGATACCAATCGAACAGTGGTTAGGCCTAGGGCCTAGGCAATCGCTGGGAGCAGTCGGGACAAGCAATGCTGAAGTCGGGAGAGGCCCACGGGATTCGGGTGCAGTGCGGAAAGCGCACGCATGCACCAATGTTAACCAATGGTGCATAAAAGTTGTAAAGTTAAAGTTTAAGGACACTTCCGTTGAACCTAGAGGAACAAAACTTAAGACACAGACCCTAGAGATGTGTACCAGTGTGGGAACACCGGCGGAGCAAAGTTACCTCACCCACAGGAAGCGGGTGCACAGGGTCGAAGTTGAGTCAGGTTTCGTCACGCAGGCTCTTGGTGCTTGAAGCTGAAAGGGCTGCAGGCGGGGTGAAAGAGAAGTGTCCGGTGGAGTCCAAGGGTGGACTCAAGTCGAAAAGTACCTGAAAGCAGAGGGGACAGAGTCTGGGTCACTCAGCAGTGACCAGGGTGGAACCAGGATGGAACCAGGCAATGTCGGGCGCAATCAGGTGGTCGTCGAGGAGCTTCTCTCCGCTGTCACGTGGGCTCTGGGGCATCTACGACGTCCAGGAGCGGGTCACGATCTGTCCCACGCAGGCTCTCGCTGTCGGCTTCAAGATTGGAGCAAACAACACTTGGCAAAAGCAATCCACGCGGAACCGGGAGATTGCTTCTCACTCAAACCAGGAGGGTCAGAGTGGGGGCTCCTTTTCAGGGGAGCTGGTGCAGATCTGGAGCAACCAGATTCGCAGGTCGAATTTCAAAGTTCGTCGACACAGGGGCCACTAGCCGGCTGGCAAGTGACCGGGCCAACACGTTGAGCCAAAAGTAGCAGAAGGGCCCCACGCAGCACTCAGCGAGTGTAGAGGGGTGAGCTTCTGTGCAAGAGTGGCTCAGGGTTGGGGCTTCTCAGACCCCGGTGTACAGCTTCGAGGGTCACTCGTGGGCTGCACGGTCAGCGTCTCGTGGTCTTTCCAAGATGGCGTGCCACACGCTTCCGGTCGCCTCCACGGGTCTCAGCTCTGCAGGGACTGTGGATCGGGCTGTTGGAGGGCAGGCAAGCTTGATCTCGTCGATCTCTGTCGCTCGAGTTCTGGCGGGAACTGCGACAAAGCAGACGTCGATGGCTGGATGGTGCCTGTTTGCACAGGGTGGTCACTCCTTGACCACAAGGGAGATTCTTCGGGATTCTACGTCGAGTAGGATGTCGAAGGGTCCAGAATTTCGTTTCTTATGTTTCTTCAGGATAATCTGAAGTGCATTGGCACTGCTCCCAGTCTTATACTAATTTTGGGGGCTGGATTACCTGCTAGGTCCCCTCCTATGGGTGGGACCCAGGAAGTGGGTGGATACACCCCCTTCCTTTGATCCAGGCCGCCCTGGCATGAGGGCTGGAGTGCCCCAGAACCGGTTTGGCCGGATTATGCAAGGGGCAGCCTTGTGCGCCCCAAGCAGTGTCTGGTTTCTTTCAAACCTCCCTGCTACAATCCACTATCTCCTGTCTGAGGGGTGGTAACACCTCCCTGCGACAGGAAACCCTTTGTCCAGGCCCCATTTGGCTGAGTTTCGGTCAGCTTCAGGGGGTCAGACTCTTGTCTGTGGCAGAGGCATCCATTTTGTGGATCTAAGGTCCTTTTAGAAATTAACCGCATTTAAGTAAGGTAACATGTCTTACCCCTCTAGAGGGGTGGAATGCTATCCCCGTCGCCAGAACTGGCGAGGGGATAGTATTCCAAATCGTATGACACCTTACACGACATGTTTTGATAAAGCCAAACCAAAGTTGCTATATAACCGCGAGGATTATAAGGCACTTAAGAGTATATGGTATGGCATTATCCTGAAACGGCTTAAGGAGTTGTTCCCGACAGCTGCAGACAGGCTCAGCTCATGCTAGAGCTCCATCTCACATTAAACCACGCACTCTGCCTCCAGGATTGATGAGGCCTTCCATAGGAGTGGCTCACAGGTTTATATGTGTCCAGATATAGGTTGAGATATAGGTATACTATATCTAAGTAAGGGGTGATTACACCACCTTACCCCAGCTGAGTGATCAGCCAGTTGTGTCAATTTAAGAACCAGCCAGGGGTGGCAAAAGATATGCTGCAGCCCCTGGTAGGCCTTGGTGGCCCCTATGCCCTGGGCACCTATAGTGCATTATACAGGGGCTGACAAGGAGTCCATTTCCAATTGTGGTATGTACCTAGGGTACATGGAATCCATTTTACAGAGAGAGCAGATGGCCTGGGGCCCTGATTAGCAGGGAACCAGGTCAACTAAGTCAAAAAACCAGCTAAACACAGGCAAAAAATCTGGGGTAACCATAGTCAGGTAGCCACCTTCCTACAAGGTCCTACTGTAGAACGGGTGCTGTGCTACAGCAGTTGTGGTGACCAGTGTTCAGGGCTCAAAGTTTGGTGGCGGTGTAGCTGTGGCGTGTAGGAGATCCAGAGTTCCTGGTCCTGGGCGCGGTCCAGCTGCAGACGGGCTTGTGACCAGTCTAGCTTTGCAAAGGGCCTTTCACTGCTTGTCCCTGCATTTTTAGTAAATGTTGAACCATTCAGCTAGAAGCACATTTTCTTGTTACAATCTGCAGATTATGGTGCAGATGGATTAATTGGTAAATGCAGCAAATCAATACTTATGCGACAATGGGTGTGGCTGCTCAATTGGATAATTCCAGTGGCCCTGTATATATAGCAGCATTACCCTTTATTAAGTAATATATGGAGCCAACTCTTGATTTATACACAGGTCACTGCGTTCAAACACTGCAATTAAAGGGGAATGGGGTCTAGTGAAATAACATTGTTTACCCAGGATCACAGAGATATATTTTTTTAGTGTGAAATCCTTCATTTTAACAGAGGTTTTAATATCATATAGTCTGCAATTCAGCCACAAGAGTTACCTCCTCCTAACTCATCACTCCACTGGTCCTATGAAATGAAATTAATTTGTCCTTGTATAGCGCACTTATACCCTGAGGCGTCTTGGCGCTGTACTCATACCGCTGTGGAACCCTTCCTGGCCTTTCCCTGTGAAGTGCCCACTCCTGGGCACCTCCAAGGTGGAGGCCAGGCATCCTTAGCGTTGTGGGGGCCGTTGTGGAGATTAAGCAAGCTATTGCCCAGAGGTGCAGAGTGGAACCCATGATTAGAATAGGCACCGAGGCGAGAATTATCAGGTCCGAGGAAATTGAGCCCAAGACCCGCCAAGGAGGGAATTGAACCCTGGTCCCGGGCCAGACCTCTGCATCAGGGTCTGCCGCTCTAACCATTGAGCCACACTTCTCCACTTCTCCTATAGCTAGATGGACAATGTTCAAGGCACTGTGCATTATCCACTTTACCTACGTGTTAAGTTTAAGCAATACAAACAGGACACTGCGCTCCAGGCTTGCACCACAGACCATCATGTTACTTTATCATATGAAATCCATAGGAAGCCCTGTTTTCTCTGTCAAAGCCGCCAGGCTCTGGAACTCACTACAAGCCAAGATTCAAAGCATTGAGGAGCATATACACTTCATAAGACAGTGAAAAACATGGCGGTTTCCTAAATAACAACATCATCCCACGTCCCTGGGATAGAACGCGGATAGACAAATCACTCCTTCAAGTTCAAGCTTCAGCTTACAACCCACAGATAGGGAGCAATTCAATCAGCAACCTACTTCCCATACAGAAGTTAGTAAAAAGAGCAGACCTATGGGTCACCTGGGTATTATATAGTTATGTCAATTTGTATAGAACATTTCTGGCCCACACTTTTACTAATAACATAATGCTCATCAGACAAATATAGCTTAATTCTCTTACACTCATGTAAGTCATATATATGCTGCTGGTCTTGTCCATCACCCAGTATTGAACTAGCCTTTAAACCAGCCATCATCAGCTGAGCAGGCATGGAATAACTGAAGAGATCGGTCACATACTGCTGGTCAATCAGAGGCAGTGGCGTAGCAAGGGGGGCGGCGGGGCAGTCCACCCAGGGCGGCAATGGTTTTTTGGGCGGTGGCCTCTCCACCCATGCCCCTGCTCTTACCGGTATCCCGGCCATAAAAGCAGTTACCACCACTGACGGCATACGTTGTTATGTTATGTTAGTGGCATTTGTATCGCGCACGGCTACTCAAGAGTGTCCCGGCGTTGAAGCCATCTGAAAAACAGTAAAACTGAAAGTAGCGCAGCTTAGCTAAAAAACAGAGTCTTTCATTGCTTCTTAAACAGCCTGAGATCTTGGATGATCTGTAATTCAAAAGGTAGGGCATTCCAGGCTTCTGCAGCCTTAAAGGATAGAGAGCTGCACCCCATTCGAGTAAGGTGAAAGGGGGGAACCACTACTAGGGGCTGCACAGCTGTGCGCAGTTGTCTCCTCGGCTCATAGAAGCTAAAGCGTCCCCTAAGATAGGGTGGCCCGATCCATGCTGCGCTCCATGAGTGCGAATAAGGGCTTTAAACTGGACACAACGGGCCACAGGGAGCCAATGGAGGTCCCAAAGGTGATGTGCCATGCTAGATCTTCTGGGAATGCCAAGCAAAACTCTAGCAGCAGCATTTTGTATTGTTTGTAATTTTTTTAACTGATATCCGGGCAAGCCGATGTACAATGCATTGGCATAATCAATGCGTGACAAAATGAGGGCTCGTGTCACCATCTCCTTTGCTAATCTGGGAAGCAGAGGAAGAAACTCTGAGTGATTTCAGTATGCCAAAGCAGACGCCAACAAGTCTCTATCTGTGGAGAAAACCGGAGGTCCTCGCTGAACCACACCCCCAAATTCTTAGCTGGATTGCCGATAAACTTTTGCATGGGGTACTCTGTAGGCCAGAGGGCCTCCCAAAAATCAGTCTAGTGGTGCCACTGATCGGAGGACTGTAATCTATCCACCACTGCAGGACTCAACTGGCTACACACTATGGCAGCTTCTTTACATCTCAGAATTACATTCAGATATGGGATGATAGCAACAAAGGTATGAAATTCAAGGTTGTTAAAATCTTTGATTAATGGCAATGTATATTTCACTGTATAGGGACTTTTTCTATAAAATTCCCCCAAAGCGATAGTGTAGAACTCGTTACTTGGTAACACATGTTAAAAGCGTTACTTGACACTATAGAGGGAAAGCGTTGTTTATGTGACAGATATATAAGGTGTGAAAATTATTTTTATTAACATTTTTTCACAGAAAAGATCCCCTGACGAAGGGCTGACATGGCCCGAAATGCATTGGGTTGAGCTTTTCATTATTGTTAAAGGAACTGGGAATTTCGACATGCTGCATCAAAGGCGATTGAGCATAATGCACGCATTTGAAAATTGGAATTCACCTTGTCCTACAAATTCATTTTACAAGCAATAAAATTATGGAAGACTGAGTAAATATGGTTCACGATTATTTTTTCATCTCATAAAGGGCGATGCATCCTGGGACTGATATCGTTTATATCAGCGAATGTTTCATGATAGCAACAAAGCCCATCCCATCAGATTTCCTGCACTATTTCTCTTTCCACAATGCATGCCCACAACAAACTATAAACATTTTCAGGCTCAGCAACCCAGTGCAGTAACCAAGGCTGAAGTGGCCATACCTGGCCTTTCCCCGGGAGGCTGGAAGAATGGTGTGGAGGGTGGTTTTGTTAGTGGGGCCGTAATTGTAGCAGTGCAGCAGTTTTAAAAGCACTGCAGAGTTCCTTGTATATCCAGCAGTTTTCTGGCTAAAATAAAAAGGCAAAGATAACTCTATTTAATGTATCTGCTGGAGAGAGAAGGGAGTTTTGTCTAGTGGCAGTTTTAACTCATCTAAGGTAGCACATAGAGTTAATATGCCTGTTGTAAAGAAATTGTACCATGCAGATCAATAAACAGTATTTTTTGTGCATAGCTCAGTGGGTTACTGCTTTTGTCACAGATATTATTTTGTTACTGTGCAGTTCATAAACTACAATCGTAATCTAGCACAGTGAGCTATAGACTACCATCAAAGAGTTGCATGCAAACTGCACGGTACAGGTTAGAAAGTTATGTTTTTTCCCCAGTCTTTAATTATCTTGATATTGCTAAAAAAGGTTTGTTTGGGTAGAAATAAATTATTATGGTTAAAGTCAACCCTAACCACTGTGTTATGTTCTGAATCGTGAGTTGGTGCTTCTCCAGACCAAGCCCTCTTAAAAAAGGCCTACAAGTTTGGATGACATGTGAATCCTACACCTTCTAGTCCCCTTTGCATTATGTAACATTTTCTATACACTGATTTACACATGTATGATTCATAGCCTGTGTATGTGTGTGTGATGTAAGTACTCTAACACAATACACTGACTGGAATGAGAGGCGCTATAAAACAAATGAAATACATGTGAGAAGGGCTTTGGAGATATGAGGGGCACAGTTGGAGGGTTATAGTGAGGAAATCATTGAAGAGCCCCAACAAAGATTGTTGTATCCTGTGCACTGTAAGGAATATATAATGACAAATGTGTTGTAGAATGCAGCATTTTTCCATAATTGTTCTCGGGGGAGGTCCCCCCATAACTCGCTTGTAGTGGTCAGACTTGCTCGCTGCACTCGCTTTGCACTGTATGGGGGCTGGTCTGACAAAATACGCCAGGTCTGCTTTGGGTTCCCAGTCCGGCCATGGCAGTAACTGGGTGAGTAGGCTATGAACATAAGAAATACCATAGAGAGCTTAAAGATGCCAGTTTACCAAAAACCATTAACTGTGCAATTCTCTCTCTCTCTCTCTCTCTCTGACACCTTCATCCACCACTGTGCTAATCGCTGCGCATAACATGATAACAGCCCCTCAGTGGTTTTCACACACAGAACATGAAAAAACTTACCACATAGGATTGCAATTCTCAAAATATAGATAACACCCTTACAACCACACACCGTATATGGTGTAGCTTGCTGCCCGTGCAGGAAAGCACTTCAGTGCCCCACACAGGCATAGTAAGCTCTATATAAATGCTGCACTACAACACAATGTGGCATGCAGCCTGCTCTCATGTTATACACCAGCAGCATGAAGTTCAGATGGCTGCAGTCTATTTGACATTTTTTTCTTTTAGAGTTCTGCTTTTAATTTTGAACTTCATTGACAATGAAAGAAGGAACGCATACATACACATTCTCACACGTGAAGGCCAGTCTTTAGCATAAAATGTATATATTTGCTCATGTCAACGTTTCAGACACTTATACTCTTGAAATCATGTTATACGGTTTTTAAGAATATAGTAGTGCTGTGTATTTAAGGCAACAAAACTTCATAATAAATAGACTGAGTCTTCTTATATAATCAGTGAATTTTGGTCTATTTTGGCAAACTGACAGTACTGCATCTAAACCCCTCACCTTAGAGTCATGGATGTTGTCAGTAACCTAGAACATGATCACGGATCCCCAAGGAATTGTGGAAAAAGATCTCACCCTTTAGTTTGTCACTTTTGCTTGCCCAAGTGTCACAAAGTAAAGATTGAATAGTGCATTTTCAAATGTTTATTGAAAAGTTCTAATCTTTGTATATAAAACATTTTTGGGACAGAAAATTCCTCTGCATCGTAAAGGCATGCACCTCTGCCATGTGTGCCCAACTGTATCGCTGCCTGGATCCTAATGCGGAGTTTGTTTTGTCATGGATGAACACGGAGCATGCATGTGCACCATGGCATAGGCCTGCCTCATGGATTACAGTGTATTGTTGGATTGGGAGGAGCGTCTAAAGCACTATCATCATAGTGGTGAAGGCCACGGCCTTCACCAGGAGTTAAACGGCACAAGCATGGTGGTGCGGGATACCTTGTGATGATTAATAGTAGTGACCAGGTCCTTTTTACCCGGAGTCCTTGGAGTGAGGCCTACATGCTCACTCAAAATTTTCAAGGTTCCACTGCTGTGTGTTTAACTTACCCATGGCCTACATCAGGTTGATGTAGAAGTACGTGCGGAGAGAAGACGCGTGGAGTGAATGTGAGCACGCAAGGCCTACACTACACAGAGGGTACAGTGTGAAACAGTTTTCAAATGGTAAATGTGTGCATTGGCAGAGGGTGTTTAAAGTGACACTCTGGTGCAGTACAGATAAACTAGTAGTATTGAACAGTGTGCGCATACGGAGTGTGTATGCTGCATGTGGGAATGCTGGTGGTAGTATGGAACACGGGCACAACAATGCTAGACGGTGGAGTGTGCTGTGAATGTATGCAGAGTGCAGGCGTGCCTGCACTGGTACAACACCAGGAGAACTTTGGGTTCCATTTTGGAAAGCCCAGGCTTGCCCGGTGAAAACAGTAGTAGAGGAATCTCTCCAGACCGACTGGTATATTGCTGCATTCCTGTAAGCTGGGTGAGACAAGCACTGGGTGAGGGGAAGCTGGGCTGTGCATTTCAAAGAGCTCTTTGATTCAGAGACAGATCACAAGGAAGGGGCCTGGACACATCTCAGGAAGAGGGAGATGAAGCTGATAAGGGAATCAAAGGGTAGGGCTGAGGGCCCGGGATCAACCTTTGATGCACAGATCACTGTGGCTGACATGCAGGTATAAATTCTGGTCACTCCTATGAATCTTATTGTGGGTTAATCTGCTTCAGAGTCCTGCCTGCTGTGACAAACATCTTTCAGAAGGGAGGAAGAAGGGGAGAGATGTCCATATAGAAGAAGCGGGACCCCAACATAAAACTTTAAAGGTCCAGACCCTAATTCACATTTTGTGTCTGGAAAAGAACTATAAGTAGGGTAGTCGGAGACCCCATACTTTGTCATCTGCCGAGCAGCAGGCCGGGCTGCACGAGAAGGGGGCACTCTGCAAAACTTCTGCCTATGACCAGGACTAGGGGCGTAGACTGCTAGTCTCTTTGTTGGGTGTGATCACGTCACCCAGGGAAACCTAGATCACCTGCCCTAAAGTACCAGTACCCGTCTTCTTGCTAAGACCGGTGTGCCCGTGAAGGAGAGGACTATGTTGGAGGAAGTGAGATCGAGAGTGGAGCCCAGACGTTTAGGGTTCCTAAGCAAGTTGTGAGGAGCTGTGATGCACCAATCGGACTGTTGGCTGTGTTCTGCTTTGTGAAGTTTGGCAACCCCGTATGCCAAGAGGTGTCACCATGCACCCTGGACAGTGCTGCACCAATCAGGCTGCTGCTTGTGTGCAGCGTTGTGGAAGCTGGTGACCCCGTATGCCAGTAGGGCCACTGTGTGCCAAGAAACTGTGCCACATCAATAGGGCCAACTGCTGGAACTTGCCAGAGAGGCAACCGAAGGCCAGGGAGACCAGACAGTGAGATTCGTTGGAGTGACCCCGCATGCTAGGGGAAGCCACTCAAAGCACTGAGACTGGAGATCAGGGTTATTGCCTGTGAGCCAAATTGCTGCTACAACCAAGACGAGGGAGGTTTTGTATCCGAGGAGGCTCTGGGACAGAGGAGATGCTGTTGGAGCCTTGCTGGAGCAAGGAGAATGCCACCAGAGCAAGGAAAAACAAGACATACGAGTGTGGCTGGAACCGGAACAACTCAGATCATTGGGTCGCTAGTAAGCGTGGCTCAGGAGCAAGAGCGAGCCCCTACCCGGAGCTGCACATGTGAGCAGTGTAGGAGAGTGGGGTCTGCAACCCTATGGTCACCCCAGATTTTTGCTTTTTGCTTCACTGGTTTACTACTTTCCCTGGCTGTGGGCCTGCTAATCAGACCCACAGCCTAGCTGTTCTCTCTCTAAATTGACAACCATGTACTTTAGGTGCATTTACCAATTGGTACTGGGCCACCTTATCAGTCCCTGTACAGTGTACCTTAGGTGCCCAGGGCATAGGTGTACCCAGGGCCTACCAGGGGCTGAAGCATGTATTATGCCACCCCTGACTGGCCATCTAAAACTGACACAACTGGCTGCACGACAGCTGGGGCAAGGTGGTGTAATCACCCTTTGCTATAGATATAGTATACCTATATCTAACCCTAAAATGGACACATATACTCCTATCAGTCACTCCTATGGCAGGCCTTATCAATCCTGAAGGCAGAGTGCTTGGAATTATGTGAGATGGTGCTCTGGCATGAGCTGAGCCCGTCTGCAGCTTGCGGAACCAAGTCCTAATAGCTGTTCCATGATAACGCTATACCATATACTCTTAAGTGCATTATCAACCTCGCGGTTAAATGCTAACTCTGGTATAACATTATCAAAACATGTCGAGTAAGGTGTCATACGAAATGGAATACTACCCCATCGCCAATTCTGGCGACGGGGGTAGCATTCCACCCTTCTAGAGGGACACGACATGTATGTAACTGTGAACCCCGGTTAAAGTTAACTCGAGCCTTGGCATCACAAAATGGATGCTGCCACCACAGACACAAGTCTGACCTCCTGCTGCTGGGAGTCCTTCCAGCGAGGGAGGCTTGGACAAAGGGTTTCCTGCCTTGGGAGGTGCTAGCACCACCCCAGACAGGATTTTGTGTATTGGGTAGGACAGGCCTGAAAGGCATGAGACATGCCTGGGGCACACAAGGTGCCCTGTGCATACACCGGTTCAAACCAGTTGCTGGGGCACCCCTGCCCCAGTTCTGGCGCGAAGCCGGACAAAGGATAGGGGGTGTAACCACCCCCCTTCCTGGTCCCACCCAGGGGAGGGACCTAGTCAGTAGTGCAGCCCCCTTTAGGAGAATAAAGGTAGGAGCTAGTCCCATTCCAAATCAGATTATCCTGAACAACTTTACAAGAAGAAACTCTGGACTTCGACGTTCTGCTCCACAGAAGACTGAAGAATCTCCCTTGTGGGCAAGGAGTGTCCACCCTGCAACTGCAGGCACCATCAAGCATCCAGCATCTTCACTTTGTCGTCTTCCCTTGAGGATCCAGACTTCAGAGCCTGACGAGACCCGGATTCCCAGACCTCCCTGACCTCCAACTCACATCTGCAGCACAGCTGAGACCCGTGGGTGCGACGAGACACGTGGGACCGGCCATCTTGAAAGAACCTGCACTTCACTTTCAGCACAACTCTCGAGGTAAACTCGACCAAGTGCTTTGGGGATTGAGAAGCCCCAGCCCCGAGCAGCCCCTGCACCGAAGAACAGTCCTCCAGCTTCCACGAGATCTGCGTGGGGCCCTTCTGCTTGTTTGCTGCTTGACGCGATGTCTGGTCACTTGCCTGCTGGCTAGTGACCTCCTAGACGACGAACTTTGAAAACTACACTGCTGGTCTGGTTGCTCCAGACTGGCCCTTGCTCCCTTCCAAAAGAGGGGCACCCCGGACTCTCCTAGTCCACATCAGACGCTTTCTCCACTCACCGCGTGGGTTGCCTTTGCCAAGGCCTGTTGACGCCGATTCCGGAACAGACACCGCCGACAGCGAGAACCTGCGTGGGACAGCTCGTGTCTCCATCCTGGTCATCGAAGACACCTCCTGGTCCACGTGGCTGCAGAGTCAAGCGTCCACTCTTCACCTGATCGCGACGACGACACCTGGTTCCACTCCAGTCACTGGCTAGTGACTTTGAACACTGTCCCCTCTGCTTTCAGGTCTTCAGCTTTCCTGATCCACCCTTGGATCACACCGGACATCTTCCTCCTGGTCGCCTGCAGCATCTTTTCTTTCAGGCTCCATTGACTTCAACGCAGAAACCCGACACGACTTCGCACCTATGCACCCGCAGCCCGTGGGTGGGGTAACCCTTGAGCATTTTGGTGCTCAAGGGTAGCTTGACTCTCCTAGTGTCCAGATTCACAGTTGTTTTAGTCCTAACTAGTCAGGATTGTCCGTACTCACCTTTTTCTTGAACTGTACTGTCCATAGACGTTGTTAAGCATCCAGCGTGTGAGTTCACACTCTGCACCCGCGTCCCGTGGGCCTCCTATTTCTTACCTAAGGTTAGGATAGTGTAGTCCCAGCGGTCCTACAGCCTCTGGACAGTTCCATTTCTTCTATCGATTTCCTTATACCATTTACTTAGTATATGGTTTGCCGTGCCCCTAGGGCACCATTGTAATTTTGTGCAACTTATTGTATATTTCCTAAGAGTTTGTCATGTGCTTAGCCCTCTGATCTCATAAAGAGTTCAGAGGTGTTTGTTATAAATAAATATACTGTTTATTTTCATAACAACCTGTGTGGTGTCCTTTCATCTGGTATTCAAGGGGTTATATTGTGGTAAAACAGCTGGCTTCACATGCCAAAAGAGTTTAGCCTAAGACTGCTTTGTCCATGCTACCATTAGGATAGCTGGTCTATAAGGTTGACTTACAACCAATCACCATAAGGGTTGTTTGGACTGATACAAGGTGATCACTAGAACTAGTGAGCATCATATATCAGGCCAACTTCTCACAAGCATGTGCAGCCCGACTTTGCCGATCCAGGCTCTGCCAGGATTTGTACCGCCAGAGCTGGTAAGCTGAGAATTTTGACTGTCAAGTCTCAGAGGATAGGCTGCCTTTAGTTTTTGCCTGCCTAAATGTAAATGTAAATGTAAATGTACAGGAATTTATATAGCGCAAATCACCAAGCGGTTTCTAAGCGCTTGCTTAGGGAACCCGTCCTGGTATTCCCCTGTGAGATAACCCCGGCAGGGTATCCGCAAGGTGAAAGCCAGGCATCCCGCCGCGAGGGGCTGTTGTGCTACTTGAACTCTAAGTGACTACACCATAAAGACGTAATCCAAGAGGGGAAACCCTGTGAACAGGGCCTAGTAGTTTACATGTGAGTGGGGATTAACAACACACCACTTACATGGGAACTTGGTAGTCTGGGGTGGGTGTGGCCTGGCAACTACTAGGGTGCCTACCTCAAGGGGTAGGGGGACTGTTATTGCTTATTGAATGTCATTTAGCCGTGCATGTATAGAATTAAAATACTTTTATACAAAATAAGAATTGACTGGACTGATTTATTGGGTGCGCCGCGTGCACGTTGAGTTATGATCTCTGTTCACTGATCTGTGTCTATACTTGCCTCCGAGGGAGCCTTGACTTCCCATGCTATGATACCTGAGAGTCGGGTGCAGATATGGGTGATTGACCCAGTTCAGCAGGATCCATAGTAGGGTGGGCCCCAGGTCATCAGGAGTAAAAGGCCTCAACCAACTCGGTTGGGCCCAGTAACCCCTGCTTATCCCTTTGCCTTCTAAACAGAGTCCCAACAAACATGCACTGGGATTATTAGATAGATGAGACACATCAATGCTATAAGAATTATTAGAATTGTGAAAAACACAAACAATTCAACCACGTTAATTGTTCATAATGTTATGAAGGATACTCCTTTCTATTACCAGTTTCTATGTGCTAAAGTAAGCTTATCGGGACCACCCATCTGCCAGGCCTGTCGGAATGACTTAACCCCATAATGTGGTTCTGTATGTCAGGAAGCCAGGCTTAGTGTGTCCACTAATGCACCCAGTCTGTGTGTACAGTTATCTTCCTTCTCAGGTGGAAGGTTGGGGACAGGGGAACTGCATCTCAGTCACAGCAGCAGTATTTTAGGATGACTCGGTGGGCAGAGAACCTCTCACAGACTTCAGAATTGACGCTGTTTTTATAATGAAACGGTAAGCTTATTGCACTCCGCCAGAGGTGCAGAACAACGTAATTTAGACTGAAGCAGAAGAGTCGTCTCCCACATGCACAAAAAATAAAAATGCATTGTGTTCTGAATTGTGCAACCCCGGAACTAAGTGTGCAGACTACGGGGCAACAATGATACTTAAGGAGGGTTACCTTAGTTTGTTGTATCCTGTTACTATCCACAAAACAGAATGTTGCGTTGCCACCGTCTCACTCGGGTGTAGGATTGTTCACCCAGGTAAATCGGTGATTATCACTGTGCCCTTGTTGGATATATTTTAGGGTCCTCACCCACAGGTACCACCTATGGCTTGCTTCTTCATCGAACCCTCGCCCGTACTCCTAGTGTGGGGGGACGGGCTCAACATGTTTGTGAGTGGAGTACCTTGGCTATGTGGTTTTAGGGATTGTAAGAACAAATTACAATTTCCTGCCGGATCCTACTACTTTTCTAATGGTTGGTCCAATGGCAATGTTCAAAACAGTGCAACGTAAAAACTGTGTGCCACTGAAACTCGATTATTTTATAAATTAAGCATGGGGGTGAAACCGTCACAAAGTGAACTGAGTTTATTCACCACCTGAGAAATACAAGGGTTGCATAGCGTCTCCAAATCTGTGACTTGACTTTGGGTCACTAACAGGGCATTTAGTTATCCACTTCTTCTAGGAAAGTGTAGGCCAGTAAAAAAAACTGTTGCTGCCATCCTAGAGAGAAATAGGGAGAATTTTTTATTTTTTTTAAATGGCAGCGGCGATACATGAGGGACAACAACAGGGATGTGAAACATTGGTATTTTTTCCAAGCTTTCTAAATGTCTATGGAAATCTGTGGAACTTCAAAAGGTTTCAATAAATGTCCACGTTGCGATAAAAATTGTGACTTTGTGACAATTTATGTTGAGCATATCCATATTTAATGCGGACACGAATGCCATGTTCAGTTACCTCTAACATCTCAAGAGAGAAACCGTAGAAGACTCTTTCCCTCTGCCCCAAGGCAAGTTCTGGAGCTGGCCCATGCACTGCAGGCTCTTGGAATTAAAGCTCTTGGGTGTCATTCTTCACTCAGCCCCGGCTCGATCTACTTTTCAGAGGAATCTTGACATCAATCCAAAGCCATCCAGCAGTAGCCAACTCGCCCAGACTCGAGAGGCTCCCGGCATGGGGCAAGACTCGTCGCCAGTTCAATCACCCTTTTAGATGCACCCGGATATGCTAGAGAAAGACTCTACAAACCTACTTGTCCTTCAGAAACTTCCAGCCGAGGAGTTTTTCCAAAGCCTTACCAGCCACACGGTGACACCCTGGCAAGAGTGACTCTCACCATCCCTTTAGGCCTTTCAGAGGCACCTTAATAACCTTTGCCTCATACCTACAGGCCTTCAGAGGCACTGGCCGGCCACAACCAATCATAATTTAGCTGCATCTACACTGGCCTGACAGAGTAGGGTGCAAGTGAAAACTTCACTGAATTCCGGGCATTAATAATCGAAACTCCTTCAGGGGGCGTAGCTTAAGGGGGGGTCTTACAAAACCCCTAATAAATGTATTTTGTAGTAAATAGTTGGCTACAGGTGCTTTAAGTCGGGTATGGTGAGGTGTTTGTAGGATTTCACATGGGATTTTTACAACACATGCAGACAAAAACACACACACGGACGTCTCTATTTTAAAGGTCTTAAATAAATGGCTATTTTACAAAATATAAAGGGCCTTATTTATGAAGGCCTTGCGCCGCCGATGCGCCACTTTTAAAATGGGAAAAAGTGACGCACCGGCGGCGCAAGGCCTTCATAAATAAGGCCCAAAGTTTTAAGTGCCCCTCACAATCCCCACTTCTCTCCCTTCCTACTGCTACTTAAGTCCCCCTCCTGCCCTGCTTCTCAATGTATTTTCACTATTTGCTGTCTTTGTTTTAACCCCTTCGCCACAGCGCAAATTCTGCCGTGGTACAGGGGGGGCTAGGGGGTGGGGGTGGCGCTGCGGTGCTCATGACGGCTCCCAGCCATCAAAGATCACGGTGGATGTGTGCTCATGACAGCCGGGAGCCGTCCGAGCACCGTCCACTGATTAATTCTCCCGCATGGGCGGGGAATTCACACCGCGTGGGAGGAGCGGCAACGTTCCGACAGCTCCCAGCCGTCATGAGCACTCGCCTACCATGACTCACAACGGCCGGGAACCGTCATGAGCACCGAAGAGGTTAGACAGTCCAGCGCAATGTCATACCGCCTGTGGAGTATAGCCTGTTCAATGTTTCTCCTTGTACTTTTGGGGAATCTGAAGCTCTCACCCCCCTCAATCTTACTGACCAAGCCACGTCCTGTTCACAGTGCCCAAAGTCTTTTTAAACCCTGTCCTCCCAAAACACAGAGCAATGCTGCACGTACTGCCCCGCCTTGCGCTCCATTGTGAGGCACTCACTGGAAGGGATCAGTCGATGCTTTTCAGGCCATCCACAAAATATCCTAGTGTCAGCCCGACAGGGTCACTTGAGGCATTGGTGATTTTTTTTAGTCCTGCCCATTTTCTTCCTTTCATCACTGAAGCTGAAATATCAGTCTTTTCACTTCCTCTGTGGCTTCCTCACTCCCCAACTGCTTGATATTATCAGTTTCCGCTTGCAAAAAAAACGTTATCGTTAGCACACAGGGAGGCGGGGTCTTCTGTGAGACGTAGGATTCAGCACCCAAAAGCGGCCTGGTTTATGCCACACAAAAATCAAACCATCATATATGTTGAGTTCAGTTGACAACTTATTCATTATGACATTTTGGATGGATACGTTTCAAGCGTGTTCAGCCGACACGTGTTTCGCTCTGGCAATTCAAGCCCATGAGCTTTCTCAAGGCAGTTCAATCACAGTGCGCAAAGTACATCATGTGTGCATTTACTTTTCGCGTCAAGGGCGCCCAGCTTGGATGGGGTCATTCGCCCCTCGAAGCCTTAACACATCAGTGAAGGCCTGAATTTTGGTCTTTGTGAATCCAAGTGTGTTTCTATGCGCGACAACTACCAGCTCCAATGAGTAGGAGTAGAGGGCGGGTGCAGCCTGTGGATTTCATTTATGTAGGGAGCAGGTGCAGTCTTGTAGATGCTGAATTAATTGTATTAAGGGTTTTTGAATAGCAATATTGGGAGGACTGGTTCAGCAGGTCCAGGGGAATCCAGAGCTTGCTGTGGCTTATTTGTGCCAAGGGAGGTTGTTTATCACGGATATTACGAGGCCCAGGTACTATTGCACTCCAGAAGCAAATCTATCCCTCGAGCACTTGACTGTCCCAGGAGCACCTGCAGAGCAAACCAACACTATCTAAGGGAGTGAAGTGGGCTGGAAACTTGGGCCCCGATGTAGGTAAATCTAATTTACCGACTCATAAATACCGAATTTTACCGATTCGGTATTTATGAATCGGTAAATTTGAAGGAGTCAGATGTAGGTAATTTTTAATTTACAATTACCGAATCTGTAAGATTCGGTATTTACCGATTCGGTAAATACCGAATCGGTATTCCCCATTGATTCCTATGGGCTTTGAAGCCCATAGGAATCAATGGGGAATACCGATTAGGTATTTACCGAATCGGTAAATACCGTATCCTGGAAGGGGGAACGGTGTGTCACTTTGACACCCTGTAGCACCCCAATTGCAGGCTTGTGTAAGGGCATGTCTGTGTGTCACATGGCATAGGTGTACATGCATAGATGTGCATGTACACTGGAATTCGGTATTTTACCACCCAATAGGATTGGGTGGTAAATACCGACTCATAAAGTGGCACTCTTTGAAGTGCCACCTACATCTTGATTTACATAATCGGTATATTTACCGATTCGGTATTTTACCGATTCTGTATATTTACCGAATCGGTAAATATACCGATTCTGTAAATGAGATGCCCCCTACATGCCAAATCCCAAATACCGGTCGGTAACGGCCGAAATCGGCCGTTACTGACTGGTAAGTGGCGACCTACATCTGGGCCTTAGAGCCCAGTCATGCACCTAACAACACTCAACTAATCATTGTGCAGTCAGCACTCTTACTGCAAAAATGGAAAAGTTCTTTAATGCACACAAAGGTGAACACTATGCA
The DNA here is from genome assembly GCF_964261635.1 of Lissotriton helveticus. NCBI lineage: Eukaryota > Metazoa > Chordata > Amphibia > Caudata > Salamandridae > Lissotriton > Lissotriton helveticus. Next base: position 47,737,103 of record NC_136070.1, read on the forward strand.
TACAATTACAAACAAACATACATATACAACATTCTATGGGCAAGTATACCAAGTAGTAAATTTATAATTATACAAGTTCTTCCTGGGAATAATAAACCGATTCAAAAAGGGGTTCTCACGGAAAACTGGGGTACAAATCATCCACCCCAAGGATTAATCACAGAGTGGAACAAATACCATAATTCTAGGCTAGAGACATGTGCAAAGTACCTAAAGATGAACTGCAAGGCAACACAGAAAACCACAATATCCATAACTAGGCCAGTTATACTAACCCAACGTCTACACAAATAAATGTATGTTGTCACAAGTCCACAAAATATTTTGGGGCATATTACCAAGTCTGGCGAAATGACATTATCGCTGCTTTAGCGGCTGTTTTCGGCCGCTAAGCGGTGATAATATCATCGCCCTATTAGCAAGCTGTCACTAACTGATGTTAGCGACAGCTTTTAGGAGATAGTGAGCGGTTTGGGGCCCGCTTTGCATGTCAGCGATGTTTATCGCTAATGACATGCAAAGTGGGCGTACCCAACCTGTTAGTGACTGAAAGCAGTCGCTAACGTCGCTATCGCCTATTAGTAGTAGTATAAGCTTTATTCGAGAAAAAAATCTCATAAAAGCACAACATTAAAACAATACATTTCAAATAACAAATAATACATCCATCAATATACATATACAGTTTCTAAAACAGTTGTGCAAGCAAATACAATACTACAAGTTGTACATGAATAAAAACCAAATTACATTAAAAACACATTAGAATTACATTTAAAAAACTACGCTAACAAACACTACCTATCAACCTCCTCCTAATGGACCAACCCCACCCCAAGTATTTAGCCACTCCTAGTGCAATCGGCTCGTCAGTAGATGTACATAGAATTCTTATGGCCACTGCACTACGTCTTGTTCCAAGATTTTTGCAAACTCTAGTTAACCATACCCTCCTTGGTAGCGAGTAAGCATTACAGACAAATAAAAAGTGACCTAGGCTTTCAGTAGCAGCTTTACACACTGGGCAACACTTAGAAGTCAAATTCTGCCATCCTGCAGTCAGTATTTTTAAAGGGAGGGAACCATACCTTAATTGGAAAAGTAACTTCCTGTCCGTTGGGGCAGTAATACTGTCCCAATAATTTTCCAATTTTGGACATATTTTAACCTCCAAAAAGCGTCCAGCCATAGAATCGGATCTCGTGCCCCTCAGAAGGCTAGTATCCACCCAATCCCAATATTGCAACTTAAGGGTTTCTTTACTCGGGAAGACTTCACCCTGAGGGTTATCCCACAGATTAGAAAGGCCCAATTTGATTAACATGGCCCTTAAGTTTTTTAACCACTTAATCTTGTGAAATTTATCTTCTTTAATAATTGCCAGGAACCCGTCTGCATAATGTTTAATCTCTGGAGTTGTCCATAGACGTCTCCAGTAAAGAATGGGGCGCAATCTTGCTCTATCACTAATTGTTCGTCTGCCTAAGTCAGAAAACAGTGGAATTAGAGGGGTGCTCTGGGGTACACCCGTAATTCCTCTAAAAAACCTGTTTTCAGATGTCTGTAAGGTAGATAGGTTATCCCAGGCCCACAACTCAGCCCCATATAGGGCCGCACCCAGGGCCTTTGCGTCATACACTATAAGAACAGGCTTGATGGGTTTTGTTTTGGATTTCTGATGTTCCCCCCGCAATGCCCCCGAGATTTGCTGATGTTTTATGGCCGTTTTTTCCAAGTGATGTAGCCAGCCCAAGCGGAGATAGTGAGCGGTTTGGGGCCCACTTTGCATGTCAGCGATGTTTATCGCTAATGACATGCAAAGTGGGCGTACCCAACCTGTTAGTGACTGAAAGCAGTTGCTAACGTCGCTATCGCCTATTAGCAAGGCAGGCGTAGCGATGGAAATATTCCCACTATCGCCAAAAACTAACGCCTGCTCAGACCTGTTCTTAGCCATGTTATCCAATGGGAGGTGGATAACATGGCTATGAGCATTTCGTCGCTAATGCGTGAATATCACTGTATTCTCAGCGATATTCACGCATTTCGCCTGATTTTTATCGCTTTTGAGATAAACCTGAGTTATCTCAGCGATAAAAACCGGTGATGCGCGGCGATAAAAATATTGCCGCTAACCCTACTTAGCGATAAATATCGCTATTTGTAGGTAATATGCCCTTTTGTTTGTTCGATCCTCTCACTCCCTCTTGTCTCATGCTTCATCAACGGATCTCTTCCTGGTCCCTAAAAACCTGGATGGGCTCGACCATATTCCAGGAAGCACTTTGGATACTTTCCTGGTAAGATCTCTAGAATAAAAATACCTCGAAACACTTAGGTATCTCTTTATTCTTGGTGTTCCTCATAGGATTTGAAAAAAGTAAGAGGGGTGCCTGTGGAAGTATTGATCCTCCACCCTATATAAAAGTCGACATGCCCAGCCCTCGGCAATAAGACCAAAGGGTCCAGGGCTTTCCTCCGTACTAAATATATTTGGAGCCCTGGTCTAATGTTCATCTAAATTATTCATCAACCTAACTCTAATTCAGTCAGGACACACATGACATAGAAACATACATAGCATGCAAAGAGCAGGATTGACCTACTCATATTGGGTCCTGTAAAAGAAAACTGAACCCAATGTTTTAGACTTGGACCACCTCATCTCTTGGTCCATGTTGTCCAGCTGTGGTCTTCTGTAGGTGGCATCCGGGTGCCTGGCCGGGAAGGCTGGCTCCGGGTGCCTGGCCGGGAAGGCTGGCTCCGGGTGCCTGGCCCGGAAGGCTGGCTCCGGGTGCCTGGCCGGGAAGGCCGGCTCCGGGTGCCTGGCCTGGAAGGCTGGCTCCGGGTGCCTGGCCCGGAAGGCTGGCTCCGGGTGCCTGGCCCAGAAGGCTGGCTCCGGGTGCCTGGTCGGGAAGGCCGGCTCCAGGTGCCTGGCCCGGAAGGCTGGCTCCGGGTGCCTGGCCGGGAAGGCCGGCTCCGGGTGCCTGGCCTGGAAGGCTGGCTCCGGGTGCCTGGCCCGGAAGGCTTGCTCCGGGTGCCTGGCCCAGAAGGCTGGCTCCGGGTGCCTGGCCCGGAAGGCTGGCTCCGGGTACCTGGCCGGGAAGGCCGGCTCCGGGTGCCTGGCCTGGAAGGCTGGCTCCGGGTGCCTGGCCCGGAAGGCTGGCTCCGGGTGCCTGGCCCGGAAGGCTGGCTCCGGGTGCATGGCCCGGAAGGCTGGTTCCGGGTGCCTGGCCCGGAAGGCTGGCTCCGGGTGCCTGGCCCGGAAGGCTGGCTCCGGGTGCCTGGCCTGGAAGGCTGGCTCCGGGTGCCTGGCCCGGGAGGCTGGCTCCGGGTGCCTGGCCTGGAAGGCTGGCTCCGGGTGCCTGGCCTGGAAGGCTGGCTCCGGGTGCCTGGCCGGGAAGGCTGGCTCCAGGTGCCTGGCTGGGAAGGCTGGCTCCGGGTGTCTGGCCCGGAAGGCTGGCTCCGGGTGCCTGGCCTGGAAGGCTGGCTCCGGGTGTCTGGCCCGGAAGGCTGGCTCCGGGTGCCTGGCCTGGAAGGCTGGCTCCGGGTGCCTGGCCCGGAAGGCAGGCTCCGGGTGCCTGGCCCGGAAGCCTGGCTCCGGGTGCCTGGCCTCCAGTCTTGTTCCAAGTGATGTAGCCAGCCCAAGCGGAGATAGTGAGCGGTTTGGGGCCCGCTTTGCATGTCAGCGATGTTTATCGCTAATGACATGCAAAGTGGGCGTACCCAACCTGTTAGTGACTGAAAGCAGTCGCTAACGTCGCTATCGCCTATTAGCAAGGCAGGCGTAGCGATGGAAATATTCCCACTATCGCCAAAAACTAATGCCTGCTCAGACCTGTTCTTAGCCATGTTATCCAATGGGAGGTGGATAACATGGCTATGAGCATTTCGTCGCTAATGCGTGAATATCACTGTATTCTCAGCGATATTCACGCATTTCGCCTGATTTTTATCGCTTTTGAGATAAACCTGAGTTATCTCAGCGATAAAAACCGGTGATGCGCGGCGATAAAAATATTGCCGCTAACCCTACTTAGCGATAAATATCGCTATTTGTAGGTAATATGCCCTTTTGTTTGTTCGATCCTCTCACTCCCTCTTGTCTCATGCTTCATCAACGGATCTCTTCCTGGTCCCTAAAAACCTGGATGGGCTCGACCATATTCCAGGAAGCACTTTGGATACTTTCCTGGTAAGATCTCTAGAATAAAAATACCTCGAAACACTTAGGTATCTCTTTATTCTTGGTGTTCCTCATAGGATTTGAAAAAAGTAAGAGGGGTGCCTGTGGAAGTATTGATCCTCCACCCTATATAAAAGTCGACATGCCCAGCCCTCGGCAATAAGACCAAAGGGTCCAGGGCTTTCCTCCGTACTAAATATATTTGGAGCCCTGGTCTAATGTTCATTTAAATTATTCATCAACCTAACTCTAATTCAGTCAGGACACACATGACATAGAAACATACATAGCATGCAAAGAGCAGGATTGACCTACTCATATTGGGTCCTGTAAAAGAAAACTGAACCCAATGTTTTAGACTTGGACCACCTCATCTCTTGGTCCATGTTGTCCAGCTGTGGTCTTCTGTAGGTGGCATCCGGGTGCCTGGCCGGGAAGGCCGGCTCCTGGTGCCTGGCCCGGAAGGCTGGCTCTGGGTGCCTGGCCGGGAAGGCTGGCTCCGGGTGCCTGGCCCGGAAGGCTGGCTCCGGGTGCCTGGCCGGGAAGGCCGGCTCCGGTTGCCTGGCCTGGAAGGCTGGCTCCGGGTGCCTGGCCTGGAAGGCCGGCTCCGGGTGCCTGGCCTGGAAGGCTGGCCCCAGGTTCCTGGCCCAGAAGCCTGGCTCCGGGTGCCTGGCCGGGAAGGCTGGCTCCGGGTGCCTGGCCTGGAAGGCTGGCTCCGGGTGCCTGGCCTGGAAGGCCGGCTCCGGGTGCCTGGCCTGGAAGGCTGGCCCCAGGTTCCTGGCCCAGAAGCCTGGCTCCGGGTGCCTGGCCGGGAAGGCCGGCTCCGGGTGCCTGGCCTGGAAGGCTGGCTCCGGGTGCCTGGCCCGGAAGGCTGGCTCCGGGTGCCTGGCCCAGAAGGCTGGCTCTGGGTGCCTGGTCGGGAAGGCCGGCTCCAGGTGCCTGGCCCGGAAGGCTGGCTCCGGGTGCCTGGCCGGGAAGGCCGGCTCCGGGTGCCTGGCCTGGAAGGCTGGCTCTGGGTGCCTGGCCCGGAAGGCTTGCTCCGGGTGCCTGGCCCAGAAGGCTGGCTCCGGGTGCCTGGCCCGAAAGGCTGGCTCCGGGTGCCTGGCCCGGAAGGCTGGCTCCGGGTGCATGGCCCGGAAGGCTGGTTCCGGGTGCCTGGCTGGGAAGGCTGGCTCCGGGTGTCTGGCCCGGAAGGCTGGCTCCGGGTGCCTGGCCTGGAAGGCTGGCTCCGGGTGTCTGGCCCGGAAGGCTGGCTCCGGGTGCCTGGCCTGGAAGGCTGGCTCCGGGTGCCTGGCCCGGAAGGCAGGCTCCGGGTGCCTGGCCCGGAAGCCTGGCTCCGGGTGCCTGGCCTCCAGTCTTGTTCACAAGGGATTACCAGGCCCAAGTCAGTGAGCAGCACAGGCTCAGAACGGTTCAAGCTTAAATTCAGGGTGCAAAAGAAGGCCAAGGGATGTTCTAGTGCTTCGAGGTGGCACCCACGTCTTCCAGAAGCTTCGAAGCTCTGCATCACGGTAATCGCTAAATAAAGTCGATATTCTAGATGATGGGTGCCTCCATGGACGCGAGTCACAGGGCACCCTAATTTAAAGTTAGGGGACACCTGAAGTTTAGAACCACAATTTAGGAACCATAAGCAAGAGTGAGATGGTTCCAATGGTTGTGAGACAAAAGAGACCAGACCCCAGAAGGAAGGGCTTCTAAAAGACACGGTGAGCCGAGTGCACCTTGCTGGACTGGGCAAGCGAGGCATAGATCCCCAGCAAACTCAATCAAAGATGCAAGGTTATCTGAAGACCAAACTTCTGGTCCACCAGTTGGTCACAGGTCTAGGACCTCACTACCAGATGGTGAGGCAGGTCGAGGCAACCAGAACGGGTGATCCTCCGGTGCAGAAGATCTTCGGTGCATCTGCTCTGTCTTCCACCCTTGTGATTCATTGGTTCTTTATTCTCTCTTAGTTCGTGCGACTGCAGACCCATGTGGGTCCTGGTCTGTCCCTCCCTGTGCATCAAACCACTCTGCAGCTCTCAGTGACTTGGGACCTGGTTCTGTCCACTCCTAGTCACAAACCACAAAATCAACACTTTCTATCCAGAGGGGTCTTGCCCCAGGCAGGGCCTTAACTTCCAGATCCAGGCTTAGTCCCAGCTTTGCGGAGATGATCGGAGGCTCTCCTGGTAAAGGATAGAATTCTCAGTTCTGCAAGACTTCTCCGGGCATCCAAAATGAGTACTAGCCACAAGAATGAGTGCTCACAGCAGCTGAGCGCACAGCTGGAATGCCAGAAGGTGTGCAAACTCCGCAGCCAGCCAGTGAAGCCCGCATCATCGCGGGCTGCTTACTAAGCATTCTTCTAATGAGTGGTGGGGCGTTGGGTAAGGACTGGGGCAAGCCGCGGTGGGCCTCTGGGGTCTGTATTGGTGGCCACAAGCCAAGTGGGCATGGGTGGTTTCTGTGCAGAATGAGGCTTGTCCTGGAAGGTTCAGCTGGTGGTGCAGGAGGACAAATCCAAGGGCTACAGGTGGACTGAAGCCCATAAACCAACGGCGGCCACAGTGGCTAGAAGGTCCTGGAAATGGAGGCCCCAGAGGCTGCTTCAAGCACAGGAAAGAACGAGAAAGACAAACCTCCCTCTGAAGCTACCTACTGTGTGCTTTCAAAGAGGACAGCCTTGAGCACAGCGTGTGTTACACGACAACAGACACACACACATGTGCGCGCACACACACACACATGTGCAGAGCCCCATTTGTAAGGGACTGTGTGGTTGTTCATAGAGCTCAGATAGACCCCTCTTGGAGGGGATTGGTAAAAAGGCCTGTGACCCAACACATCCATTGCGATAACAAAAGGGATGATGGATGGAGCGATTGAGCAAATCAAACACTCACCCCCAGTCAACTGATCTGGGTTTAATCCATCATCATTCTTTAGCTCACTCCACCACCCCAGTTCAGATATGGCCATATGCAAATCAGTCTGACCCTGTGCCTCATGGGAACAGTCCAGCCAGAACTGCCAAGCCATGTCTTCCCTGGACCGGAAACAAGCATCCCGGGACTGGTTTCGGGTTCATAATCCTCATCAGCCAGGCTATCTTGAATCCAGTGGCCAAGTGAGCAAGGGACCCACGTTTGAGCATACCCTGCCAACTTAGGGCGAACAAAGCGATACCTGTGGAAAATTAGTACGATTTGGTAAACATTATCTGCGCCATCTTGCCTTTTCCCCTGATGCCACACTTTTTGTCATACGCACCCGCCATTTTAGGTGCCTCGATCAGAACCACCCTCTGCACGCCACTGGCCCCCAGCACAGCCCTTCGCCCTCACAAGCCCCCACGCACTGGCCACCCCCCCCCCGCTCTCACATGCCTTGGGTCATAAACCCCTCTTCAGCGCAGCTCTGCCTCGGAACCCCATCCTGTTCCCAGCGCAACACCTCCCTTCACTCCTTTCATGGTCCCGGGCCCTTTTGATACAAACCCCCTTTCCTGCGTGCCCGTTTGTCTTCCTCGTTCCCAGGCCGCCACCTGGCCCTGCGGATACTGTTTATTGCCCCCCCCCCCCGTACAGTAGGAAACTTCCCCCATTAAAGGACCCTCGAATTGATCAAAGCCCCCACCCTATGATATCCGATGAACCCCACACATTCCGTGAATCGGCGGAATGTCCAGCTGCGCGATAATCATCACCTATTGTGACCGGGGTGGGGATTTCAACTGTAAATGTGTGTGGGAACGGGCCTGAAGGGGAGATTCCGAGGATGTCCTTTCATACTTCAAAGCATTGCAAGAATGTGTTACCTGTAATAAAATTCATAAATCTGTGTATAAGAGGCCAGGCCTCAGAGATGCGGTTAGAGCACCTCGTGACGATACTGGCTGTCCGAACTGATGTGTTCTCCTCCGGAGAGAATAAACCTTGTTTCCTGCCTTCCAGTCTCCAGCGCCTGCCTCTTCATTGATTAATATTTTGTGGGTTAAAGAGGCGATACCGCCGGGCAAATATTGGTTGTCCTTGACCTGGTTTTTACATACCTACACATCATTCAGCACCACCCAGCGGGCAGCTGCCCAGAGCCTGAGGAGGATGCAGCAGACACCCCTTGCTATGGGTGGGGGCACACCTGGAGGGCACGGTCTGGCCAACACAGCTGTCTGCTTCACAGGTGAAAGAAAGTCAGTTTGCAGATGATGGAGCTACCGGGGGCAAACTGGGTAAAAAAAGTTGAAAAGGGGAAACAGGCTTAGATTTCTGCGTTGTGTGGCTGCCTTCAACACGAGCTACAGGAAAACACAAGACTGCATTGAAAGTATCTAAACTTGAATTGCAACTAGACAGGTTTGGGTGTGTGTGTTATTAATTGAGGACATTAAAGGGGCAGAAACCGAGACACTTCCTCGAAGCTCTATGGAGACCTTGCAGTTTAGCAGCTGCCAGGCCCCCACCCAGTGAGTCAGTTTGCCTTCTTAATACTTTGCAAAGTCATCAAGAAACCCTGGAGTAATCTAGGACTCCAATGTAGACGTTTTAGCTCACTTAGGGCCATATGTATCAAGGCCAAATGGGTTCGCAAACGCCGAAATTCGCAGACTTTCGGCGTTTGCGAACCCATTTTCGCAAAATGGTATGTATGAAACAATTTGGGTGCAAAATAAGGAATTGCAAAATTTGCCATTCCTTATTTTGCGATTGCATTTAAGGAATTGCATATTTTGCGACTCCTTAAAAGCAATGTATCAAGGGAAAAAAAAATCCAAAGTGCCCTTAAGGAATCGCAAATTACCACCAACTTCTAGTTGGTGGTAAATTGCGAATTCTCTTAAAAAAGCATTTATTTTTTTAATCCAAAGGTGCCCTTAGGGCATGTATGTGCGCCATATGCGCACACATGTCATTTTCAGGGGTGCAGCAGGGTGTTCTTGAGACACCCCTGCACCCTTGAAATTATTCTCAATTTGGGATTAGCAATTTGCTAATCGCAATTAAGGAATCTTAAGAAATCGCAAAAAAAGAAGCGATTTTCTACATACATACCATTTTGCGATTTCTAAATAGTGATTCCTTAAAATTCGCTATTAAGAAATCGCAAAAGGGTATGTTGATACATATGGCCCATAATCCCTTATTCGAGTGCGAACTTTATTCCAATGAAGCTAGTAACTTGCTCTATCGGACTTATCCAAAGCACCCCCCAGAGTCCAGACCATAGCCTGTTTAATTTCTGCGAGAGATTTCAGCTCATGGAAGCAGTCGAAATATGTGGGTAAAATCTAGGGCAAAATGGAGTTACCATGAGGCTCGGACCTGGTATTCCCTGTAATTCCGAATTTTTTGTGTGGCCTCTCAGAACTTCCCAGTTCCTGGTGTATTGCCTCTAAAGGCAAAAACGTTTTCTGTGCCCCTTCTAATGAGGGCGCAGGGGCTCGGGTACACCCCGCTCCGCTCAGGCAGGATTCAGTTTACTCAGGGGTTGTGTCTGGTTGGTAGTTTTACCGAAATGAAATATCTTCGAATGTTACGTTTTTTTTTTTTTTTTAATTGTTGTATTCAATTACATAGGCACGTCTGGACACTATTAGGTTTCCATAGTCAGATAATAAATGCGATAGATAGACAAAGGACTGGTGTTTGAATTCCAAGAGAGTTCAGTTTGCGGCGCGCACCGTGTAATGGTCAGTGCTGTCAATCACTCATAGGTCACGAAGTCATCCGTGGGTGCGGTGTGATGTTTACAGTCCGTTCCTCTTTACCCAACAGGTTCACGGGTGCCACAAAGCTGTTGCTTGTCTGATCCTGCCCGAGCACCGACTTTCCCACCGCACTTGTGCAATGAATGAACCCGATACCGACGCCCAACGAACTGCTAACAGCAACACACCCCCGGCGAGGAACCGGAACATGAAGCAATGCGCGGCGGCATCACATGTCACGGGCGCCTCTCCAGAGAGCAGTGTCCACAGCACGGCAGAATGTGTCACCAACCCGACACCACGGGTGGGTGTGCTGTGCTTAGAGCTCTGCACAAGACACACAATTGATGGACGGAATGCAGAACACATCAAAACATTCACCCCCAGTCAAGAGATCTGGGTTAAATCCATCATTCTTTTGCTCACCACGCCACCCCAGTTCAGACATGGCTATATGCAAATCAGTCTTGACCCTGTGCCTCATGGGAACAGTCCAGCCCAAACTGCCAAGCAAAGTCCTCCCTGGAGCGGAAACAAGCATCCTAGGACGGGTTTTGGGGTTTCACCCCTCATCAGCTAGGATAGCTTAACTCCAGTGGCACAGTGAGCCCAGGACCCATGTCTGGGCATTACTGGCGCACTTAGGGCGAGAAAGCAAAATAGCACTGCAGAATGTGTCACCACCCCAACACCGTGGATGGGTGTGCGGTGTCCAGAGCACGGCAGAATGTGTGTCACCCTCGCCACACCAGGGGTGGGCACGTGCGGTGTCCAGAGCACACCAGAATGTGTCACCACCCAGAGCACAGCAGAAAGTGTGTCACCACCCGAAACCACAGGGGGGCGTGTGTGGTGTCTAGAGCATACCAGAATATGTGTCTTCACCCCAACAGCATGGGTGGGTGTGCGGTGTCTAGACAACCGAAGAATGAACGTCAGCACCCCAACACCACCAGTGGGCTTGCGGTGTCCAGAGTGCAGCACAATATGTCACCTCCCCCAAGCGAAGTGCATTCACAGGTGGGTGTTTATTCGGCAGAAAATAACTTCAGCAAATCCACATGCCCAACGGTATAATGCCGACGCGTTTCGGGCTCACGGCCATTGTCGAACGCATACTGCACACAAACGACAAGCATTGCTTCCCCTGTTTAAATAACATCATTCTCAGGTGAGCAGATTCAATTATTGCAGAGAATTCTGGGAGTGGAAGTCCATGTACTCCCAAGTTTCAGAAGAGAATTGGCAGTAAAAAATATTTTATGCTGATGGCACAGTGATTCATTGAAAAAGTGTGGGACATGGTATTTACAATTAAAAAGTCCATACTAATTTAAAAAAAATCAACAGTGTGAATACAATAAACAATATTAGGGACATGTCACAATCTGTCAGTTTTAGATTTGTTGAAGTTTCAACCCCGCATGTCAGCCCATGGATGGGCCTTCTGCAGAATCAGTAGTTGATGCCAATTACAAATGCTGATCACTGGAATGGACTTATGAAGGAGCTGGGTTGGGTCAACCCATATAGGTAACTGTGACTTACCTGAGGTAGTGGTTGGCTATGGACTAATTCACTCAAAAGTCACATTTGAACAATCAGCAAATTGTAAGTCTCAGAGCATTCCCTGGGAGCATGACACTCCAGGGTTGATGCTGATGAAACCAAAAATACACAGTTTGTATCAAACATCCACAGCACATTCACTGAGTGATGAACTGGGAATACATATGGACATTAAATAGTTTATTGTTGTATAATGTTGTACAATGGATATTTGTGAAGTTTGTGTGACCGTCAGCTCAGGCACCAGTTTATATTTTGCAATAATATAATGTTTTGATAGATGGATCTAAAAGCAGTAGATGCCATCAGAACCAAAGGCACGCTGCTGGCAAAGAAAGGCTGTCCAAACGTACCTACATTTCAACAAATACAGCAGGAGCATGGAACACAAACACACACAAAACCAGGATTATGGAGTTGGCAACAGCAGTTTTAGGCAGTCGTTAATTTGTGAAACAATATAAGTGCCAGGGCGATCATCAGGAAGCCACTGCAGCTTGTACCACACATTATCTCTACTGCTAAACAACGCAACTACTAACCATCATACTCATATAAGTGTGAGAATTCTGACTATTCCAGGCCCCCAAAGCTATAAGAATGGCTAGGGCGGCAGGTAACAGTCATTTTTAATGACTATTAAAATATTAATAGGCTGTTCTTGTGGTTATCTCTAAATTAGCCAGACAGCGCCACCTTGTGGCAGACTGTAATAAGTGCCTGTGTTGACAATTCAGTGCCAGTGCCCAGCACTGGATATTACCGGCTCAAATTAAGCACGGGTCTCAGTACAACCCTGTATAACCCATGCCACTCGGTTGAAAAGAAACTTCAAAGTTCTAGGATTCCTCCCCTTAGACATCAAATACATACTGCAAACACTGAACGAAAGACGACACACATGCACCCAGCAGTCCTGCCTTAAACAAAAGAAAACCATCACTAGACAGTCACCGAACAGACACAGTGACAGACAGATCAGACAAAAAGACACCAGGGCTTCATTAGTCAGAGGGCCCGAACCATTCAGCAAGGATCCATGGACTGTTCAGAGCCCTGCAAAGCCATACAATTGCTGATAAAATAAGCCATACCCTGTGAAATAGGCCGGTCTGTGGCTGGTATCACTGTGCAATACCACAGCATGGTGCTAAACCACTACAGACACAGTGGTTTGTTATGTACAATCTGCTCTGGTCACTTTTAAACATCCCTCAGCCCTGCTGGCTTCACAGGAGACCCACTCTGTCCTGAATTCAATGTATTTGCCTACAGACCTATGTTCACAGGATATAACTTTGCCCCTCCATATCGACCTGACAGATGCACCACCTTGCCTCTTAATCTGCCCTTGTCTTTGTAGGCTAAAGCGGTGTTTGAACTTCTCTACCGACCACTTGGATGCCCCATTCTCCCTAAAGAGCCGTGGCCCGTGCAGGTGAGAGTGGTGTGGCGGTGGAGCCAGATTGGGGGGGCAGGGGGGGGGATTTCCATGGACAATGACGAGAGTAAATCTAAAAAAATAACTTTCATCGTCCGTCGAGACCCCCTCTTACGCCCGCCCAGCCCCACCGCTATTACCTGCACGGGCCGCAGCTGCCCCTAAATCATGCCATTGGCCTACAGACCTATTTAGAGGAAGCCCAAATACTTCACCTGGCTTGCCTCTTGGAGTTGAAGTATCTTCTGTATGGGGGACATCCTTTACGACGCAACTATTGCCCCGCACTTCCATTACAACGCAGGAATTACAACGAAAGTCGTTACAACAACTTTCGCTGGAGGGCGCTGTTGGAAAGGGAATAGTTGAATTTTCTATCCAACACCTTCCCTACTATCCATGGGGACTGGAGTTGGAATAGAAAATTAAACTAATCCACTATCCAGCGCCCCCCAACGCAAGTCGTTGTAACGACTTGCGTTGTAATCCCCGTGTTGTAATGGCATGCGGGGTAAAAGCATGCGTTGTACTGACATACAACCCTTCTGTACATGGGCTCTGGAATAGCTGCAGCACCCCAGTATACTTTGTCACATTTGCTGTGCCTTCAAAATCAGAGGTCACAGGTCAGGCTATGTGTACTCATAAATTATTGCTTATCCTTTGTATGGAACAATAATCCTGCTGGAAGAATGGGCGTGGTAAAGGAAAAGCTGTAGGTGGTCAATTTTTTCCTAACACACAACAACACTTAAATACCCCAAAATGAACTGTACAAATATTTCAAAGTAGTTAAGAAAGCACAAATGAAGCACATTTTGTAGCTCTTAAGTGTGATAGAAAGAAATATTTTTATCGGATCAAAACAATTCAAGGCACTTAGAAAGGTGATGTGAAAATGATAAATGTTTGCTAAAACCTAGAGGTGGGCAGAATTTGCTTACCCGTAATTACATTAAAATTCCTCGGAATTCCACATCGCAAAATGCACCATAGCGTCCAAAAAGACAATAGCGCAGCCCAATACCCTTTGTACTAAATACTATGGGGCCGATTCACAGAACTAATCTGAGACAAAATCCTCTACTTACTACTTTTGGTATTCACAGAAGGCATTTAGTAGTAATAAAGTTAGCAGTTAGTCTTATGTTAGTAGTTCGTCTTAAGTTAGGATTTTGCCTTTAGTTAGGATTTTGCCTTAAGACCAAAACTTAAGACAAAATCCTAACTTTACTACTACCAAATGCCTTCTGTGTATACCAAAAGTAGTAAGTTTAGGATTTTGTCTCAGATTAATTCTGTGAATCGGCCCCACTGTGAGGGTGCCATCTCTGAGTGGTATGCAGTGGTTTGTAAACTTTAGAAACCACTGCATATCACTCTGCAGTGCATACCCCTCAGCACCCTTTCATACTCTGCAGTGATTGCTGCAGAGTATGTAAGGGTGCCGAGGGGGATGCTGTGCTTTGCAGTGATTCGGTAACAGGGCAAGAAGAGGGAGCAGTCCCTCTATGTTTAAAAATCACTGCAGATTAAAGTTTACTCGCTGCAGAGTATGTAAATGTGCCAAGATGTATGCACAGTGGGGTATGTTAGGGCGCCGAGATGTATGCATTGCAGAGTATCTAAGGGTGCCGAGATGTATGCATTGCAGAGTATGTAAGGGCGCTGAGATGTATGCACTGCAGAGTATGTAAGGGCGTCGAGACGTATGCACTGCAGAGTATGTAAGGGCACCGAGATGTATGCACTGCTGAGTATGTAAGGGCACTGAGATGTATGCACTGCAGAGTATGCAAGGGCACCGAGATGTATGCACTGCAGAGTATGTAAGGGTGCTGAGATGTATGCGCTGCAGAGTATGTAAGGGCACCGTGATGTATGCACTGCAGAGTATGTAAGGGCACCGAGATGTATGCACTGCAGAGTATGTAAGGGCACCGAGACGTATGCACTGCAGAGTATGTAAGGGCACCGAGATGTATGCACTGCAGAGTATGTAAGGGCGCTAAGACGTATGCACTGCAGAGTATGTAAGGGCGCCGAGACGTATGAACTGCAGAGTATGTAAGGGCACCGAGATGTATGCACTGCAGAGTATGTAAGGGCACTGAGATGTATACACTGCAGCGTATGTAAGGGCACCGAGATGTATGGACTGCAGAGTATGTAAGGGCACCGAGATGTATGCACTGCAGAGTATGTAAGGGCACCGAGATGTATGCACTGCAGAGTATGTAAGGGCACCGAGATGTATGCACTGTAGAGTATGTAAGGGCACCGAGATGTTTGCACTGCAGAGTATGTAAGGGCACCGTGATGTATGCACTGCAGAGTATGTAAGGGCGCTGAGATGTATGCACTGCAGAGTATGTAAGGGCACTGAGATGTATGCACTGCAGAGTATGTAAGGGCACCGAGATGTATGCACTGTAGAGTATGTAAGGGCACCGAGATGTTTGCACTGCAGAGTATGGAAGGGCACCGTGATGTATGCACTGCAGAGTATGTAAGGGCGCTGAGATGTATGCACTGCAGAGTATGTAAGGGCACTGAGACGTATGCACTGCAGAGTATGTAAGGGCACCGAGACGTATGCACTGCAGAGTATGTAAGGGCACTGAGACGTATGCACTGCAGAGTATGTGAGGGCACCGAGACGTATGCGCTGCAGAGTATGTAAGGGCACCGAGACGTATGCACTGAAGAGTATGTAAGGGCACAGAGATGTTTGCACTGCAGAGTATGTAAGGGCACCGTGATGTATGCACTGCAGAGTATGTAAGGGCGCTGAGATGTATGCACTGCAGAGTATGTAAGGGCACTGAGATGTATGCACTGCAGAGTATGTAAGGGCACCGAGATGTATGCACTGTAGAGTATGTAAGGGCACCGAGATGTTTGCACTGCAGAGTATGGAAGGGCACCGTGATGTATGCACTGCAGAGTATGTAAGGGCGCTGAGATGTATGCACTGCAGAGTATGTAAGGGCACTGAGACGTATGCACTGCAGAGTATGTAAGGGCACCGAGACGTATGCACTGCAGAGTATGTAAGGGCACTGAGACGTATGCACTGCAGAGTATGTGAGGGCACCGAGACGTATGCGCTGCAGAGTATGTAAGGGCACCGAGACGTATGCACTGAAGAGTATGTAAGGGCACAGAGATATATGCACTGCAGAGTATATAAGGGCACCGTGATGTATGCGCTGCAGAGTATGTAAGGGCACCGAGATGTATGCACTGCAGCATATGTAAGGGCCGTGTTTGGCGAGTTTCTCCAGAGCACCAGTGAACATGAGGGCCATATCCTGCGTTATAACAGACAGACTATAGATCCTTTGTCTGAACACATCTTACTGGCCCTCAGCTTCCACTAAGGGATCCCACTTTCAGATTAAGATTCCACGATGATATCCTCATCCGGATGATTCTCCTGAAACATCAAAATACTTCGAGCATCGTTTTACCGTCCCAGAAGAATTCCCATATACATCCTCGTCATCATTACGAGGGCTATAGCGTGCGTCCCCCTTCTTCTTTTTATATCAGCATGTGACCACCTCCTCACTTTGGAACACGTGCCTCTGACGATTTACATGTTTTTAAGTCTGAATTCCCTCTCATCTTGAGCTACTTCCACATTGCCAAAGACAGGTCACCTGATGAAGGCTTTCAAAGCCGAAACGCGCGTAGTGTGTCACCCACCGCTTTGCCTGTGTGCTACCTACCACTTTGCCCCCATCATCTCTTGTTGTATGCTCATCTATGTATTTGTTATGTAGTTTTTAGATTAGTCTGTCAACACTAATTGAAATATCCATTGATTATCAAATATATTGAAATTTATCTATCAAATGTCTATTTATCTTTTTGAAATTGTATAAAAACGTGTACAAAAAATATATATATATATATGAAAAATAAAATAAATCAGAATATATCTATGTATTTGGTTAATTAGTACTAAAGTTAGTGGGCTCACTTAATAGTGGTATTCATCTATTTAGTTTCAGTTTCATTCACTAGTTATAGACCTTTTCAAATAAATGTTTCTTCCCTATGTATAGATAGTGCATTAATATATAGGGGTCCCCCACTTTCAAAAATATAGGGCACCAAGATGTATGCACTGCAGCGTATGTAAGGGCACCGAGATGAATGCACTGCAGAGTATGTAAGGGCACTGAGATGTATGCACTGCAGCGTATGTAAGGGCACCGAGATGTATGCACTGCAGCGTATGTAAGGGCACCGAGATGAATGCACTGCAGAGTATGTAAGGGCACTGAGATGTATGCACTGCAGCGTATGTAAGGGCACCGAGATGTATGCACTGCAGAGTATGTAAGGGCACTGAGATGTATGCACTGCAGCGTATGTAAGGGCGCCGAGATGTATGCACTGCGGAGTATGTAAGGGCACAGAGATGTATGCACTGCGGAGTATGTAAGGGCACAGAGATGTATGCACTGCAGAGTATGTAAGGGTGCCGAGATGTATGCACTGCGGAGTATGTAAGGGCGCCGAGATGTATGCACTGCAGAGTATGTAAAGGCACAGAGATGTATGCACTGCAGAGTATGTAAGGGCGCTGAGATGTATGCACTGCGGAGTATGTAAGGGCACAGAGATGTATGCACTGCAGAGTATGTAAGGGTGCCGAGATGTATGCACTGCGGAGTATGTAAGGGCGCCGAGATGTATGCACTGCAGAGTATGTAAAGGCACAGAGATGTATGCACTGCAGAGTATGTAAGGGCGCTGAGATGTATGCACTGCGGAGTATGTAAGGGCGCCGAGATGTATGCACTGCAGCGTATGTAAGGGCACCGAGATGTATGCACTGCAGAGTATGTAAGGGCGCTGAGATGTATGCACTGCGGAGTATGTAAGGGCGCTGAGATGTATGCACTATAGTCGTTATAAAGAGGGCTGCATTAAACTTTAATCTTCAGTGATTTTTAAGCTCAGACGGACTGCTCCCTCTTCCAGCCCTCTCTAGAAAAGTAAAACTTTACAAGAGTAACACAGAATGACTAAATTCCTCCAATTCAGTCAGTGGAATTAAACATTCTGCCCAGGCCTACTGAAACCCTATTTCCACACATTAACATTTGCTTACTATATAGTTTTGTCAGTAAAACAATGTGTATGTGTACACTTCAATGGACAATATGCTGTTTGTAAATGAGAGCGGAGTAGCACACCATGCTTTAGTAATATATGTGTGCCAATGTGCTCCAAAAAGCACATACCACCCTTACAACTCTCCAGAACCACTGCATTGTAGAAAAGAATCCAATAAAATAATATAGTCCAATAAAAATGGAGAAAATAGTTTAATGAGCAAGAGCACAGTACCTACAGGAAGGCAGACAGCTCAACTCTGAGGGAAGAGTTCTTAACAGAATAGAGCTTCCCAACGAGCTGGCAGGTGCCATAATCAAAAGTATACAAACAACCTGAAAGGGGAAGAGAGAAACATAATACGGAATGCAACACATTTCTGTAGAATCTTTAGTGCCATTTCAGTCCTTACATTGCCCGAGGCACTGATCCTAAACCAGCCAGGGAAGTTCAAGTTGGCCCTTACCTGTGCCCTCACTTGTCTAAGGCTACCTCCTCAGATGTAGGAGAGGGCCTCCTTCACACCTTACCCAGCTCTCCTAATGTCCTGGTCTTCCCGCCAACATCCCTTGAAACCCAAGCTCCTGCCCCCTCTGTCTTAAAGAGGTGTGTTTTTTTTTGAATGATTGACTTAGAGACCAAGACATATGCCCCCCAATGGCAGTGCCAATACACTGCAGGCCAGAGGGCATGGGCACAAATGTGATAGTTCCATCAGTTCCAGGGCACTGTGGCTTCATGAAAAGAGAGGGGGAGTGTGTGGAGGGGGGGAGTAGGGGATATTGGAGCTGTATCCACACAAAGCTTGATAGGAATGTGTGATGGGGTATGCTCTTCAAAAGTGGGCTCTTGTACTTTGTGCCAGACCTATTGGCACTGACAGTGCTTGTTATAGGGGGATATTAAATTCGAACTCTGTTTTGGCAGTAGTTGTTTTCTGAGCCCGAGTTGTTGAAGCCTGTGTTTCAGTGGATTTGTTCACATGGAGCCAATGTTCTATCGTCCATCTTAAAACACAGCACATGAAGGAACATTCTGGGCTCTTTCCCGGCTGAGCATGGGTAACTTAATGTCTCTTCCTGTTTCTCTGGACCTCAGTGCAAAGCACACCCTGGCCTAGAAGCTTTGACCCGCCCTCAGATACAACTTTTATACAAAGGTGCACGTTTGTTGTCATGACTACCTGATCTAGTTCAGACTGAAACTTCACTAAAGTGAGATGCTAGCCAGTGCTTAATTTGTAAAAAAAAACGTAGTGCCGGGGACCTCGACAGGAGGACACTAGAGCGTGCACCAGCCGTTGCCCCTGGCAACACTGCCAATGACAGCACCAACACACTAATAATCATCACACTCTTAAAAGTGTGACAATTCATAGTATTACAGGCCCCAAATCGATAAGAATGACTTGAGGCACATACTAATAATTGGAAACATAAATTGAAATAAACAGAATTTGTTTTGCTCGTTCCTAGATTGGCAGGCGTCACTACCATGTGGCAGACAGTCATAAGCCCCGGTGCTGACAATTAAGTGTAGCGCTGAGCACCGGAAAGCACCTGCACAAATTAAGCCCTGGATGCTAACCCCCTCACAGGTTTGGAAAGTTGGAAATGCCCCCTCACCCCCCACCTTGACAGGCATGTACGCTGGACCTGCTCCTTCTCAGCCCTTCCACCCAGAGGATGTTGCTGTAGTTTTTTTTTCTGAGCCAAGCAGCTGCTTCTTCTGACTTGTCCCAGGCCAGAACCCCCTCCCCGCCTTCTTTCACCATGTGACCGATACTTGTGTCATGTCACGAGCACTGCATGACACAGTCACAGCATCCCCCCCAACCAACCCTTCCTCCAAAGTCCTCTGCCTGCTCCTCACATGCTTCTCCTCTGTGATCCCTAAAAGGCATCTCTCACAAGACCACCTTCGTCCACCACTGGATGTATGACATTACAACGCATGCTTTTACATCGCATGCCTTTACAACGTGGTTTTTACATCGCATACCATTACAACGCATAGCGCTTTGGGGTGCTGGATAATGAATAGTTTAATTTACTATTCCAACTCCAGTCCCCGTGGACACTAGGAAATGTGTTGGATAGTAAATTAAACGTATTCCCTATCCTAGAGCGCCCCCCAGCGCAATGCGTTGTAATGGTTTGCGTTGTAAAAGTTGCGTCATAAAGGCACTGCGTGGTAAAAGTTGCGTTGTAAAGGATGTTTCCCTCCACCACCATCTCTGCACCCCCACAAAACCTCCCCTCTTCTTCCCTAAAATTCTCTTCTCTCTGCTCCCTAGGACCAGCTCTACATGAATGCACTGACTTATGCCACCAAAACAAGGGGGCATAAGATGGCAATTAGTTTCTTTATACTAAGATCTTGTAACTACGCAAAAGGAGTGCTCGAAGAGAAAAATGCTATTTTACCTGGGTTTTTGGAAATTCTTACGCGAGAATCGGTGCACCCAAAGCTCCTTGTTCTCCCTAAAGTCTCCTCCTACAGCTCTCCCAAAATACTCCTTTCTTCCCCCAAAAAACTACCCCTCTTTCCTATCCCAAACCCGCTCCTATGCAAGCCAAATTCTCCTCTGCTGTTCAGACACTCTCCTTTGCAGTGCCCTACTGAAGTTGCTCTATTGCCCCACACCACCCACGTACCCCTACCTCCCGGACCCTCTCTAATTCGAAGCCAACTGAGTATTTGCGCCAGCTCTGTGTACACACTGCCTCCTCTTGAAATCCCACCAGAAAGATTACTGTAGTAGTAGTAGGAATAAATGATGATACAACGCGTACCATCGCAACGCGGTATGTTACATGGCGGTCTTGACAACACAAGTAGTTACATCAACTTGTGCTGGAGGGTGCTGGACTTATAGTTTGAATTACTATTCCAACTCCAGTCTACGTACAGTAGGGAGGGTGTTGGAATAGTAATTCACACTTTACCTTAGTCTAGAGCGCTCTCCAGTGCAAGTCGATGTAATGACTTTCGTTGTCAAAACCGCGATGTAACCATACCGCGTTGTCAAGGTTTCGTGGTAAAGGATGTCTCCCAGTAGTGGTGGTGGTGGTGTGTTTCGATGTCTGCTATTCTAGATTTTATTTTTTGGCCCAGGTATCACATTTATCCAGCATATGGTCAAAGACCTAGAGATATCTCTGACAGTGCAAGTCCAGAACATGCCTTTGGGGGTCAACCAACCATACCCACAGAATGTACGTCCTCTCTAGAGTCCAGCCAGGTGAGGTAGAAAGCAACCCATGGCTTGAACGGACTACAGCCAGCGTACATTCCCAATAGAGTCCACCCAGCAGGGTGACAGTCAGGGGAAAGTTGGCTTTAAGGTGGGTGTAGAAGAAATTAACTCTTTCGACGTTATTGACGGAACCGTTCCATCACGCCCCTCGGATGGGCTGTGCTCATGACGGAACGGTTCAGTCACGGCCCGCTCGCCGTGCGGCGCTGATTTTGCGCCTGCGCGGTGCTGATTTCGCGCCTGCGCAGCGCGTTTCATTAAGCGGGCGGGGCCGTGACGGAACCGTTCCGTCACAAGCACAGCTCACCCGCGAGCCGTGACGGAACGGTTCTGTCACCCGCGCAGGTGAGCCGCGCGCTCCCCCCCCCCCCGGCGACCGTTAGCGCTGAGGCGGTATAGCCACCGCAGCGAAGGTGTTAAGCATATACATTTAGTGGCTGCATTGCACAAAGTGAAACTAAAAACAAAACTAGGATTAATCCTGGCTTCCCCCTTAACCAAATGGTGTGATCCTAGGCAACTGTTGTATTTCATGTTTACCCCCTTTTTCTTCATTATCACATATGAAAAGGACCTCAAAATACAAGATTTCATGATGTGCGCTGTACAAATCCTTCCCCTGTGTTTGATTAAAAATCTATAATGTTTTTCATGTACAATAGAAACCCAGGCCACCCATGTCTTGGTTCACTATTAGCATGAAAACAATCACTTTTAAGTGATCTTTAAAGGTCAGGATGGCAGTCTGTCAAGGTCAGGAGGGCCATCTGTCACGGTCAGGAGGGCCAACTGTCAAGGTCGGAAGGGCCGCATGTAAAGGTCGGGATGGCCGCATGTAAAGGTCGGGAGGGCCGCATGTAAAGGTCGGGAGGGCCGCATGTAAAGGTCGGGATGGCCGCATGTAAAGGTCGGGAGGGCCGCATGTAAAGGTCGGGAGGGCCGCATGTAAAGGTCGGGAGGGCCGCATGTAAAGGTCGGAAGGGCCGCATGTAAAAGTCGGGAGGGCCGTCTGTAAAAGTCGGGAGGGCCGTCTGTAAAAGACGGGAGGGCCGCATGTAAAAGTCGGGAGGGCCGTCTGTAAAAGTCGGGAGGGCTGCATGTAAAAGACGGGAGGGCCGCATGTAAAAGTCAGGAGAGCCGCATGTAAAAGTCGGGAGGGCCGCATGTAAAAGTCGGGAGGGCCGCGTCTAAAAGTCGGGAGGGCCGCGTGTAAAAGTCGGGAGGGCTGCGTGTAAAAGTCGGGAGGGCCGCGTGTAAAAGTCGGGAGGGCCGCGTGGAAATGTCGGGAAGGCCGCATGTAAAGGTCGGGAGGGCCGCATGTAAAGGTCGGGAGGGTCGCATGTAAAGGTCGGGATGGCCGCATGTAAAGGTCAGAAGGGCCGCATGTAAAGGTCAGGAGGGCCGCATATAAAAGTCGGGAGGGCCGTCTGTAAAAGTCGGGAGGGCTGTCTGTAAAAGTCGGGAGGGCCGCATGTAAAGGTCAGGAGGCCTGCATGCAGCCTACAGAACTTACTTTGAGTATCCCGGCCCTATAGGGTCCAATCGGGAACAGCAGAGAAGCAGCCCATGCATGCACTGCATCCAGGTATCCAGGAGATGGAGAGGAACAGCCATGGTATACACTGGGTACAGTCATCTAGGGTACGACCCCATTGGAGTCCTCCAATGAGCAGCAGAAAAGCAGCCCACTGCATGCACTGGCTACAAGGAGCCAGCTCGTACACCCTATAGGGTCCTCGCAGGAGCGCCAAAGAAGGAGCCCATGGCATGCACTGATACAGGTAGCAAGCTCACACTCCCTATAGCGGTGGTTCTTAATCTTTTGGCTGCTCTGGGCGCACACTGAATCACTACTGGAAGCCAAGCACCACCACTGAGGCAAGTTCTACAATCTGCACCTCAAAAACAAAAAATACAAAATACAAAAGGCAAGTATATATATCGAAAAAATACACAAATTATGAAATATTTGATTTAATTCACAAACAAAAAATATGTAAAAATTGGAGCATTTCAAAATGTTGTGTTAGTTCTAAAAGATGATGTGGGGTGCTAGCCCCCAGCAGATTACTGTGAGAAATGTGCTTGTTGGTTGAGTGGTTTGGAAACCCTGCTCAAGCAACAGCCCCAATCCCATCAGGGTGAACCACTAAAGTAATTAAATTAATCTGTGCTTAACTGTCTGGGCGCTTGACACAAAAAGCAGTCAGGTTTAACTTAGAGACAATGTGTAAAGTACTTCTGAAGTACAATTAAAGTAATAAAGTTAAAATGCAACACAAGAAAAATCCCATTATAATTTAAAATAAGAGTACAGTTAGAAAATTATTTGACACCAAAATGACTAAAATCCAATCATCAGAACCGGAGGTATTAATTTGTAACCCCTTCGGTGCTCTTGACGGCTCCACGCCGTCATGAGCCACGGTAGGCGTGTGCTCATTAAGGTGTGGAGCAGTCATGCCGCTGCCGCTCCGCCCAAGACGGCTGTAATGCCAGATGCCGGTCCTCGGAGGCTTGTTTCCGGTCCAGGGAGGGCATGGCTTGGCAGTTCGGGCTGGACTGTTCCCATGAGGCACAGGGTCAGGCTGATTTGCATATAGCCATGTCTGAACAGGGGTGGCAGAGTGGGCTAAAGAACGGTGATGGATCAAACCCAGATCTTTTGACTGGGTGTGAGTGTTTGATTGGTTCAGATGCTCCGTCCATCACCACCCCCTTTTGTACCGCTCCGCCCATGCGGCACTAATTCCCCCCTTTGCGGGTGATTTAATGAGCTGGCGGGGTCATGAAGGCACCACACTGTCATGAGCACACACCGCCCGTGACTCATGACAGCCGTCATAAGCACCGAAGTATCGTGCTCACCCCCTAGCTGCGCTGCAGCGGAATTCGCAGCGCAGGGAAGGGGTTAAAGTTTATGGTAGTAACTAGTGCCTACAAGATCAAAGGGTCAACAGAGAACATCTAGTCAGATGAGACAGGGTCAAAGTCAAAAAATATAGTGACCACAATGGAGCGCAAGTCTGGTCAGCACTACCCTTTGGACTTGGAAGAAATTTGGTGAAAAAATGTCTGAAAGGGTACAGTTCAGTGAGGCAAGGCTCATGTGGTGTCTGAGGAGGAGGCAACGTGGTCGGGGAGCTGCTGGATGAAGTTGCAGTGAAGATTGACAGTGCGTTGAAGCTGCACCCGAAGAGGACTACACGAGGCTGGATATCCCTCTGTGAAAGATCGCTGAACAGGATTTGCTGCTGCAGAAAAGAATGTAGCAGGAGTTGTCTCGAAGTCAGGCGATAGGTGTGGCATCAAGCAGTTAGGTCTCGGTCTCCTCTTGGTTCTCAGAGCACTTTTTAGCCAAACATTTTCTGTCGTAAGTTGTGGGTTTTGGCTATCTAGGCACTTTTACCACCTCTTCCAAGGGTCCAGAACTGGTGAGGCGCCACACGGAAGGTCAGCGCTCACTGGGAGTCAACCTGCGGTTTCAAGATGGGTGGAACCTTTTCTGTCCTTGAGGCTCGGATCAGGAGACCAGTCAACTAGCTGTTGGAGTCACTCTTGTTGTCCTGGGTTTAAATAGTGGAACAGGGCTCAAACTGTAGTGCTAGCCTCTGAGGGTTTATGGCAGGCTTCAGGCTTTAGGCAGCAGAGTAGTCCTAAGTGCAGCAAAGCAGTGTTCTGAAGTACACAGCAGATCACAGAAGCAGGTAGTCCTCTGACAGTTATTCCGCAGGTCCAGAAAGTGAACTAAGGAGTGCGTCTAAAGGACATATTTTTGTACCTGCTGCCTTCTATGGAGAAGGGAGACGTTTCTACAGATTCTCTTTGAATTACTTGGAATTTCGAGCCTGACTGACAGCACAATGGACTAATGTGAAGGCTGGGCACAGCCTTTTGATTTCCAAATATGGCTGTGCCCAGCTCCACCCGCATTCCTGCCAGAAATGGCCCATTCGGGCACACCTAATCTCATTATTGTGTGGCTGTCTTGAAGGAATAAACAATGTCTAGCTGTCAACTTCTCCCAGTCATGGGAACCAGGAACAGGCTACAGGCCATAAATAGCTAGAGCAGGAAAATATCATCTTTCAAAAAGTAGCAATTTCAAACATGCAACTTAAAATCTGACTACTATTAAATAGTATTTGAAATTACAATCTCCCAGCCACCAAAACATGAAACCTCTACCTGTTCCCAATCAAAAGTTAGCACATTTTAAATGTAATCGGGCAACCCAATGTTATCCTATGAGAGAGGTGGGCCTCCCAGTATTGAAAAACAAATGTAGAAGTTTTTCACTACCAGAACCAGTAAAACTTAAGAACATGTCCAACGTTTTAATTAAAATGCACCCTGCCTTATGGGATAACAAGCGGTACAAAAGGGGGTGGTGACAAGGGCCTAACTTGGGGATGACACATGTAATAAAAGGAGAGTTTAAGACTTAGAAATGAATTTATTTTGCCAAGTCAAATAGGCAGTTTAAACTGCATTGAGGCTGCAATTGAAGATCTGGGGCATGTTTTATAGGGCTACTGAAGTGGTTGGCACAATAAGTGCTGTAGGCCCACTACTTAATTTACAGGCCCTGGGTTTACACTATACTAATGTGTAAGGGACATAGATTACATATGCAAATCAGGTGTAAGACAATTTGACCATGTTTTAGAGAGTGAGTACAAGTACTTTAGCACTGGTTAGCAGGAGTAAAGTGCACAGAGTCCTAAGGACAACAAAAACGAATTCAGAAAAAATAGATGGCAGAACGTTTGGGCTGACCCTGCGAGGAGGGCCAAGTCCAAACATTACTTAGTCTTTTTTGCTCTTTAATTGGTGCTCTTTGTGGGTGCATTCCAGCACTTCAGTTGGGATCATCAATCTATTTTGTTTGCTACTTAATTTCCCAACATACATTTTTTTTTAACTCCAAGTCCAAATTTCTTCACATTTACAGAGTGTTTTAATAGTGTCAGTTTTGCTTTATCTGTTCGTATATACACTACAATAATTTGCCATTATTTAATTTTCTAAACAGTTGAGGACCCCCTGAGCAGACGTAAGTATGGGTATAGGGGTATATGTTTTGGGGTACTGAGGTATATGTTTTGGGGTGTTTGCGTATTTTAAGGGTTCAGATATAGTTTTGGGTTATGGGGTACAGGGGTATTTTTAGGGTTCAGGGCTAGGTTTGGGTTTTGGGATAAAGGGGTATTTTAGGGTTCAGGGGTAGGTTTGGGTTTTGGGGTACAGGGTTATTTTTATGGTTCAGGGGTAGGTTAGGGTTTTGGGGTACAGGGGTATTTTAAGGGTTCAGGGCTAGGTTTGGGTTTTGGAGTACAGGGGTATTTTAGGGACTACTTTTCTTTTATTGTTTATTTTTTAAATAACGTCTATTTTGTTTTTTATAGCCTATGTCCATCTACAGGACCCCCCCCCCCTTTCCAACGCTGTATTGGGTGTTGCGATTGGTTGTGTACTTTTCGAGTTTACCTGGCTCAAAGGACACAGTTCTCTCTTTATAATAGTAGTATAGATAGTAACCCTGGGCGTAGTTCGCGGAGCCGCACTCCGCGGAGCTACGCGAAGACGCAGTTGCACTCCGCGACCTTCGCGTAGCTCCGCGGACATGCGTAGTAGCTTGCTAGACCCGTTCGCGCGCCGTTTTTCGTCTTCGGGAGCGCGGTGCGCGTGTTCGGGGCGCTGCCTGCATGCTCGAGATAGCTAGCGCGCTAAGTTACTCAAGAGGTTTGTCCCGCCCGCTTGCGTTCCCTTATTTCCAAAGTGCGTGATCGCGTCAAATATCGCGCGAACTTACCCCCGGCGCACGCGATAATGTTATTCAGCGCGCGAGAACTACGCTACGCACCGGATCGCGGAGTAATCGACAGCTTCGCGTTCTCCGTAGAACGCGGAGTTGCCAAAACTCCGCAAGCTCCGCGAACGGAGCGTAGTTCTTCGCCCAGGGTTAATAGATAGATATATATATATATGGTCCACCCAGGAGCAGCGGAGAAGCAGCCACAGAATGCACTGGAGGCAGCCAGCTTATAGGCTCTTATAGGTTTACCCAGGAGCAGCAGACCAGCAGCCTGCACGAAATATAGTCGGGCAGCTCATAAACCCTATAGGGTCCATCTAGGAGAGGCACAGTAGAGGGCCACATCCTGCACATATATAGACCGGCAGCTCATATTCCCTATAGATCCACCAAGGAGCAGCAGAGAAGATGCACAGGACATGCACTGATAGAGGCAATGATGGCAGATGCCCTAACACACCCTCCTGGACCAAGAAGTCAATGAATCACACGCATGCACTGGATACAGCCAGGCATGTCATATGATCTCAGAGCTGGAGTCTGCGGCTCACAGGTCGCACAGGAGACACAGACACCCCTTGGGTGACACAGGAACACCACTGGTGTGCAGTGGTTACAGGCAGCCAGAGGAAACTATGTATAGGGTCCACCATGGAGGGACAGGACAGGAACCTGTGGGCATGCAGTGGATACAGCCAGCGTATGCACCCCATGGGGTCCACCCAGGAGAGACAGGCTAGCAACCTGCGGGCATGCAGTGGATACAGCCAGCTTATGCACCCCATGGGGTCCACCATGGAGGGACAGGACAGGAACCTGTGGGCATGCAGTGGATACAGCCAGCTTATGCACCCCATAGGGTCCACCCAGGAGGGGCTGACGGCAACCTGTGGGCATGCAGTGGATATAGGCAGCTTATGCACCCCATAGGGACCACCCAGGAGGGGCAGACGGCAACCTGTGGGCATGCAGTGGATATAGGCAGCTTATGCACCCCATAGGGTCCACCCAGGAGGGGCAGGACAGCAACCTGTGGGCATGCACTGGATATAGACAGCTTATGCACCCCATAGGGTCCACCCAGGAGGGGCAGACGGCGACCTGTAGGCATGCAGTGGATATAGGCAGCTTATGCACCCCATAGGGTCCACCCAGGAGGGGCAGACGGCGACCTGTAGGCATGCACTGGATATAGGCAGCTTATGCACCCCATAGGGCCCACCCAGAAGGGGCAGACGGCGACCTGTAGGCATGCACTGGATATAGGCAGCTTATGCACTCCATAGGGTCCACCCAGGAGGGGCAGACGACGACCTGTGGGCATGCACTGGATATAGGCCGCTTATGCACTCCATAGGGTCCACCCAGGATGGGGCAGACGGCGACCTGTGGGCATGCAGTGGACATAGGCAGCCAGCGCATACACTCTATAGGGTCCACTGAGGAAGGACAGCGCAGCAACCTGTGGGCATGCACTGGATACAGACAGCTTATGCACCCCATAGGCTCCACCCTGGAGGGACAGGACATCAACCTGTGGGCATGCACTGGATACAGCCAGCGTATGCACCCCATAGGGTCCACCCAGGAGAGACAGGACAGCAACCCGGGGGCATTCACTGGATATAGGCAGCGTATGCACTCCATGGGTTCACCCAGGAGGAACAGGACAGCAACCTGTGGGTGTGCACTGGATATAGGCAGCTTATGCACCCCATAGGGTCCACCCAGGAGGGGCAGACGGCAACCTGTGGGCATGCACTGGATATAGGCAGCTTATGCACCCTATAGGGTCCACCCAGGAGGGGCAGGACAGCAACCCGGGGGCATGCACTGGATATAGGCAGCTAATGCACCCCATAGGGTCAACCCAGGAGGGGCAGGACAGCAACATTTGGGCACGCAGTGGTTACATCCAGCTTATGCACCCCATAGGGTCCACTCAGGAGGGACAGGACAGCAACATGTGGGCATGCACTTGATATAGGCAGTTTATGCACCCCATAGGGTCCACCCAGGAGGGGCAGGACAGCAACCTGTGGGCATGCACTTGATATAGGCAGTTTATGCACCCCATAGGGTCCACCCAGGAGGAACAGGACAGCAACCCGTGGGCACGCAGTGGTTACATCCAGCTTATGCACCCCATAGGGTCCACCCAGGAGGGACAGGACAGCAACCCGTGGGCACGCAGTGGTTACATCCAGCTTATGCACCCCATAGGGTCCACCCAGGAGGGACAGGACAGCAACCCGTGGGCACGCAGTGGTTACAGCCAGCGTATGCACCCCATAGGGTCCACCCTGGAGGGACAGGACAGGAACCTGTGGGCATGCACTGGATATAGGCAGCTTATGCACCCCATAGGGTCCACCCTGGAGGGACAGGACAGCAACCTGTGGGCATGCAGTGGAGACAAGCAGTTTATGCACCCCATAGGGTCCACCCTGGAGGGACAGGACAGCAACCTGTGAGCATGCAGTGGAGACAAGCAACTTATGCACCCCATAGGGTCCACCCAGGAGGGACGGGACAGCAACCCGTGGGCACGCAGTGGATATAGGCAGCTTATGCCCCCCATAGGGTCCACCCTGGAGGGACAGGACAGCAACCTGTGGGCATGCACTGGATATAGGCAGCTTATGCACCCAATAGGGTCCACCCTGGAGGGACAGGACAGCAACCTGTGGGCATGCAGTGGAGACAAGCAGCTTATGCACCCAATAGGGTCCACCCAGGAGAGACAGGACAGCAACCTGTGGGCATGAAGTGGATATAGGCAGCTTATGCACCCCATAGGGTCCACCCAGGAGAGGCAGACGGCAACCTGTGGGCATGCAGTGGATATAGGCAGCTTATGCACCCCATAGGATCCACCCAGGAGGGACAGACGGCAACACGTGGGCATGCACTGGATACAAGCTGCCAGGTTTTGCACCTATTGGGTCCATACATGAGTGACTGGCGGCAACCTAGGGGCACGCATTGGATACACAGTCAGCTCACGCACCTTATAGGACCCATCCACGGGCACGCACTGGATACACAGTCAGCTCACGCACCTTATAGAACCCATCCACGGGCACTCACTGGATACACAGTCAGCGCACGCACCTTATAGGACCCATCCACGGGCACGCACTGGATACACAGTCAGCTCACGCACCTTAGGACCCATCCACGGGCACGCACTGGATACACAGTCAGCTCACGCACCTTACAGGACCCATCCACGGGCACGCACTGGATACACAGTCAGCTCACGCACCTTACAGGACCCATCCACGGGCACGCACTGGATACACAGTCAGCTCACGCACCTTACAGGACCCATCCACGGGCACGCACTGGATACAGTCAGCTCACGCACCTTACAGGACCCATCCACGGGCACGCGCTGGTACATGCAGACACGTTGCGTCAAGAGAACAGTACACGCGTGAAACTGCTTTTTGGCGAGTTTGCTACAGTGCGCAGCAAACTCACTGTGCAATCATTTTGGCTGCTTCCGTCGCAACGGACACATTTTTTTTTTAACTTACTTTGCCTCGTGCCACGTCTCACTTTCCGTATTAGAAAAAAGGGGAAGATGCGTTTGCTTCACT
Source organism: Lissotriton helveticus (assembly GCF_964261635.1). NCBI lineage: Eukaryota > Metazoa > Chordata > Amphibia > Caudata > Salamandridae > Lissotriton > Lissotriton helveticus. Next base: position 47,767,809 of record NC_136070.1, read on the forward strand.
CCTGCTGTTCGAGCAGAACAAAAAAGGTGCAAAATGAGAGCACAATCATGGTGTAAAAAGCTCGGTGTGGGGCAAAATCGGATACCCCCCCTTGCACAGTGTGTCAGCAGCAAAACTGAAGCAAAATAAAACAGCTCTGTTCTGCACAGCCTGGCCCTGGCACAGAGACGGTAATGCCCTGGCGGTACCAGGCGGAGCATCGGCGGTACCCGGCAGAGCCGGGCATCGAACGGACGGACGCTAAGGAAATAGTGACATATTTTCATTACCTTGCACGGAGACGGGCTGCTGGCGTCCAGGCGAGGGGTACCGGGTGTCAGCGGGCTGGGAGATCCGTCCTATTCTACACCCTTCGCGGGTCTTGCTCAACGGGGAAAGTTGCTCACTGGGGCGGGCGGGGCTGGGGCAGGGCTCCAGCCGGGCACGGTGCCAGCTTCAGGGCGTCAAGGAGCGGCCCACAGCATCCTGTACCATGTTGACTCCCGTGAACGTTTGCGCGTCCTACAAGCCTCGGGCACACCCGAAAAATAATAATTCACTATCGTTGGCTATAACGTCGCATACAGCAAAATTAATTACTTCAAGGGGCGTGGCCAAACAAATTAAACTTCCCGAGTAAACGCGTGAGAAGCTCACCCAGGCCAGGTGCGTAGTCCTTGTTTTATAAGGACTACAACTCCCAAAATGTAATTCAAAGCAATGGCCCAGGAGAAGTTTGGAAGGGCTTCTCTCCTGTCACAAACGTGTCAAGCCCATTACAATTTGCAATGAATGAACCACAATGACCCCTCCCTGTATCATCAGACTGGTAAAGAAAATCTGAGGCCTGAGAAATAACACCCTGAGGTTATGGACCTTTTAAAGATAACACATGGACATGGGTTGAGACTGGCCAGGAGTAGCAAGGGCGAGCAATGCCCTGCTCTTTAGTACCCGGGACACCGCTCTTGCTACCCCTGCTCGCAAGAGACATTAAGGTAGCATCATCAGACAGATCCATGTCGCATTCCTGTACAGTCTTTTAAAAGCGCAATGCATTCTGGGAGTTGTAGTCCTGGTTCACCTCAATTGTACTAGAGCAGTGAATGTCAGTGGTCAGTTCAAGCTAAAATGACCCTGCAACTTGATAAGTTAGGTGACTTGGAGTCGTCTGGTAACCTTCCATCAAGGCACTACCAAAACCTAAAGCAATCACTGCCTTGAAAAGTCTTGTTTACTTCCCACAGTTTCACTCCTCAGCCTACCTTTAGCCCCTCTGCAACAATTAGGAGGGTGACGAGGGGAGAAGGGTGGGACACTAGGTCAGTGCTGTTGTGAAATTGTGTGTGATGTCACTTCCGTTGCCCAATCATTTTGATGAATCGCCATCTCTGTCAGAGCTCTCCTTCTTCTGAGAAAGTTTTGCTCCATGAACTTTTGTTTGTTGCAGTTTTATATAGCGCAAACTCAACCCAAAAGTATGAGAGCACTTTACGTGAGCATGTTACACAAGGACATGTTCATTTTTGGTAGTTACAGGGAGATTAAGGGGCATATTATCAAGATAAAACAGCGATAATGGGCTTGATAATATGCTCTATGGAATTCCAATTGAAGCCCATCTTAGATGTGAAGGACATCTAACATGGGCTTCAATTGGGATTCCATAGAGCATATTATCAAGCCCATTATCGCCGTTCTAGCGGCAGTTTACTGCCGCTAAAGCAGCCATACTTTTATCGCCTGTCTTGATAATATGCCCCTAAGTTATTTGCCCAGAATCACAGGATGTTGAGCCAACGGCGAGACTCAAACCTGCTTCCCCAATTCCAACATCGGCACCCATGGACGTTAGGCCACATCCGCAGGATTGTGGTAATTTGTTTGACTGTTTCTCCAGCAAAAAGCACAACTTCCTCTTTTTTAAGACTAAAACTGTCATTCCTGAGTAGGTGGATAACGTGTGGACAAGGATTACGATGGCTTGTGCGGAGCCAGGCAGTAATGTGCGTGCAATGAGCCATGGGAGATTGGCACACGCTATGTCCACATCCTTGGAGGAGGTTCAGGGCATGTTGATTAATGGCCATTTTGACCCAAAAGATATTCCTTACTCTAAAAAACGTCCTAGGAACTCTTGCTTGGCACTATCCAGAAGCATCCTTTTTTAGGTCGAGTCTGCAAGACAAAATACCAGCCTGCCAAAGGCCTGCTGTCTCTGACAGTGCTTAAAGCCCACTCATTACTTAACATTAGTTGCCACTGATGTCACTCTCATTTGCTTGATTCTTATTCGATGGTTTGTCTTGTTTCTGTCCCTCCCCTGGAGCATATCCTCTTTACTTGTATACTTTTACTGCTCATTTTTAGGGGACTACTTTCTTCTTTATCCTTAAGCACTCCACAAGAGTGCATGTGTTTTCTAACTGTCTCCCTCGTGGGTTTCTCTCCCCCAGCTGTGATCATGTTGTTCTCTCCCTATAATACAGAACTACAAGTCCCTGGAAGCAAAGAAAAAGCCTGTACTGGAGAAGCTAGCCATGCATTAACTTGGGTGCTTGAAAACTATGAATGAATAGATTGCTTACTGGTATTCTAGTATTCTTCAATATAACGCAGAGAAGTGCCTGTCTATCACTGTGCTGGGTATCTCATAAAAGCAAGTAATAACCAGTTACTTAGCTCTAATCTTTATTATTCGGACTACAAGTCATCCTCATCCCCCGGTCTTTACTGAATGAGAAACTGCTTCCTACCTGTAGTCAGGGTTTATCCATCTGAGCAAAAAACATAAAACTACAAATATGGCTTCCTTCCACTTCCTGATCCAGTGATACAAAAGGAAATGAACCATAGAGCAATTCCTATAACCTACAAGCTGGTCTTAACAGGACAAAGATTTCTGGCCTCCGCCTGAAACCAAGGGTAGACCCAGGAAGGTAACCTATGACTGGGACTAAGAATACTTGGAGCAATGAAGATTGCCAATAAGTAGCTACATCATTACCTTGGCGCTCATCTTTTACCTCAAAATTCATACTGAATTAAACGATACCCCAGAAGTAATAGGCAACCAGAAAATTGAATACCACATTTATTAATGCAACACCCAGTGATTTAATCGGTGCTTTATTTGAGCCGGTGGTTTCTGTTGCTCGGTACCAGCACTTAATTGTCAGCTCGAGTACTTATGACAATATGCCATGTGGTGGCGCTGTTTGCCTAAATTAGATGAACAAGATAGTTTTTATTAATTCAATACACATTAAAAATGAGTGATACCTGTTGCCCATGTCATTCTTTGAGCTTTGGAGACCTGATTTGTCACACTTGTAGGAGTGTGATGGTTAGTAGTTGTGTTACTTGTGTCAATGGTGGCGCTGGCAGGGGCAATGGGTGGTGCAGCCTGCAGTAGCGTCCTGGGGAGGGCCGTGGGACTTTATCTTTTTTACTAAATTTAGCACCAGTTTTAACTAATAGATATATTCCGTCATTAGCTGTAAGAGAATCAAGAACATGTTCAGCAAATTTTGCTGAGACCCAGCCCCCACCCTGGTACATCAAATTATGAGGAGTCTCCCAAATGGCTGCCTGAGGCACATCTTTAATTGTCGCACCCTTCAGCACCACTCAGGATGCAGCCACCCCTGGTGGATCTAACCGGTACTGCTCCTGACAATGTCTTGCCTCATTTTCATAAGCCAATAATATTGTCTGTTTCAGCCAGTGCTTGACATTATTAGTCTTTTCCTCAGGCACAGAAACAGAGAAACTCCTGGCAACTCCTGAGGACTGGCATAAGTAAATATGCATTCCTCAGGTGTTGATGAGAGGAAATCACCTTGTCTTCTGAATTGCAAAATCTTTTGAAATTACATCATTTTAACTTTTGGTAAGGGATGAATTTGTAGAGTTCTTTTAGGCCAAGCACCAGTCTGAATTCTCACCAGATCCTCTGGACCAAACATATGGTGAAGTGGCAGCGCCACCCACTCGGGTGATTGCTGCTTTGTTGAGCAATATCTGAATACCCTTCCTGCAGCCCTCTCTGATGAGCGGGATCTCAGGGCAATGGAGTTTGACTAAAAATGTCTTCCTGAGGGATGCACAGTAGAAAGCCCTTCTGGACAACATCCACTGCCCAGTTGTCTGTGATGGTCTTATTCCAAATCTCCACAAAAAACTTCAGACACCCTTGAACTTGATCCTTTGTCTGCTGAACACAGTCATACCTTTGGAGGTTGTTGCATAGTGGCTGCTTTTGAGGGTTGGAAATGGGGCTTGTCAGCACCAGAGGTCCCTGGCAACAACATCAGCCTCAGAAGTGCTGCATCCCTTTAAGATTGACGGGTGGTCCAAAGCTGCTCTTGAAACCAAAGCTTCTCCCCTTAAAAGACTAATCCAGCGTAGCCAGCCGTCTTCTGCTGATCATTCCATCACCTGTTCATACAACTTTGATCATGAGAAAGGAAGACGCATTAGCATGGATTTCCGGCATGCATCAGCCTTCCACGATCTCATTCACAGGTGCTTTCTTTTTGGCAGCAATGGTTTTACCTTAGGCTACTGCAGCTGACTCCAAGACATCAAATGATAGATCGGAGAAAAACCGCACCTCCTGTGCCATAATCAAGTAGGTCTCATTCAATCAATCAAGGATTTGTAAAGCGCAGCAAATCACCTGTGAGGGTCTCAAGGTGCTCAAAGAGGTCTCAAGGTCTCAGAAAAGTCAATGCTTTGTTGAATCCGCCAATAACTGTAGGTCTTTCAGTAAAGGCTGAATTCTAAATTGGAATAAGTGCTGGTTTTGGTGGCAAAATGTGACACTGCATATTCTGTTTAGGAAACATCCTTTACAACGCAACTTTTACAACGCACTACCATTACGACGCAACTTTTACAACGCAAGTAATTACAACGAATTGCACTGGAGGGTGCTCTAGGATAGGGAATAGTCTAATTACTGTCCAACACCTTCCCTACTATCCATGGGGACTGGAGTTGGAATTGTAAATTAAACTATTCACTATCCAGCGCCCCCCAACGCAAGTCGTTGTAACGACTTGCATTGTAAAACCTGCGTCGTAATGACATGCGTTATAAAAGCATGCGTTTTAACGTCATACATCCTTCTGTTTGTATGGCAGCCTCCATCTTTTTGTCCACAGTGTCTAACCAAGTCACATTTTGTAAGGAAAAACCTGCTATGAGTGAATCCACTTTGACGACTTGCAGGAATTCTTTTACAACCATAAATGGAGGATCCCACGTGGAGAAGGCTCTTGAAAAGGTTTGGTGATCCACATCCTTCCATTCATGGGTTTATACCTTTCTTTCTGCTGAATGTAATGGAAGGCTTTCTAGCTCATGTTTCTGCTAATGACTAAAATTGTCTCCTTTTACGGATTTTGTGATGGACCAGACAGGCCTTTATTATTATCAATTGGATGCTGCACTACCTCAGTAATGTTAGGGCTTGAACGACGTGCCTTGAAAATCTTCATCATCAGGCCATGGGGTAACCTTGGGAATCTTCGGCTGAAAAGGCCACTCTCTGTTCACAAAAGCGGCTTCTACCGCCCTTTCTATTATTGTACGGATAGTATCAAGCATGATACCATCATAGGCCTGGGCGTAGTTCATGGAGATTTGCTAGGTAGAACTTCGCGAAGTTACAAAAAACTCTGTGAAGTTCCACGTGTGACGGAGTACAGTGTGAACTGCAGTTTGTGCTGGAATTCCTGCTCCTCGGGTAGAAATTGTACCCGAGCAGCAGCTTGCTCACTTACCGTTCGCGATCGCGAGGGGGGAAAAACTCCACTGCACATCACGAAGCGGAGTTTTCTGCACTCCACGAGATCCACGGAGTGCAGAAAACTCTGCAAACTCCGCGAACGGAGCAAAGTTCACCACCCAGGCCTAGCTAACACACTCACCCCACCCCAGAGTCCAGAGAAGAGTTCCTGCTGGTGTGTCACTTCTTCTGTGTATCCTTTGCATGAGACAATTTTTTTTTAAGAGTGGTTTCGTTGCTGACCATGCTTCTCTGCCTTTTAGTACTGTTGGACAGCCAAAACATATACTAGCCATTTTGTTTACTAGACCCCTGCCCTAAACCTCCAACCTGTGACAACTCACGCCTACCTTCATTCCAGAATGGAGCATACAGGTGTTAAAGATTGCAGGGATTTGTTAGCATGAGCTGAAAGCCATTTTGTATTTGGCAGCCATTTTAGGTAGCCATGTGCTCGCCATGTGCTGTTTCCCTCTTCAGAACCTTGCACATGCTCAGAAGGGCCTAGCTAGTAGAATGCACCTGCTTCTCTTTTACAACTGTCAGGCTATTTTTGCTGCTGTATGGAGAAATAAATCTCCTCCCACTTTGTTGAGCAAGCAGATCTTGCATGCCCATATTAGGCATTTTGCATGCTTAAATGAGCCAGGACTGCCCCTTGGTCTTATGCTGACCATGTAACCCTAAGCATATATAAGGCCTCTGTTTTCTGTACTCCTTAGACTTTCTCATACAGTTGCTAAGGCTTCTGTGTGACGTAGTCTCCCTTATTTGAGGTTATTAAAGATGATACTTTTATATAACAGCTTCTGTGCCAATTTCTTCTTTGTTGGTTTAAAAGGACCAAGTATCAGTGAGACCCCTGAGAAGGTTTCTATGTTCTTCACAGGAGCCAGAAAGGCGGTAAGACTACCAGCAATCATGTATTGATCCTGACCAGTATAGCTGGTCGCCATTGGTCAAACATCAGCACTGGTCAAACTTGCTCAGTGAAATCTATAATCAGGCACACATACCTTAAAATACATATAGCAAGAAACTTTCTAATAAAGAATTTGAATTGGTTACGTGCAGGTAGTGTTGACACCTTTCCCAGAGAAAAATGCCAGCCATTTTTTATGGTTTAAATTCTACCAAGAACCGGACATTATAATTAAATATAAGAACTTTACTTAATATTGACTGTATTCATTTTGAACATTGCATATCTATTTTTGTTTATTTGTTTACATCAAGTTTCGGTCATGGATCATTAAGATAGCTCCATAACACATTTTAAAGTGCTTTCTTCTTGTATTTACTGTATAAAGTATGTACTGATAGTGGATAAAATACCAGCTTTTGGCAATTTTCCAAATTTTTGTACCAGCTGGGACATTAAAGTACTGGTCATGCCAGTAAAATATGGTCACTTGGCAACCATACCTTCAGGCTTGGAAAGGCATACCACTCGGCAGAAAACAAAATCAAGAGTTGGGTAAGGAGGTGGTGGGACAGGGGAGATGAATGCAGGAGTAATGTAGATTGCCAGCATGTATTCTAGGTATTTAGAGATGAGTAGGCAATCTGTCCCCCCTGGCCAGAGACAGGACAGAGTTTGAGAGAGATAAGCAATAAAACAGGAGGAGATCTTAGTATGTGGCACATTGAATGAAAGGGGGATGAAGATGTGGAAGTATGGTAGTGAGTGAGGGACACACAGGAAACAGGACGTGGAGCTAGAGGTGAGTGAGAGGGTATGGAGAGAGTGAACGTATAGGGACAGAAAGAGGAGAAAGAAGAGAAGAAGGTAAATGAGAAAGACAGAGGAGGAGAATGTGAAAGTATAGGCTGGAGGAAGGGGGAGAAGAAGGTAAACAAAGAAGTAGAAATGGAGAATAAGCAGTAAAAGTCGAGGAGTGGGAAGAAAACATAGAAAGAATATAATTCAGAAACAAGAGGGCATAGTTGAGTAGCGAGAGTAAGTATTGGGCGAGAACGTGTAAAATGAGGGGAGGGAAGGAAGGAAAACAAGGAGAAGTGGAAGGGAGTGAGAGACTGAAATGTATAAGGAGGTCAGCTAAAATAAGATGAAAAAGACACCAACAGGAGACATGAAGGGGAAAGTGAAACAGAAGTGGGGCTTTGAGTTGAAGGGTGTGGAAGAGACAGAAAGAGTGACATCTAGTGGAGTGACACGGTACGTCTCCATGAACTTGGGGGAGACCCATGAACACTGAATATCCTCTCTCTTTCCTGGACATAGAGGGCCTGATTCACAAAGGTTGACTTACTCGTTTGTGTAAGTTTATGCTTTTTCAGTACTCACAAAACTGCATTTTAATAGTAAATTTACGAGTGTGGAGACTCCACAGCCAGGGTGAGGAGAACTCCACACATAAAAAGATAGGACAGGCCCATCCTGTTATGTGCGGAGTGCTCCACCCGGCTGTGGAGTTTGCACACTTGTTCACTTACTCTTAATCTGCTGTTTTGTCAACACTGGAAAAGCGTAAACTTACAAAAAGGTATACGTTTGCCTTTGTAAATCAAGCCCAGAGACTGCTAAGGGTGGTCTCTCTGAAATTGATAAATCAATCAATCAATTAGTCAGCATTTCAAGAGCAAAGCACTGTCACCTGTAGGGGTGTCTGGGTGCTGGGGTGCAAGGCCTCTGTCGAAAAGCCAGGTTTTCCGTGTCTTTATCAAGCCCGCCAGGGAGGGTGCTGTTAGCCATTGGAGGGGCAGGTCTTTCCAGGTCTTCGCAGCGATGGAGGAGAAGAAGCGTCCCCCATGGACGCTGGAGTTGTGCGCAAGGGCTAGTGAAGAGGAGCGCTGGTGTCTTGTGGGTAGATGGAAGTTACGTCAGTGGTTGATACAGACAGGTCCTTGATCATGTAGGGCTTTGTAGGCACGTGTGAGGATCTTGAACTGGTATCTCTTCTGGATGGGGAGCCAGTGGAGGTTTCTGAGGAGAGGGGTGATGTGGATGCGTTTGGGGAGGTCCAGGATGAGTCTAGCTGCAGCGTTCTGAATGGTGGGGAGTCTTCTGATGAGCTGGGTGGAGATGCTGGCATAGAGTATGTTTTCATAGTCGAGACGACTGGTGACAAGCGCCTGAGTGGCGTTCTTCCTGGTGTTGACTGGGATCCATCTAAAGATTCTGCAGAGCGTGTGGAAGGTGTGGAAGCATGAGGAGGCAACTGCGTTGACTTTTTGTTTCATGGTTAATTCGCTGTCGAATATGATGCCTAGGTGGAGTGCACAGTCTGTTGACACAGGTTAAGGTCCGAGTTCTGCTGGTCACCAGCTGGGGTCCCATATGGATGTAATTTTCCCAAAAATCAAAACTTCTGTCTTGTCTGAGTTTATTTAAGGTAACTGGCTCTCATCAGTTGGCTACATTGGTGATGATGTTGCAGAAGTTTGTTCTGGTGGTGGAAGGGCCTTCGGTGATCAAGTTGGGTTTAATCTGCATAGGAAATTATGTTGAGGCCGTGGTACGTAGGAAATTATGTTGAAGCCATGGGATCTGACGATGTCTGCAAGGGGGGTCATGTAGGTGTTGAACAAAGTAGAGCTGAGGGATGATTCTTGGGTATGCCGCATATGCCGTATATGATGTCCTTGGGTTTGGAGGTGAAGGGAGGCTGCTGGATGCCGTCTGTTTGTCCTGTAAGGAAAGAGGGGATCTACTTGATGGCATTTTGCTGTATGTCGATGTTGTAGAGTATGTTGATAAGGGTGTGGTGAGATACAGTGTCAAACGCATCAGAGAGGTCGATGAGAATCTGAGCTCCAGTCTCCCTGTGGTCGAGGAGGGTTCTGATGTCATCTGTGGCAGCGATCAGTCCATCTCTCTGCTGTGGTTGGGTCAGAATCCTGATTGTGATGCATCAAGCAGGTGGTTTTGTTCCAGGTATTCAGAGCAATATTGGTTATTTATTTATAAAGTTTTTATGTAGCGCGAACATGATCCCAAAGGATATCGGAGCGCTTTACAATTTGAGGGAAAGGAAGGTAATAGTAGCAGTACAATCGTCAGAGAGGGTACCAACCTAAACAAATCACACATGCATATCAAACAAAAAGTTACAATCAAAAGCAACAATAAGGGTAAGATAAAAACTGGAACATAGCAAACTGTGAGGGGAGAAAGTGACTAGTAAAGCAGAATAACACCAAGCGCAGGACTTAGGGTGTAGGTCCAAAGCATTAGAGCAGAGGATCCGAGACCCTTTTAAGTTAGGTACTTGTTGATGAGGAATCTTTTTACTTCCAATTTGAAGGCAACCTTGGAGGAAATTCTGCATATTTCCGGTGGGAGAGAGTTCCAGATCTTTGGCACAGAGCCGGAGAAAGCTCGGTGACGCGTTCTCTTTTTGTGAAAGATCGGAGGTTTCAGGAGGAGAGATTCAGCACCCGAGAAGGTCTGCCCCCTCCCGATAATTCTAGATTTTGCGCTAGATAACTGGGGTTTTTGAAATGGAGTGCTCTGTGAGAAAGACAGGAAATCTTTGGCTGAATTCTTGCTTCATAGGGCAACCAATTTAGGGACTTTAAGACTGGGGAGATGGGCTCGTTTCTTTTTGTCCCGTGGCTGGTTTATTGGTCTTCTCGAGTACTGTGGCAGGAAAAGGGAGCAAGATCGGTTGATTTTATTTTAGCTCACTGGGTCGGAGGAGGGTTTCTTTTGGAGGGGTCTGACCTCTTCACGTGTCCATCAGTCCGGGAAGGCTGCTGTGGCGATACCAAGTGACACCAAAACACCATGACAAAAATGAAAAAACGAAAACTATAATAAAAAAAGTGCTAGAAATGCATTTCTAGGAAGACTCCATTAAGTAAATCATGTTATAACCATTTTCAGCTCCCTTAAGTTGGGTTTTCTAACCTTGGTCTGTCTGAGATAGCAATATCGGTAGGAATGTTGCTATACAATGTATAAAGATCTTTCTTAAAGCATACAGCGTGCGCTGGTTCACTTCTGGCTCTTAGGAAACATGTGACATTATTACCAACTTTAAATATACTAAAGTGATAAACTTCAGTAGGATGAAACAACGGTGAAACAACCATAGTAGAATTAAAACTTGTAACTTTCAAGGCACAGCCAGACCACTGATGGAGATGGTCAACCCACTGAGCTACCTCAACAGACTTTGTTTAACTTGTGACTTATTTTGCATTAGTCTTTCAGAAATCTCTAAGTTTAACTATTGGGGTGGTGGCCACCTCACCCTTTGCCATTAGGATATCTGTTTATAGTTCTCTCATTTCCAATCACAAGTGCATGCTTTCTAGGTGCTGTAGTATTGATTTACTAGCATTGAACCCACCAGACTAACACACCTGGCAGCAATAACCAATAGGTTAAAACCCAAGGACTGGAAACAGGGTCTGTGATGAAACGGAGAGAACTAAAGGCCATACATATAGGGCAGGCTAAGTTGCATGGTAATAATAACCTGTAGGTTAGAACCACAGGGCTAGAGACAGGGTCTGTGATGACACGGGGAGAGCTGATGGCCATACATATAGGCCAGACTAACACACCTGGTAACAATATCCTGTAGGTTAAAGCCCCAGGGCTGGAGACAGGGCCTGTGATGACGCGGAGAGCTCCGGTGGTCCTGCATATAAAGCTGTCCACAGCTTCAAAACATTCCCTCGACAGCCCTCCCCGCCTTTCTGTGTATTTCTAAGGCGTGTTAATCATTGACTCAGCGCACACTTCTCGTGTGACCTTGTGCACCGCCGCACCTGCTCCGCACGAGCCGTGCAAACACACTTTGTTTGAAACGTTTCCTAGTAAAGCCGTTCCCAGGGATAAGAAGTCACTTCAGTCTTTCTCCTTTTCGAGTGACGTGCACCCGCGGCGCGCCCGCTGCACTCTACATTTCTGCATCGAAATATTTACCTTCAAGTCGCAGTACCTTATACCTTCCAACTCAGATGCCCGGAGGCGGCAACGTGTCCTTGCGGTCTGTAAATATTAAAAAATGAAGCGCAAATAATCCATTCTGCACTCAGGGAACAGCAGACAAGGCGCAGATTAACTTGCACAGACGTGGACTTTCTAAAAAATAAAACAGTCTTTCTAATTAGTGAATATATTTTCTAACATTAAACATTAAAACATCTGCATGGCTGACAAATTTCGCAGCTCCGTACGTGACTAGTTAGGCCACTCCTGTTTTTCATTATTTCTTTTTTTTCTCTTTTGCTTAGAATTCTGGGACTGACAGTCCTGGTTCTATACTGAGTTAATAGAATTCTTACAATTCTAAGAAAACAAGCATTTACAATGCAATGGTTTCACCTTTGGAAAAGTTAGAGCTATTGGCATTGCTCATGACATTTCTTTTTTTTTTTACCTATAAATAAATGGCATTGTTATTTACATTGCAATAGGTCTCACATTTGTTGGAGTTGGAGCTACTGGTATTGTAAATGGCAATGTTTTTTATTCATGCTTTTTTGTTTGCAGTGGAGTGATTTTTTTTTAAAGTGCACACTATACCATATTATAAGCTTTTATAGCAACTATACAGTAAAGCTATAGCTATTTTAACGTAAAAGGGTGTAAATGGATGAATACAAATACAAAAAAGAATCTTAAACTGTATGGTGGAATGTATAGCAGGTGACAGACTACCGATCACAACATACGTACTTGAAGTGATTGTGGGTACCATATGTAATAAAAAAATCGGTAGTATGGGGTGTCAATGACGCTTGTGCAAATGATGCTCAGCTGGTGAAGTGGTCAGCTCTGTTTGCAGATGCAAAGTGGTGAAAGGTGAAGTATTCAGCTCTGTCTGCAGGCACAAAGGGATGAATGGTGAAGTGGTCACTCTTCAGCTGTGAACATGCTCTTTACTGTTGCTCATGGGCATCAAGAGAATCTGCCAGGTCTGAGTCATTTCAGACACCTTATGTGAGGGCTGGGGTTTGTAAATGCACCTACATTAAACACCACTAAGAGATGAAGCGATTTCTGTGACATCACGTGATTTTTCTCCAAAATGTTTTTTTCACTTTCACTTTTTGGGTTTTCCGGGATGCTCTGGCATAAGATTCCCGGTTCCACCATGATTCATTTTGTACAATAAGAAAACACAATAACTAAAAATACTCTCAAACTACGGTTTAACAGAGACACCTTTTTCTGTGTAAAAAGCACCTCACCATGGACCAAGCAGGGGCACGTGCCCCTAATCCACAGCAGGATTGAGACACTTCTCTGACAGGAGTTGTGCCAACCCACCTGCATGGCGGGTCACGGGAACATGAGATAGCGAGAAGGGGGGGAGAGAGCGAGAAGGGGGGGAGAGAGAGAGAAAGGGGGGTACATGGAGAGAAAAATGGGAAATAGGAGGGAGAAATGGGGGCAGAAAGAGAAATGGGGGACAGAGAGAGAAATGGGGGACAGAGAGAGAAATGGGGGACAGAGAGAGAAATGGGGGACAGAGAGAGAAATGGGGGACAGAGAGAGAACGGGGGAAGAGAGTCTGGAAGGGTGAAAACGAAAGAGAGAGAGGGCGATAGTTAGGGGGGCACAGGAAAGGGGCAGGAGGTGGACAGGCAATATACATTTTAAAAACAAGAGGTAGATTTGGAAGAGGAAAGCAAAAGAAAGATAGGGCGAGTACAATGTATCAATGGAGGATGTGAGAGGATGGGAGGGAGAAAGGAAAGGAGGGGGCATCCTAAGTGGAGAGGGGTGTGTGAGGACAACGGTGAGCGGGCAGGAGGGACGGCGAATGGAGGAGGTTGAGCTGGTCAGGGTGCGAGGAGAAGAAAGAGAGGGAAAGGCAGAGCGAGGAACCAACGAGGAAATAGAGGGGAAACGCAAGAGAGGACGGCTGGGGCAGAGGGGTGAGAGAGGGCAGAAGAGAGGGAAGGTAGGGGGACATTTAAAAAAGTGTGAATGGGACTGATTAATGGGGGAGGAGCTGGGGAGGGAGTCTTGTGGGTGAAGAAGACGCGAGGGACAGATAGGAAAGAGGACGAGAGAAGAGAGCCAACGGCGGGCAGAGAATGGGGACGGAGTGAAGACAGGCAGGAAAGGATGAGATCACCAGGGAAAGAAGAGAGGACAGTAAAGGGAGGGGACGAGATTAATGAACAGAGGCCACTGGGGTAAGAATAAACTGTTGGCGAAGTGTAAGCATACAAGAGAGGCGGAAAGGAGTGCGGGGGAGATGACGAGTTTTACTCCGCCCCACCAGGCAAAACATTCGTAAACCCCCAACTCCACCTGGGTAGATCTTGTCAGAAGGGACACCAGCTTACTGGGTGCCACAAAGGAAGTTACGGCGTGGAAGGGTGCAGAAAGAGGCGCGTGTATATTTCTGAAGATTTATCAATATGCAAGCAGCCCCTCCCAAAAAACATTAACGCCTCTCCCTTTAAACGGATGCATGTTTATGTAGTAAAGCACCCTAGCCCCTGGAGCCTGATGGGTCCCTGTAACGGGACAGACAGCAGCGCTGTGCACACTCCTGCAGTTAATGCAAAGCAGGAACCGCGCAGAAATGAGAATAAAAACCTTAAGTAAACCCGCCGGCACAAACTAAACAGTGTGTATTTTGGGTGATTGCTGAAGAAATCTGTATTTTGACCCCCTTTTAAACCAGTCCTTGTAGTAGACGTACATTTGAAAGTCCTTATCCAGGGTGGGAGGGGAAATAGAAGGTCTGGGAGCCGATTAAGACAGCTGTTGGCGCTGGGTCTCCGAGACAACTGTAAAACACACATTCTCTCTCCGCCAACAGTCGAGAAGGAGACGCCGTTGCTATGCTCGCTGTGCGAATCCACATGCCACGAGACAGTGCTTTTGGGGGGCTTATTTCTGCTGGGCGTGTCTTGTCTAGTCCGCGTGCCCCTGGCCTCTCAGAGACCACCTACGGGTAGGTAGTGATTCCCTTAGTTGGGGAGAGCTCCCTCGGACCCTGCACCCGCCAATCATTAGAGATAATAAAAATTACTATTGGCCATAAATTACTCAGACGATTGTCATGGCTGACAGAATTATTGGTGGGGAAGAAGGTGGGTGGTGCACGGATAGACACAAACATCCGTGCAGTAGATAGATACACAGCAAAACAGCCAGTGTGAAAACATGCATCATCTGATTACTTATGAAGGGGCGTGTTCCGTAATTTGAATGAGGAGTCTTCTGGCATTTGGGGAATTTCCCATGGATCCCCCGGGGTTACCGGGGTTATAGGTCGGTACACGGGGAACGTCAGAGGTGGAATTTAGGTCTTCCTAGGGTAGACTTCATTATCCCATATTTTTTTCCTATTTAACGTCGAGAACTAACCAGGCAAGAGTCCATTCCCAAAACAGCGTACCACAGAGAAACACAAATAGAGGGATGGAGCAAGTCAAAAGGACCCAGCGAGAGAGGCGGGACTTGACGGGCTTCCGGTCTGTCCCTTCCCACCGCTGGCCACAGTTACCAAGCGAAACATAGCAGTTTTAAACTCTGCTCATTGAGACATAAATCGGCCTCGGCTCCTAGAATGGCACAGATGATCCAATACATATGTGTGATATAATAACCCCGACGCCCGGACCCTGCCCGCAGCTGCGCCACTGATTATCGGACGGATGCCCGGAAGCCGGGAAAGAATGGGTCTGAGGTGGGCAAGCGCTGCCGTCTACCTGCAGGCTCCTCTTTCAGTGAATAAGTGACTCATTCAGATGAAATATGGGGCGGCGGGGAGCGGAGGCAGCAGGCGGGCAGTGGGGGGAGCAGGGCAGAAGGACGTTGCTGAGAGCAGGGTCAGAAGACGGGCGCTGTGGATGCACTCAGGGTGGGGAGGTGAGAGGAGGGTGTGAGCAAGGGTGGCGGCTGGACCCGAGGTCGTAGGGATTAAACAAGCATTTACAAGTGGTGCGGGAACGGGCACACGGAGAGCGGGAGGGGGGGGCAGGGGCGGGAACGGGCACACGGAGAGCGGGAGGGGGGGTCGGGAACGGGATAAAAACAAAAGCTTACCTGATCAGCGGCCTCAGTGCACAGCCCACCCCTGCAAAAGACAAGGTGGAAATGAAGAAAACATGGCGAGACCAAAAAATAAAATTGCACACGCCCACCGACGCAATGACGATCGGAAAGGGGTGGAGAGGGAAGAAATCGCGGGAACGCCCACTAATCTGGTCCGGCCATGACGGACAGATTACTGTTCCAATGGCTAGCCTCCATTTATGGAGCTAGCCAATGGAACAGAGGGCGGATTCCCAAGCCACTCTACTGTTCTCATTAGGTTTTCACCTGCGTGAAAAGCTGCGCAGTGCGCAGCTTTCACTTAGGCGAAACCTAAAAATGGGATTGTCCCAGTGTTCTCTTAAGAATTTTTGGGCAGCCCTGCCAAGTTTCCCTGGTCCATGCATGATGTGCTGTTCCAGTCCGAGTTTTTTCTTTGAATTCTGGGACTTGTAGTCTTGTTTATTGCATTAATAAACAGGACTACAAGTCTCACAAAGGAAAGAAAAAAAAAATAAACTGGAACAGCACATCACACATGGACTTGGGAAACTTGGCAGCTGTGTTTGGGGCACTGGCAAGACATATTTTGGGGCCCCCAGTTCGTACTTTTACTGCCCATTTCTGCAAATTGAAGCCGGCATGATATCAAACTTTCAGAAACAGAGTTCACACGTAAACAGATTAAACATGTCTTTCCCGGGCCCCCCCAAATCCTTAAAATGCCACTGGGCTAAGCAAGACACTCATAAGTAGAGGTAGACAGAGAGGAGAGTTGGGGTCATATGGAAATTAACAGAGATGAGCTAGGTATAGAGAAAGTTTATGTTCCAAGGGGGTTTGTGGAGAAGTGTGGCTCAATGGTTAGAGCGGCAGACCCTGATGCAGAGGTCTAGCCCGGGACCAGGGTTCAATTCCCCGCCTCGGTGGGTCTTGAGCTCAAAATTCCACGGACCTGATCATTCTCGCCTCGGTGCCTATCCCAATCATGGAGTCGCACTCTGCAACTCTGGGCAATAGCTTGCTTAATCTCCACAACGGCTCCCACAACGCTAAGGATGCCTGGCCTCCACCTTGGGGGTGCCCAGGAGTGGACACCTCACAGGGAAAGCCAGGATGGGTTCCACTGCGGTATTCGTACAAGCGCCTTGAGACCCTTGCGGGTGAGTAGTGCGCTATACAAGTATCAATTTACAAGGTGGGGGTCCTGGGCAACTGCCCATTTTGCTCATGTCTTAAACATCTCTGAACTGACTGAACTAGTCACACATGGACCTGGGAAACTTGGCAGCTAAGCATCTACTAACAAAGCAATCACGTTTCTTATTTCCATGCGGTGGTTAATATGAAAAAAGAAGTGCCAGAGGTCTCATCAGGAGGCCACAGCAGCTTGCACTACACAGAGCCCCTGCCAGCTGCCAATGATAGTAAGAACACAGCTATTACCCATCACACTCCTACCAGTGTGACAATTCAGACTATTTCAGGCCCTCAAAGCTGTAAGAATGGCTTGGGTGGCAGGTAATAGTAATTTATAATGTATATTGAATTCATTAATTAACTGTTGTTGTGGTCATCTCTAAATTAGTCAGACAGCACCACCTTGTGCCAGACTGTCACAAGCGCCGGTGTTGACAACTAAGTGCCCGTGCAGAGAACCGGAAACAACCGGCTCAAATTAAGCACAGATTCTATGCGTGAGTAGCTCATCCAGTCCAGGTTTTTTCATTGCGTGCTGTGATTGTAGTCCTGCTTCACCCACTATAAAAACAGGACAACAGTTGCCAGAATTCAGAGAAAATAGCTGGAATGGATGAATTATTCAGACAAGGAACTTCTTAACTTGAGTTAACAGTAGTGGTCTGTATTTTGGATGAGTGGCGTGTGGGGTACGGGGATTCGGGGGGAATAGGGGTCATGAAGGGAAGGGGGAAAATGAAAAATAATAATAAAAAGCATACCTTCAGCCGGCCACATCCCACGTTGCACTCCTCTGCTTCAGGCACTGGCTCCCAGAATGCCCTGGGGCAAGTCCTGAAGCTGCTCTCACATGAGAACAGCTTCAGGATTGGCCTGAGTGCCCTTGATCAGCGCTCCAGGACAGACTGGGAGTCTGTTTCCTGGTCTCTCCAACCCCAGCAATTCAACTGGGGTTGGGGAGAGGTTCACTGCGCCTGATGGTTTGGCCAGCCTGAGACGGACGGCCAAACCATCATGCGGAGTGAAGGGAGTGCACACACCACCACCTCAGTGCCGTCACCCCCCAAGGCTCCGCCCCCAAGACTCAGCAGGAAAGGAGAAATAAAATGAGTGTCGTTTTTTTTTCCTTTCCTGCCGTTTTTGGGGTTGGGCGGCGTCCCTCTGCCAAAGCGGAGGAGCCGCCGCTGGATACTATTGGCTGCTTCAGATTAGTGTAGTGATGTTTCTTTTGCATTAAAAAAGAGTAATGTACCACCATAAAGCAGGTATTCCCTCTCCAAACAAGCAGCAGAACCCACCCCCTGCTTCCCAGTCCGAGGTCCCTCATTCCTTATGACCCCCATCCTCCTCACAGCAGTCATGTTGGTCTCTTCTTCTGAGCAAGGATTGTGAAGGGGTAAGTCAGCTGCCTGTAGGTCATGTGACAGGAGTCCCACAAATAGGAAGACCACCCCTCCAGGTCATCACAGGCATTGTTTCCAGTCCTGGACTTTTGTGTGATAGCCTAATGCATTCTGGGTGTTGCAGTCATGTTTTATTTAATTAACCCAATTAGACTAACACATCTAAAAACAATGATTTGTAGATGAAACGTTCAGAACTGGAGACAGTGCTTGTAATGAACTGGAGTGAGGTAGACACTTAAGTCACAAAGGATAAAACAGGGTAAAGAAGTCAGTCCGAGAAATCACTGGCTTGCCTACTGCCCGTCCCCTGCACAACTCTTGCCAGATAAGTTGACATAAGCCTACTGCCTTCATCTCCCTTTGTAGCTATCTGCACAATCAATCGCACACCCATCTCAAACGACATACTCCTGTTCACTGGCCCACTCTCTCTTGACATGTCTCTTGCTCCTCACAACATTTCTCACTAACATCCTGCAGAATCTCACTTCCTAACAACCTGCCCTGAGCTCTCAAGTTACCCTTTTCCATGCGTGAGTAGCTCATCCATTCTAGATTATATTTTATTGCATGCTGGGATTTGTAGTCCTGTTTAACGTTATAGAACCAGCACCCCACAGCCCACAATTCTATGAAAATTGAAGAAACTCAAGTCTTCATTCTCAGGGGTCTCACTAATACAAAAGAAGAATCTGACACAGAAGCTGGAATATAAAGAGAACATTTTTATTAAACTCAAATGAGTGAAACTACGTCACACAGAAGCCGTAGCAACTGAATGAGGCAGTCTAAAGAGTACAGAACACAGAGGCCTTTTATATGCTTAGGGTTACAAACTCAGCACAAAAGTAAGTGGCAGTCCTAGCACGTTTTCCGAAGTTCCAGAACCCAGTGCCTCGCTCCCAGCCCTGCCGGACCGATAACAGAATCATTACTTCATTTGCCAGGATTAGGAAGATCTTCACATCAGGAAGGCTTCCGATTCTTCGACACCCTGTGTGATATTAAAAACTCATAAGGTATATTTTATGCCCCTGTAGTATTATATATAATTTTCTTAAAACAAATGCCCACGTCCTTGACTTTGATTTTTCAACTTTTTTCCTTGTAGATCTTTTAATTGATATAAAGGGTCTAGGGAGCGAGTGCCTGATTATAAAAGATTACATCAGGAAACTGATTATTTTTAAAGAATATATAAATCATCAATATCTAAAGGAGACACGAAAGTGAACAGTATAAACCAGCTCTTTATCCTGCTATCATCAATTAATATTTATCTTATTTCGATGGGCTCTTTTAAAGAGTGACACATGTGGCTACTCCAGAAGAAGGCGCTGGTCGCCGAAACGCGCATAGAGAATTATTCCTTTATGCCACTTTTTAAATTGTGATTATATTTCCTTTTTATGTATTTATTGTCTTTCATGCCTTTTATTAATTTGTTGATAAAGAACTTGCTTTTAACTTCATGATTTGTAGTATATAGTTTGTATGATTGATTTTGCTTGTTATATAGTTTATAGTATTGATTGTTTTTTATGTTTCTATTAACTTGTTAAAAAAATATTGTGTTCACAATTTCAAGATTTGAATTATATATTCTATATGATTGACATCCTTTTCCATATAGTTTATAATAAAAATATTTTAATTTGACCTACTCACACTACTTCGTTTTATATAATTATTCCATTGTGATAAAAACAGTTGGTTGGTTAAAGTGCCTTGGTTGTTATCTCCCATGCTATTTATCCCTGACCGAGGACTTGAAGTATCTACTTTCTCAGGGGGCCCTAGATATATACACATTATTGCAGTCCTAGCTTTTGCAAGCATGCAAAATACCTAATATGGACATACAAGATGTACAAAATATTAGCCAATAGGAAAACATTTAGAGCAAGGCATCATGTAACCAGAACGTCCCCCTTAAGTCTGTTTCTGCCCAACTCATAAGTCAATAAACTACAGCACCTATAGGTCAATCAGTAATGGCAGAACATGTCTGTATGAAGTTAGGCCAGCTGGTGTCTAAGATTGGTTTTCAAAACAAGGACAGAGGGGGTTTTCAACACGTTGCAGTCCAAAGGGCAGAGACACTTCATGAATAGAGCAGCCTGTGTAAAGGCAACACAAATTGACGACAAATGTAAGATGGAGTCAAAATTAAAGAACCTCAGACCCTCCTTTTGCCCTTACACAGGCAAATCCTAATTTATTGCTAGGTGAGCATTCTACTCATTTTATAAAAACAAGAATATGTAAGCTATCAGCAGGAATACAAAGAGAACAAAGCATTTAACATTTAGATAGCAGAAGAAAGTAATGACCACTATTACAAACAGGTTTATCATATTTTTTTCACAACCCTAGGCAAAAGCAAATCCTAAAATTATTTTGCAAACATTTTCAGGGCTCCTAGTTATTTCAGCGACTATTGACAATGCCAGTAAAACAATAAGAATCAGTCTCCAAACACCCATTCTATGCAATCGCACGGGAAATACCCAGAGTCCGTCAAAGCCTCTCTGGCAGGCTTCTATTGTCCATCAAATCTGCTTCTGTTGTTTTCTTCCGCATGGGCCTCTTCTTTCAGGCCTTTCATAAAAAATGGTGCTTCTCAGTATCCGTTGGAGTGCCCTCCTGGCAAACACTCACAGCTCATTTGAAAGTCTCAATGTCTCAATGCAGTGCACCAATATTTCCTGTGCTGCAGGCACTACGGATATTGTGCTCTTCGTTAGTCATGGGCACAGATCATCTCATGCAGACCCAAGTACTATTAATTGGGAAAGAGCAACAGACTGTCACACTCAGCAACACTTTCAGGCTCCAACACTCTCTATTCAGTGTCAGAAGATGCTCGGGCTGCTCTTTCATTTAATTATAGGTACCACAATGTAGTGCCTTTTGCCAATCCTGGATCCTCCGGTGCACTACCTTTCCGTTGGAGCAAAGAAAAGAGGTTGTGTGGCCAAAACTCAGGCCAAGGGGCTCAAGGGACTGCACACTGTCAGAGGTTACCAGCACATGACAGGTGGAAAACTGAAGCCTCAATTCTTTCGCTCTTTTGCACCGAAACTCTGGTTCTGTGGCAGAACCAGCTCCTCCTTCTTTTCTGATGTTCAACGCCTTCTGATGAAGCAAGCACAATACTTTGGAGATACCACTGATGGCACGTTGGCGATCGCTGTCCAATCTTGCTACTTTTCTGGGTGCTGGGACTTTTCATCTCTAGCTGTCACTGATGGGATTGTGGGTGAGTTCCGCAGGTTATTATGACTTAATCCCGCAGAACCTAGTGATGTAGGAAATGTGACACAGTTATTAGTTTCCTTCAATTAAGTACAAAACAGTTCATTGTATAACAAGGGGACTGCAAGCAGGTGGCCTGCAATCTTTAAAGGAGTGGCCATATGTCATGGGACATTTCTGGTCTAGAATACACTGTCATTCTCAAAGGCAATACAAAGACAAAGGAAGTAGGCAAAACAGTGCCTCTAGACTCTTCAATTGGTTTCCATGTGAGAGCATATCCTCTACCATCTAAGGATAGATAGCTACATGGGAATTCTATCTGAATGGATGTCCTCACACATAGTAGCATCATCTAATGGGGTAAACACATTTTTTTTCTCTCAATGATTACATATCGGTGTTCCCTAATTCCTTATCTCGAACACCTCAAAAGAGAAATCGCATAATACATATTATCAGGGACGTGTAGATACCTCCCTTTAATAATTGTGCATCAGGTGGACTATGCAATACAAAAGCTAATGATCAAAATGTGGAAACAAAAAACAAGAACTAGAGAGTCCTGGTATTTCCATCATCAGAACACATCTAATCCACCAAAAATTAAAGAAGCAGAAAAAAGGAACTAAAAACCAAATTAGAATAGGCATTGAATTTGTCATATTCAAAAAAACGTAAGGTGTCTCCTATTGGGGTGGAAAACTTATCTTACTATAGTATTGAGTCAGTTAACCAGTCTATCACTACCCTGACGGTCAGACTGGAAAACATCAAAGTAGGCCTAAAGAAAATTCTTGAAAACCAGTCTGGTCATACAAAAGGGGATTATACATAATATGGGGTCTCTGGTACATTACTGCAGTCTGGAAGTGTGAACCTGAGCAATACACCAACTGGTGAAAGGAATTTGGAAAAGGGAAATGGGACTAGGTCACAGCTAAAATCCCCAATAGCTAGGCACAATGCAACATCGGTCAGGGGAGAAGTAACAAAAGAAAAATCTATAGGAAGAACAAGGAATTACTTGGGTGAACAAAAATCAAAAATAGTTCAGAAATGTTAGCTCTACCGCTGGCTGCTACACCAATCCAATCCAATCCAATCAGAAATTTGTATAGCGCGCTACTCACCCAGAGGGTCTCAAGGCGTTTAAGGTAGAGGGGTTTGTTACTGATCGAACAGCCAGGTCTTGAGTTGCTTTCTGAAGGAAAGGTGGTCCTGGGTAAGACGGAGGTGGGTGGGGAGGGAGTTCCAGGACTTGGCCGCCAGGTAGGAGAAGGATCTTCCTCCCATGGTGGCTCTTCGGATGCGTGGAATGGCGGCGAGGGCTTGGTTGGACGATCGTAGTTGGCGGGTGGGGGTGTAAAAAGTCAGGCGATTGTTGAGGTTTCTGGGTCCTAGGTCGTGGAGGGCCTTGTGTGCGTGGGTGAAGAGACAGAACGTGATTCTCTTGTTGACGGGGAGCCAGTGCAAGTCTCTCAGGTGTTCGGATATGTGGTTGTGTCGAGGTATGTCCAGGATGAGTCAAGCGGAGGCGTTCTGAATGCGTTGAAGTCTTTTCTGTAATTTGGCTGAGGTTCCGGCGTAGAGGGTGTTTCCGTAGTCCAGTCGGCTGGTGACAAGAGCTTGGGTGACCGTCTTCCTTGTTTCGGTGGGGATCCATCGGAAGATCTTTCGGAGCATGCGTAGGATGTTAAAACATAATGAAGAGACGGCGTTGACTTGTCTGGTCATCGAGAGGGAGGAGTCTAGGATGAATTCCAAGTTGCGGGCATGGTCCGTTGGTTTGGGTGCGCTGCCTAGGGCCGGGGGCCACCATGAGTCATCCCAGGCAGAGGGGGATGATCCTAGGATGAGGACTTCTGTCTTGTCTGAGTTCAGTTTTAAGCGGCTGTTCTTCATCCACTCTGCTACGTCTTTCATCCCTTCGTGTAGGTTGGTTTTGGCGGTGGTTGGGTCTTTGGTGAGGGAGAGGATCAGCTGAGTGTCGTCAGCGTAGGAGATGGTGTTTAGGTTGTGTTGGCGTGCGATGGATGCGAGGGGGCACATGTAGACGTTGAAGAGGGTGGGGCTGAGCGATGATCCTTGTGGTACGCCGCAGATGACTTCGGTGGCCTCTGATCTGAAAGGGGGGAGGCGGACTCTCTGGGTTCTTCCGGCGAGGAATGAGATGATCCAATCCAAAGCCTTATCTTGTATCTCAACTTTCCTGAGGCGGTGTACAAGGGTGCGGTGGCAGACCGTGTCGAACGCTTTGGAGAGGTCCAGGAGGATGAGGGCCGATGTTTCCCCGTTGTCGAGCAGTGTTCGGATGTGATCTGTGGCTGCGATGAGGGCGGTTTCGGTGCTGTGGTTGGCTCGGAAGCCGGACTGTGAGGGGTCGAGGGAACCGTTAGAATCAAGGAAGGTGGCGAGTTGACTGTTGACGGTCTTCTCTATGACTTTGGTGGGGAATTGGAGCAGCGAGATGGGGCGATAGTTCTTACGTTCGGTGGGGTCTGCTGTAGGGTCCTATAGGAGGGCGCTGAGTTCGGCATGCTTCCAGCTTTCCGGGAAGGTAGCGGTGTTGAAGGAGCAGTTGATGATATCCCGGAGTTGGGGTGCGATGACGGAGTCGGCCTTGTTGAAGATATGATGGGGGCAAGGGTCGGTTTGCGATCCGGAGTGGATGGAGTTCATCATGCGGATGGTGTCTTTGGTGCTGATCGGCGTCCAGGTGCGAAGGGTGGTGGTGGGGGGTTTTGGTTCAGTGGTGGGAGGAGTGGATATACATACCATATACGGTAATCTCAGCTAATGCTCCAGTTCCTTTTTCAGGGAAAAGTTTAGGTCACCTTTAGCAAGAGCCACAAATCTATAATTTCATCCTTAGGTCCAATCAAGGAAACATAAATCTAGGGCTGCCTCTTCCTTAAGGGAAGAGGACAGTATCGTGACTAATTGCAGGTAACACACTTTGATCCTGTATATCTCTTTTTTTTACTTCAATACTATATAGCCAAATTTGACATACACTGGTGAAGTGTTGTCTCTCTTGTTCACAGCATGAAAAATCATATCTGTGAAATTTAGTATCAGCGCAAAATCACCCACCTGTTGTGCAGCGATATACATCGTCATGTAGAACCCTTCAAAACACAGGTGAACTTGTAATAGTATCTAAAGCAGCAACATAAAACAAAAACATGCATAAAATAAACAAACACACACATGCCAAGCCATCAGATATACGTGCTGTATATCAAGCACAAAAAGCATAGACAAAGTACAATAGCATATGTAAATAAGCGGTGACACACAACACCATTGCATGCACTTTATGCACTGTGAACCTGCAGCCCAAAACCCAATATTCAGGCCTGCCTAATTTGTCAGGCTTAAAATCCTCACCCTCCTTTTGACAGCAGATCCCCAGTTAGTGGAGATTTGGCTATCAAATACAACTTACTGTGTCGCTTCTGACACACAGGACCAGCAGGAACAATTCATAAAAGGATAAAATGCAAAAAAATGTAAAACGCACGAACATTTCTTTTCAAAGAAGTCATATTAAAAAAAACACATCTGTTTTCAACATACTGCTGACACTGCACATAACACACAAAATATCAACTGTAACCAACCATCTTTTGAAAACATGCTAAACCACCTTAATTTTTATTTTCAAAAAATAAAAGTCTTTCACAGACACTCTGCGTGTCCCGTGCGCCAACCACCTTTGAGGCCCTGCTTTTCCAAGCAATGATTTCTCCATCTGTTCACACTTACTCCTAACACCCACCTCACTGACCTTAAGGTCAAAACCTGCCTTGCGGGCTCCTAAGCCCTCTCCCTCTACCTCACTCTAAGGCTGAAAAAGACAAAAAACCTTCCCAACTCTTTCTAACCTGCAATAACTAACCCTATTTAAAAACACACGATATATATATTACTCCTGTTAGGGGCTACAATTTATTTCTATACTTAGATTATTAAAACAGTTACTGTGAATAATCCGCAGAACATAATAACACACATACCAGTTTTTAGAACAAATGCTTGTTTGCAATGGTACTCATTTCATCAACCTTAAATGGATGAAGGTCTCAGTTAGGTCCAGCCAAAGTTAAAACCTTCCACCCTGATATTAAACTCAAACCTCTGCACCAGGCACATTGGCTCACTGAGCCATTTAAAAGCAAACCCAAATGGGAACAACCTGCAAATTTGTATTTTACCTAAATGTATGCATTTACTGAAGCCTAAAGCACTTTAAAGCTATTGTAAATGGCAAGAATGCCCAAATTTTACCCAAATTCGACTTTAATATTTGGGGCACTTAAAAATAAAGATCCTACAATTGCATTACTTATTAATCATCCTCAGAATGTTCTTCGCAAATTGCTAAGATTGGACATTAGACATATCTCATGCAAATCCTTAGAAAAATGAGTTTGTCACGCCTGCGCCAAGTGAAATTCTATGTGCTAATGTCCTCATTATGCAGTGCAACACAACTTAAAAGCAATTATAATGCTAGGAGGTCACAGTATAAGTATTAAGCTTCATGAATAGTAAAAAACAAATTTTGTAGCACTTATTTTTAATAATTATTTTGCTTAATTAATAATTATTTGTAATAAACCCAATCATTTTTGATAATTCCACATATTAAGGTTCTGTAATTCCTCGAATCTGACTTCATTTTTTTTTTTTTTTTGCTCTGTGCCACGTAGGCCAGCAAAAGGTAGCCTAGCGAACAAGGTGGCCTGGCCTCCCCTGTTCATGTACACATTAACCAGGTTTAAGAAACTGACCTCTTCACCTGAAACTGACCTCGCAAAGCCAATTTCCCTGATTGATCTTTATCTGAGATTGCCAATCAATGTTCAAGACATCGTTAACTTTTTAGTTTCCTTGCACATGCCTTATCTTGTTTCAGCATCTGTTACTATTTCTTTTTTTTAAAAATGTTTCTTCATTACATGGGCTAAATATTATTTAGCAACAGGACCAAGAATATGAAAACCCTTAATTGAAATGTCTTCCTATAATACAAAATAATGAACCTTAGTTTTGGAACCTTTTTAAAACAACATTCTGAAATGCAAAGATTCACCCGTGCAACTGAGGGCGAAGTCCTGGCTTGAGTAAATATTCCTGTCTATTTAGCTTGTCTCTCAATGTTTATAACATGAGTACGGTGGCAATCTATTTAAAACTAAAACATATTCATTCTATAATATGCGTTTGAATTCAGCAAAAATTTACTCCAGCTGAAGTCTTTGCCTGTTAATATCTAACACAATGTATGTAAGTAAAAAATACTATAAGTTTATTTTTCTACAAAACACACAATTTCGATTTTGAGGCTTTTTTATTCCTAGTGAATGTGAATTTAAATTTTAGTTTTTAAGTATTTAGACATTTTGCTTAATAGACTGAAAACATCAAGAAAAACCACGAACAGACATTGAGCTCATTTCAGACATAACCAGAAAGGGGTCAAACACTCAGGACACACAATACGGCGCGCTTTAGCCATTTATTTCGTGAATAGCGCCTTCGCTATTCACTTACAGAAATTGTACTAATGGGAAAACCACATAGACATTTAAACACACATTTAACCCACAAACCAATACTTAGAACAGAAACAAAGGACAGCCCACAGACTGTACTTAAATCAAACCATTTGTAAATACTAGTTGTAAGTCATATTTACAAGAAGCGCTTCTCACTTTTGTTCCAAAAGACTGCAAAAACAGCCCAACAGACTGATGTATGTCCAAGAAGCGAAAATACACTCAATTCACTAGCTTTGGCTAGCAGAACACCAACAATCGCTCTGCATATCTTCATTCATAAAATTGCACAGAACAAAGGATCCTTGTATGTATTATGTCCATATTTTAATTCCCTGGGGATACAGAATCACCAAGGAAGAAATATGTTTGAATACCTAAACCTATTTAGGTATTCCTTCTAGGAGAGCTGGTTAATTAATTTCACATCACACTATGCTACCTTCCAAATAAAGCAACCCATTCTTCTATGTGAGCTTTGAAACAGGCATGCCAAAAATATTGCAGAATATACAATATTATAATCAAAGTAGTGCTTAATGTACTTTTCGTACGTGCACCGTTCAACAAAACCAAATAGAGAAAAATCTCCTCATTACCTGTCTACACAAATTGCAATTTGCATATCAAATCCATACAAATCAAAAGTTGGCCAACACAAATTCCAAAATTCCAAAGCTACAGTAAGCGTTACTAAACTACCTTACTTTTACCAATCAAAAGATTGTCCAAATTCTAACTGCCAAGTTCTACGTGACCTAACGGTCTTTTTTTTTTTTTTAGAATACTCACGCCAAAAAGGTTCTCGGTCAGGAGTGACATCATGTGGAGGATCAAAATCAGGAACATCAGAAATATACTGGGCTGCAAAGACAAAGAATCTCCAGAATCCTTGTGCACAGAGTAGCAGAGGTCCGTCCTGTCCTCCTCAGTAGATTTCAGTCTCCTGACAAGATCACTCTTTCAGAAAGTCACTTCTCTGATGAAGCCCGCGTTGGCCGCGCCATTTGAAGAAACTCAAGTCTTCATTCTCAGGGGTCTCACTAATACAAAAGAAGAATCTGACACAGAAGCTGGAATCTAAAGAGAACATTTTTTATTAAACTCAAATGAGTGAAACTACGTCACACAGAAGCCGTAGCAACTGAATGAGGCAGTCTAAAGAGTACAGAACACAGAGGCCTTTTATATGCTTAGGGTCACAAACTCAGCACAAAAGTAAGGGGCAGTCCTAGCTTTTGCAAGCATGCAAAATACCTAATATGGACATACAAGATCTGCAAAATATTAGCCAATCGGAAAACATTTAGAGCAAGGCATCATGTAACCAGAACGTCCCCCTTAAGTGTGTTTCTGCCCAACCCATAAGTCAATAAACTACAGCACCTATAGGTCAATCAGTAATGGCAGAACATGTCTGTATGCAGTTAGGCCAGCTGGTGTCTGAGATTGGTTTTCAAAACAAGGACAGAGGGGGTTTTCAACACGTTGCAGTCCAAAGGGCAGAGACACTTCATGAATAGAGCAGCCAGTGTAAAGGCAACATAAATTGACGACAAATGGAAGATGGAGTCAAAATTAAAGAACCTCAAAATTCCTGGACTGGATGAGCTGCTCATGAATGAAACTGGGAAACTTGGGGGCACCGCCTGCCAACCACCGACATCTCATCGGTGCTGGTGGCTCCCAATAAACCAACCGCTTCACCCTCAGTCTCTAACGCAGCCACAAGAGCACCAGCAGGGGCTGCTCCCCTCTTTTAGGTCATGTCTGTGATGGGCTCCAGTAATTCTCTCCTTTCAAACCAGTACTGTTATCTTTATTGACCAATGGGAGTCTTGCCATGGCCTCCATTGATAGGATAATCTTACTTATTGTTGATGGCAGGCTTGAGTGAGACAGGCTCATCCCTCTGGCTGGCTGTATGAAACAAAAACCTCTGGTGAATTATAGAAACAAGTGCTTTCTTCATAGCCTGAACATGCAAATGATGTTGGCTTGTACTCTCAGCTGACCCTGTTAAAATTAAAACCATCAAGAACCTACTCGCATCCTACAGGATCCTCTATGTCCAGAGGTCAAAGCTGGAATTCAACCTGCCATCTTAGCCCTAAATAAACAAGAAGGCTTAGTGTCTACAGTAAGTGTAAGTAGTACCCTAATTTTCCCTTTAAAATAGGCAAGTTAGAAAGGTTGTCATAATTTTGTGCAGGACCTGCATGCAATAGATAGTCTTGTAATACTCAACTTACCTGTAGTACCCAAACCCACTGCCATTTCATCAATTATTCCTGCCTCTACAAAATCGTTTACAATTGTTGATTTGTGCTCTGCCTTCTCTCCATTCATATTCACAAAGAGATTCAATATCTTCTCTCATTCCAATTTGGTGGAGGCCAACTAATGTGGCGCAGACTTCCCCAGGGCTTTACAGAAACCCCTCCTATTTTTTCCCAAGCCCTATAGAAATACTTAGATGCCCTTGTCTTCCCGGAAGTGTCCACTCTTGTTCAGTATGTTGATGGTTTGTTACACATTTCTGCTTCTCAGGACCAATGCAAAGCTTATTCAATATATTTGCTCGATGAATTGGCTAAGAAAAAGCATAAAGCTTTGAGAGAGCAATTGCATGTGTGTCTCCCCTGTGTTTAATATTAAAGTTTCCAAACCTTCTGCAGGGGCACACCCCGTGTCTGCAGGCCAGATTGAAGTCATCTGTAAGTTAACACACTCAGTTACCATCTCTTGGGTATGAACTTCGTTAGAGATAACAGAATATTGTAGGGAATGGATTTTGGGATTGGGGCTCTAGTTAACTCCATTCAGGAATATGTAAGGAAAGATACTCCAGAGCCTTTGCAGTGGACTGACGCAGTGGAGCAAACATTCGTGCAGGAGAAGCAAGCATTGGCCTCTGCCCATCCCCTAGATTTGCTGCATTATTCAAAGTTGTTTCTTTGTATTGTTACGAACAAAACCATTGTGACCTAAGAGTGCTGGTGAAAGACCCCGATGACCAAAATGAGTCTATTGCATCCTACTCCGTTATCTCGGCATCAATGCAACAAGCCTTGTTTGTGATCCGTGGCAGCCCTTCTTGTAGAAGCCGACAAAAATATTGTTCCGGGTTCTACCTTATGTGAGTTCTTCCTCATTCTGTAGCTGCCCTACTGCTGACCACAAAAACTCAACATGTGTCTATTCTTCAATTGTCCTGATCTGAGATATTGTTACTCCCTGCCTCTAACATCACCCCAGTCTGTTGCCTAGAACTGAACCCATTGTCTCTTATGCCCACTGAACAAAATGGTGACCCTCATGAGTGTTTGCTTGTGACCACACTCTTGACTAAACCCTGAGCTGACCTCTCTGATGGCTCTGTACCCAATAGTGAGCTTGTTTATTATGCGGATGGATGGCAACTCAGAAATGAGGTTGAAACGTTGTTGTTAGATTTGCTGCGTGTATGAGTTGACTGCTAACATGTGCCTCAGGTCCACTCAGCACAGGTAGCTGAGCTTGTTGCTCTCACACATGCATGTACTTTGGCTTCACATGAAATAGTCATTCTATGTTCTGATTCCAAATATACCTTCAGTGTGGCCATGATGTTGGGATATTATGTATGCAAAGGGTTTTCTTACTTGCGCTAGAATGGATGCATGACATGACAATGCGGGCTTTTACCCTGCGCTGCCATTAAGACGCTGCTTTTACAACGCAAGTCGTTACAACGACTTGCGCTGTAGGCGCTGGATAGTGGAATAGTTTAATTTTCTATTCCAACTCCAGCCCACGTTACAGTAGGGAAGGTGATTGAATAGAAAATTAAACTATTCGTTTTCCAACAGCGCCCTCCAGCACAAGTCGTTGTAACGACTTGCGTTGTAAAAGCAGCGTCGTAATGGCAGCGCCGGGTAATGCCCGCGTTGTCATGGCTGCTCACTGCTAGAATCCCTAAAAGTGTGATGTATATGCGGAAAAGTTATTTGATGCTTTTATGTTGCTATGTAAAGTTGTTATTGTTAAATGTGCTACCCACCAATTCTCTCAAGACGGAGAGTGCTGGGGTGATGCATTTGTCGGCGATATGCCTAAGGGAGCTGCAATGTCTCCGAACCATTAAATTGGTATGCGTGATATGCAAAGTGATGATTTCCCTGTGCCTACACATAAAGGGTTGTCTCTGCTGCAGGAGCAGAGATCTGAGGATGACAGTTATGGACCAAGCCGAATAATGTCACTGAAATGTTGAGAGCTGCATTGATGACAATGGAGTGGCCCCGGGCTTATAATGCCTAGTATAAGTCTGTAGCGCAAACATCTGAATGTTTGTATTTCTGTTTCTTCATTTTTAATTTAGAACATTATACCCTCAGTGGGTGGAATGCTCTAATAGCCTTATAACCCTTTTGCGTTGGGCTATACCAGTTGTTAAAGGCCCTCTCCCTCAATATAGGCCCTCGCCACAAACTCTGTTTCAGGGCCTTCAAAAACCAGTATAGGCCTCAG
Source organism: Lissotriton helveticus (assembly GCF_964261635.1). NCBI lineage: Eukaryota > Metazoa > Chordata > Amphibia > Caudata > Salamandridae > Lissotriton > Lissotriton helveticus. Next base: position 47,799,504 of record NC_136070.1, read on the forward strand.
CAGCAGGTATAAGGCTATAGTGTAAAAGGACCCTAACAGAGTTTGGGAGGACGGGAACAGGGAGAGAGGTGGACCAAATTTATTCTCTCCAACCTTGTACATTTGTGTCGCGATCGCCCTCACTTTAGATGGGATGGTATGATTCATGCAGCAGTAACCCATTGGTTTGCACCCTTGTTTTCCTCTGGTACCCAACATTTTTTAAAATCCTGTTCCACATGCCAATCCCACAATATTAGTGAAGGGATTAAGGCCACCCACCCACCTTCATGAGGTCCCTTCATCGGCCTACGGACTGACTTTTTAAGATCTTCCAGTGTCGCTGCCATTCTTACGGTCTTGTGATTGCGTGTATGTTTTCTGGCTGGATGGAGGCATACCCATGTTCCTGTTTTTGAACGATGCCATTATGGTGCAAGGAGGGGCTTCAGCATCTGTGTCGGCACAGGCTCAAGGGTCTCAGGATCAATCAATCAATCAATCAAGAAATTTGTATAGCGCACTACTCACCCAGAGGGTCTCAAGGCGCTTGGGGGGGGAGGGGGCGTTATTGCTCGAATAGCCAGGTCTTGAGTTGCTTCCTGAAGGAGAGGTGGTCTTGAGTAAGACGGAGATGGATGGGGAGGGAGTTCCAGGTCTTGGCTGCCAGGTAGGAGAAGGATCTTCCTCCCATGGTGGCTTTTCGGATGCGTGGCACGGCGGCAAGAGCGTGGCTGGTCGATCGCAGTTGGCGGGTGGGAGTGTAGAAGGTCAGGCGGTCGTTGAGGTACCTGGGGCCTAGGTCGTGGAGGGCTTTGTGTGCGTGGGTAAGGAGGCGGAACGTGATTCTTTTGCTGACGGGGAGCCAGGGCAGGTATTTCAGGTGTCCGGAGATGTGGCTGTGACGGGGGATGTCCAGGATAGAGACTCTTCTTTCTCACTGTTACCAGCTCTATCCAAGGTGGTTGTTAAGCCCCCCTACCTGATGCCTTCAGTGGGTCTGGCCAGCAGTGCTTGCAGTTAGCCTTATGGTTTGGACCATGGTGTGATACCTCTTAGGAAGGAAAGGTGGTGAACCCTGAAGTGTACTGCACCATGTCTGCTGCCCGCCCACGGGACCGCCACTCAGTGTGCAGTTAAAAAACATATTTGCATCTTTTGGAAAGGTACCAACTGGATCTCAACCTTTCCTCCTGCTGGATTTGCACTCATTTGCCTGATGATGCAAGTGGTGTGCCCAGAGTCCCTACCCACTTCGATGCAGAAGTCACTTTTCCTCATTCGTTCTTTCACTGTCACTTCCCGGATGTGTGGGACACCATTCTTACTCTGATGCCCAGGACAATACTAACATCTGTTTCCTCAATCAGAATATACTGCCTGCTGCCACCCTTCTTGCTGACACTGCTCACAGCATGACCTACAAATCCCGAAATAGTTTTTGTGGGTCACAGTGACCGTGACCACGGTATATATGTATTTATTTATTTAAAGCATTTCTCGAGTTCAACTTTCACCAAACTGTTGTCCTGGCGTTCCTTCTGCTGTTCAGACGCACACAAAGGATCAAAGGGAGACAATCCCGAAAAGGGGGGAACGTACCACTCTCTAGCTATAATAGAAGGATGTATGACGGTACAGCGCGGGTTTTACACCGCAGTACCATTACAACGAGGGTTTTACTACGCAAGTCGTTACCACGACTTGCACAGTAGGGTGCTGGACTTAGGAATAGTAAGATTTACTATTCCAACACCAGCCTACGTACAGTAGGGAAGGTGTTGGAATAGTAAATCTACTATTCCTTACTCTAGAGCACCCTCCAGTGCTCCAGACTAAATTGTAATGGCACTGCGGTGTAAAACTTGCGTTGTAATGGATGTTCCCCAAAATGGATACTCACAAGAGATACGTCCCCTTTAGTAACAAGGGTCATGTGTGAAAAAAGTCAGCTGGAGAAAGTGTGATACTTTTTAAGGACGAGAACCCTCACTCGCCCGAGGGTGACATGCTTCATCATTGGGATCCCTCCTCACAACGGGATGGCAAGGTCCCCAATGTGGGCTACAACTCCCCACCAGAAAAGTGTCGGTGGAGAGGAGCTGAGGTGTTTTAGGTATGGAGTGCCAATGGGCACAAAGGTGAGTGAGGGGCAGAGTGCAAAAAAAACAAAATGGTGAGTTATTAACCCCTTCCATGCTGCCGTCGGCCATTGGCCGACGGCAATGCTACCTCGCTGGTGCTGCCGTCGGCCAATGGCTGACGCGGCCCGCTCGTTTTGCGGAAGTGCCGCACTTCCGCAAAATCGCGGGCGCAGTAGAGGGTTAAAACTATCTTAGGAGCTCAATAACTTTATTCGGTTGTGCACTTGGATAGGCTGAAAAAACAAGAGAACTCGCTGTTCAAAACAAATACACCCCCTCGGTGGTCAACATGTTTCTGCCTCTATTTAGACTCAAACTAAGTTCTCTAGGCATTCATTGGGACCAGAAAATCATTCAAGTCACTCTGCAACAATTGATAAAATCAAAAAAGTAATAATCAGATGGCTATATTGACCATGTTCAATTGTTGTTACGGAGATGATGGGAAATTAATACGCCATCTCCATCTTATAGATGAATTGCATTGCTCTAGAGCAACGAGTTACCCCTCAGCCAAACTCGGCTACTAGTAAGTAGTAGTCGTACTAGACGTCTACATAGACAGGGGTCCTGGAGAGAGGTACAATCCAATTTCTCTATAAGATGGAGATGGCGCAATAATTACCAGAACAATGGCAGAGGGTCTGGCTACGAAGTGATAATAGTACACCACTACTCAGGTCTGTGGCTGGGTTGTGCTTTATATGATGTATATGATGCCAGAGTCTCACGTTTACTATGGGAAACGGCCACTACATAGTGGCCGTTACCACGCAAGCCTTCACCACGCATGCATTAGAACGCATGCGTGGTTACCACGAAAGCCTTTACCACGCATACCTTTACTACGAGATGCATTGTAAAGGTATGTGTTGTAAAGGCAAAAAAAATAAAGGGGGCTTGGGGGTCTGCCCCAAAGAAAAAAAAGCGTAAAAATAAAAAGGGGGGTTGGGGGGGTTGGGGGGGTTGGGGGGGTTGGGGGGTCTCCCCCCCCCAAAAAAAAATGAAATTGAAGTGGAGGCAATCAGCGTTGTTAGAGAGGAAACTGAAGGAAACTTTCGCTTCCTCTTTACGACGTCGGACGTCATCAAGGAACATGAAGATACAACGGGAAGAGGTAAGGGGAATTTTTAATTTAAAAAAAGATTAAGGGTTGAAGGCAGGGGTAATTTGACGAAGGTTTGGGGGCTGGGAGGGACACGTAAGGGTACAGGGAGGGGTATAACCTTTGCCAAGTGTATGCCCATACAATGCATAAATTTACAACGAAAATCGTTGTAAATCTATGCGTGGTAAAGGAATATTCGTGGAAAAGGTAATGCGTGAAAAAAAGCATTCCGTTGTAACGCATGCGTGGTAAAGGCATGCTTTGCAACGGAATGCTCCTTCAGGAAACAACTCAAGACCTGGCTTTTCGAACAGTAACGGTCTCCCTCCCCCCCCCCCCCCCCCCCCCCAGCGCCTTGAGACCCTTCTGGGTGAGTAGCGCGCTATACAAATTGCTGATTGATTGATTGATTGAATGCTTTGTAACGACATACACCGTTTCTTATTCTATTCCACAGGTTTCCATTTTATCGACCTCGGGAGAATGAAAGCCTAAGTCAGGATATCAACCAGTCATATGCAGGTTATTTACAGAACTCTTGGTCACACGTGTTAGCACGAGTCTTGCATATGTCAGGAGCAGCCGTGGAACAAACCCGCATCAGAGCAGGGCCGGAACTGAGTCAGGCGTCTGTTGCTAATCTACGAGGCACCCTCATCAATAACACGGTCACGATGGCTTTTAGAAACACGTGGAAACATCCCATTAGGAATGAAATAATGTAGCATGTGTTACACTACAAGAAAGTATCCCTTCGGGCTGTGATGTAAAAAAACAGCTCTGGAAAAAACATAACCAGAAGATGGAGATAGGGACAAGGAGTCTTTGTGTGATCTTGAGCCAGGAACCTCCTGACAGATGCCACGTGGACAAGAAAAGGGAGAGAATATGTGGGGAGTGTGGGGGGAGGGGTAGGAGAGTGCGAGACAGAAGTGAGGGAGTGAGAAAAACAGGGAGAGATAGTGAGATGGAAAAATAAGAAAGAGAACGGGGAGACTGGGAGAGAGGGAGAACAAAAGTGAGAGAGAAAGAAAGTGAAAATCGATGGAGAGGGGGAAAGCGAGAGAGAACAGAGAGAACGAGAGAGAGGGAGAGAGAGAGAGAGAGAGAGAGAGAAAAGATTCCCAAACACATAAACCTCATGTCCAAACGCAGTGTCACGGACCAAAACAAGCATTTGCAATGCAATCGGTCTCACCTTTGGGAATTTATATGTATTTAGCTATGCAGCACATTAGCCTGGGTGCTGAAACATCTACTGTTTAACATGGAGGGAAAGTAAGCACCAAACTGTGTAACATGCCAGGTGTGGGAACACATGGAGAGAAATATTGCCTTTCATCGTGAAATGGTATAGTCCAAAGCTCTGTTTTAAATATAAAATCAGGGCCTTCGGTGGTCATATCACTGAACATACAAGATTTGAAAAAAATATTATTTTTCAACAGGTGTTCGTGCAAGGCAATTTCTTTGGACTGGAATCTAGAGATTTCTAAAGGGATTCTGGTGTTTTAGTGACCTCTGCAGGTCGTTTTCTATCAAGAAAGTTAAATGGAAGCAATTGCCAGAAAAATAAAAAAAAGAAACTCCCTCAGCAGAAAGCAATTCTGGTATTTTACTGAACTCTACTGGTCCTTTTTTATTAAGAGAGTTAAAAATAGAAGCAGTTGAACAGAAATAATGTCCCTAAGAGGAAGCAGACAAGTCCTAGGACTGATTTCCAGAGCCCACAAAGTGCATACACATATAAGTATATACTAAAATATAAGTATAAACTCAAGTATATACAAGAGGTCTCGAGTGCTTGACCTAAAAAGACGACAGGCATTCAGGGAAAGCAGAACCAGGCTGAGTATATCAAGATAAATGAATGAATGATAGATTTATAAAGCGCTGGACTCACCCCTGGAGGTGTATCTCAGCTCTATAGACAGAGGTATGAGGGATGGGACAGGCAATCAGTTGTCGAATAGTTCAGTTTTTAGGAGTTTCCTGAACCTCAGAAAATTCAAGCCTTTACATAGGTGAACAGGGAGTGAGTTCCAGTTGGGGGGGGGGGGGGGGGGGTGACAAGGTAGGAAAAGGTTTTGCCACCTGAACAAAGTTTTCTAAATCGAGGTTTAACAAGCAGAGGCTTCTCTCAAGAGTGCAGAGATCTGCTTGGTAGGTAATGAAGGAGTTTTTCTGCGAGATACATGTGCCACCCATCATTGATTGTTTTATGGCCCAAGCTGCAGTTTTTAAACTTAATTCTTTTGCGAATGGGGAGCCAGTGGAGGCTTCCCAACTATGGGAGAGATGTAGTTCTAGGAGGTATATTGAGGGCCAGACGTTCTGCCGAGTTCTGAACCACTTGTTCAACCTGTTCAGCACAGCGTTGTTTGCTGCTGTCAGGTATAATATATGCAGGGTGGGCGTTCTGTCGCAAGGAATGGTTGTAAGAGTAGGGCAGTGAAATCTATAAGATTTCACTGCGCCACTTCTAGGACGCCAATGCTTCAAAACCTTACGCCTGCCTCATGGCAGGCGAAAGCGTGGTATAGGCCTTTCACATGGGGACATGTGAAAGGACACATTGCTGGAGGCGTGTCTGTTTTCAGACACACCTCAGCAATGCACCACTTTTGCACCTAGTTCATCAGGAATACTGACATATCTGCCATTCCTTGCGACATGATGCGTCATACAGTAAATATGACACATCCATCATGTCGCAAGGAGGGCGCACTGAGAAGTGTTGCATCGCTGCTTTCACATAGTAATGTGACACTTACAAATGCGGCCCAATAATTGTGCACAATAATCAATCCTCTGTAACTCCTTGAAAAGTATCTTATAATAGCATTATCTCTTCCACCATTTTGATTGAGATATTGTTTACGTATAAGTTGTTCATCATTATGCGCTTACTACATATAATTTTTCAACTTTAACTAGGAACACAGAAGTCACAACCAGAAGCTAGACAGACACTTTTAATTTGAGGAGAGCTGAGCACTTATAAAGAACGGACCTGTTGTCTAAATTATTCACTCCCATTAACACATAAAGCAGCACTATGTTTAATTCTGTTTCTAATCTAAAACAATATCTAACCATTAAAAATCCAGCTATTTTGGTAGTCCATCTTTGTGTTGATATGCCGATCTAAAGACCCTTCTTTAAGGGACCATTTTCCCAATTCTACACAATATATATCTAATCCAAAAGAAAGACACAATGATTTCTAGGTTTATCAGATTTAATTTTTATTCTCACAAAATATTTGAATAAACTCATAGTTTGAAATCACATAACCCTTCAAACTTGTGAAAGCATATGTCTGGATATGTCCCTTTACTTTTCAATTTAAAAAGCAGCTTATTAAATTTAATAGGTTACCCATAACACACCACTTCTTCTGGTGGCTTTGTTACTGCTCAGCACTACTTCTACAATAGACTGGCACTATTCTTGAACTGAATCCCATAAGAGTGCAACTACTACAGGAGACATGTCTACTTCAATATCATCTATTAATATCAAGTCAAAATCACTGTGCAGTGTGACCGCTCTCTCAATGACACTGGGTGCTTCTGACAACTTCACGTCATGTCCTTTGCCTTCAGTATATAGATATTGAACAATAAGATGTCTCTGGTCGATGGTTCGATCCACACATCCTAATTCCAGGTATATTTTCGTGAATGGTCAGGTTCTACTGTTAGTAATAGAATTGAGAGTGCAGCAGAAGTACTACCCCGTCCATTGGATGTTTTTCTAGTTCTACCCTCCTTGATGGGCGCGAGAACACATAAAATGTGTCATTTCAAGGTCCTGATTTAATGATGCTTTTTGGAACCATAACCCAGATGACCTATGTATATTTCCAGATGGTATCTCATCTGTTTAGGTGTGGTGGTTCTCCCTCAACATCCAAGGTGTAAGAATAATCTTAGAGTATACATTTCTGCTGATATTTTATGATTGTAGAGTGCGCTTGCATTGCCCCCGTTAACCACATCATCACCTGCTCATCCATCCTAATTTTGATTTATCATTTAACTTTATAACTGTACTACTTGCACGAGAGGGAGATACAATGATCTGATTTACTGAATTAGCCATATTTTCAAAAATAACATGTTCCCCTTTAGACTTTGTTATATTATGAACAATCGTTGTTTCAGGATTTACTATCATTTTGTTTCGACTCAGAATTCCTGAATCCATCAACCCTGAGCATTGAGTACTCGGTAATCCATGTACCATGTTTCACTTATTAACTCTCTTACATCTTACAGGAATCTCCACTGGCTCCCCATCCAGAAAAGATGCCAATTCAAGATGCTGATCCACGCGTACTAGGCCCGCCACGACCAAGGACCACCATACATCAACCACCTCCTGAACTTCCTCCAACCCACCAGACACCTGCAATCCACCTCCCTTGCCCTCGCACACACTCCCCACATCCCTCAAAGCTACAGAAGAGGATGTGCCTTCTCCCACCTCGCTGAAAAATCCTTGAACAACCTCCCTTCTCACCTCCCAACATTATCCTGTCTCACTGAATTCAGAAAAGGACTCAAGACCAGGCTCTTTGACTGATCCCAGCAAGAATCCGGCACCTGGATACTCTCACGGGTGATTCACCGCGCTCTACAAATCCGAGTTGATTGATCCTTCAGCACCTGACAAGCACCCACACAACCAAAAACACCATGACCTGAGGTCTGTCCTTTGACATCACCATTAAAAGGACCAAGGCCAAAAAAACAGGGATATCTAGACAGTAAATTTTCAACAACAAGGTGCATCTTCTTTTTGTTTTGCTCGTCGTTTTCGTTGCATTATGACAATTTTACTGCTGCACTTAGAAGAGACAAATGAAAGTGCAAGTATGGGAATCAATAGAAAACACAGGACACTTCACAGTGTTTAACTGCTGTAGCACTACAGCTCCCAAAATGCAACAGAAATGACAAAGTGCCTCATAACAGGTTTGGGAATTTATCCAATCACTGCTTTGTCTGTGCAATTTGGCAGCAGGAGGATCACCTATAAGAGTTGAACTAAAACTGGGATTACAAGTAAAGTGCAGATGAACACCGCAGGATGCTCTACCAGTTTGTGGCATGACTTACGCGTATCAGTCTTATGTCAGTAGTGTACCTGCTATGTATGCTAGTGAAGAGTTTATTTTTGCTGTGCATAATGCATTTGCAGTGTCTATGTGAAGCTTGCACAGCTGCTCGCTGTGCTGGCCCAGCTTTCTGCAGAGAAACCTCCACAGCTGCTCCCTTAAGCAGATATTAAGCTTCCTGTACTGTGCCAGTGCTCTTTGTGAGTAAAGGTTTCATTTCTGCTCACTATGCTGCACCTGGAGGGGTGTGTGTGTGTGCAGGTGTATGTGTGTATGTGAGAATTGCACCACTGCTTTTCACCCTTAAATAGCTGTCCCCTGAAATGTACCAGTTGTTTCTGAGTAAAGCTTTCATGCCTGCCCTCCGTATTACACCTTGTCTGTGTGTGTGGGAACGTGTGTGCACACGTGTGTACGTGCATGTGTGTGTGTGGGTGAAGCTTGCACTGTCGCCTCTTGTACTGGACCAACAGTTTGTCTGAGAAAGTTGCACAGCTGCTTCCTATGCTTCGATAGCTGTCCCCTGAACTGTATCTGTTATGTGTGTCAGAAAAGCTTCCCATTTCTACTTATTTATTTATTTATTTATTTATAAAGTTTTGTATAGCGCAAACGTGACCCTCGAGGGTATCAGAGTGCTTTACATGACGAGAAGACAAGTGACCATTGGTCTGGTAAGCAGGAAAACATATGCGTGAGAGCCGAACATATCATACAGTAAAATAGGATAACAAGGATTGGAATGGATTACAGTCAGTCCTAGGGAGGAAAGTCCACATAAGAGTTTGGTACCTATGCCTTTTCAAAGTCACGGGTTCCGCCTGCACTGTGAAAACATGCAGCCGCTGCCTGTAGCCGCTCCCTGTTTTTACCTGAATGCGCTGCCCCCAGGGCAGCATGAGTTCACGTCTGCCCTGGGGCAGCGCCTATATTGTAATAGGGTGCATTGTCATGGTTTGCGCCACGTGCACCCATGTGTACTATGGCCGCAGGTGTGTGTGAAGCACGTGCGTGCCCGCTTTATGATAAACAGTAACAGTTACATCAAAAGACGCATCACAAGGGACAGGGACAGATATCTGAACAAAGTCAAGTCAAGTCAAGTCAAAAAATGTATATAGCGCGCTACATACCCAGAGGGTCTCAAGGCGCTTGAAGAGGGGTGGGGAATTACTTGTCAAATATCCACGTTTTAAGTTGTTTTCTGAATGCTAGGTGGTTCTGAGTAAGGCGAAGGTAAGTGGGAAGTGAGTTCCAGGTTTTAGCTGCCAGGTAGGAGAAGGATCTACCTCCCATGGTGGTTTTGTTGATGCGAGGTACAGTGGCAAGGGCTTGGTTGGATGATCGTAGCTGGCGGGAGGGGGTGTAGAAGGACATTCGTGTGTTGAGGCATTCGGGTCCGATTTCGTAGAGTGCTTTGTGTGCGTGGGTTAGGAGCCGGAAAGTGATCCTCTTATTGACGGGGAGCCAGTGGAGGTTTTTCAGGTGACCAGAGATATGTTCTTTACGCGGGATGTCTAATATGAGCCTGGCTGAAGCGTTCTGGATTCGTTGGAGTTTTTTCTGGAGTTTAGCGGTAGTACCGGCGTAGAGGGTGTTTCCGTAGTCCAGTCGGCTCGTGACCAGAGCGTGGGTGACCGTTTTCCTAGTTTCGGTGGGGATCCAACGAAATGTTTTTTTGAGCATGCGAAGAATGTTGAAGCAGGATGAAGAGACAGCGTTGACTTGTCTGTTCATTGAAAGTGAGGAATCCAGGATGACGCCCAGGTTCCGTGCGTGGTCCGTCGGGATGGGTGCTTTTCCAAGGGCTTCTGGCCACCAAGAGTCGTCCCAGGCAGAGGGGGAGGTACCTAAGATAAGGACTTCTGTTTTATCTGAGTTCAGTTTCAGACGGCTGTGTTTCATCCAATCGGCTACTTCTTTCATTCCTTCGTGTAGGTTAGTTTTGGCGGTGCTAGGGTCATTGGTGAGTGATAGGATCAGTTGAGTGTCATCCGCGTAGGAGATGATGTTTAGGTTGTGTTGGCGTGCGATGGCCGCGAGGGGGCTCATGTATACGTTGAAAAGGGTGGGACTGAGTGAGGACCCTTGGGGTACGCCGCAGATGACTTCAGTGGCCTCTGAGATGAATGGTGGGAGGCGGACTCTCTGGGTTCTTCCGGTGAGGAACGAGGTGATCCATTCCAGTGCTTTTCCTTGTATTCCGATGTTTCTGAGGCGCTGTAGAAGGGTGCTATGGCAGACTGTGTCGAAGGCTGCGGAGAGGTCAAGGAGGATGAGGGCGACTGTGTCTCCATTGTCCAGGAGAGTTCGGATGTCGTCTGTTGCTGCGATGAGGGCGGTTTCAGTGCTGTGCTTGGCTCGGAAGCCGGATTGTAATGAGTCGAGGGATTTGTTTGTTTCGAGGAAGGCGGCGAGCTGGTTGTTGACCGCTTTCTCAATGACTTTGGCCGGGAATGGAAGGAGCGAGATGGGGCGGTAGTTTTTGAGTTCGGTGGGGTCAGCTGTGGGTTTCTTCAGGAGGGCGCTGAGTTCGGCCTGTTTCCAGCTGTCCGGGAAGGTTGCGGCGTCGAAGGAGCAGTTGATGACGTCTCGGAGGTGCGGTGCTATGATGGAGTCTGCTTTGTTAAAGATGTGGTGAGGGCATGGGTCTGTGGGGGATCCTGAGTGGATAGAGTTCATCAGACGGATGGTGTCCTCATTGGAGATTGGCTTCCAGTCATTGAGGGTGTTCAAGGGAGGTGGGGGTCCTGCAGGGGGATGGGTGGGTTGGTCTTCGGGTTGGTTGTCGAAGCTGTTGTGGATGTCTGCAATTTTGTTGTGGAAGAATGAGGCTAGGGAGTCGCAGAGGGCTTGAGAGGGGGTGATGTCGTTGGAGTTGGCCGAGGGATTGGTAAATTCCTTGACGATGTTGAATAGTTCCTTGCTGTTGTGGGCGTTGTTATCTAGTCGGTCCTTGAAAGCGGCTTTCTTGGCATTTCGGATCAGTTGGTGGTGTATGCGGGTGGCATTTTTGAAGGCGTCCTTGGTGCTGGTGGTTGGGTCTTTTTTCCAGGCCTTCTCAAGGGAGCGGCAGAGTTTCTTGGATTTCTTAAGATCATCGTTGAACCAGGAGGCCTTCTTGCTGCCAAGTTTTATTTGTCGTTTTTTCAGTGGTGCTAGGATGTCGGCGCTGTTGGATAACCATAGGGTGAGGTTGGTGGCGGCTTGGTCGGGGTTTGAGGAGTGCGCTGGGGGGTTTAGAAGAAGCGATGAGGAGATCTGATCGATGGTGAGTACAGGGGTTTAACTATAGTAAGAGATGTAAACTCATCAACTCTTGAGTTCACGGTGAGACAGTGCTAGTATCACTAGATCAGAGGGCAGTAGCAGCAGGTAGTAGCAGGCCTCGGGTGGACCACACCATTGTCCATCACTATGGGGAGTAAAACAGGAGCCCCCGCTCCATGTCCTTTCATACACTGATGGCGTTTGTGAGTCTGAAGAGTGCTATCAGTTTGTCCTACTGACTTATAACCCCCGGCTGATGGCCATAGCGGGTGTGAAAGGCCCTGCGGCGAGGGCCTAAAATGAGGAAGAGGGCCTTTAACAACCGGTACAGCATAAGGCAGATGGGCTATAAGGCTATTAGAACATTCCACCCACTGTGGGTAGAATGTTCTAAATGAAAATGTGAGAAACATTAAGACAAACATTGGAATGTTGGAGCTCCGGGATTTTTATTTTTATTTCGATTTGGCTTTTTAGATTCACTGTAAAAAGGTACACCACAATTAGGTTTATTTGTGATTGGATCATCCTTAATGTGGAAAATTAGTACGTTTTGGTGAACATTATCTGCGCCATCTTGCCTCTTCCCCTGATGCCACACTTTTGTCGTGCGCGCCCGCCATTTTAAGATGCCCCGATCAGAACAAACCCTTTTGCATGCCGCTGGCCCCTGACATAGCCCTTTGCCTTCGCTAAGCCTGCACGCTGACCACCCCCTGCTTGCACCTGCCTTGAGTCATAAACCCCTCTTCGGCGCTGCTCTGCCCCAGGCCCTCATCCTGTTCCCAGCGCAACACCTCCCTGCTTTCCTTTCATGATCTCCGGCCCTTAGATGCAAACCCCCTTTTTCCCCGTGTGCCCGTTTCGTCCTCCCCGTTCCCAAGCCGACACCCAGCTCTGCCGATACCATCCTTGCCCCTCCCCGTACAATAGAAAGCTTCCCCCATCAAAGAATCCCCGGGTTGATCAAAGCCCCCCCACCCCATGAGACCCGATCAAACCCCCCACATTCCGTGAATCGGCGGATTATCCAGCTGCGCGATGCTCATCACCTGCTGTGACTAGGGTGGGGACTTCAACTGTAAATGTGTGTGGGAACGGGCCCAAAGGGGAGTTCCGAGAATGTCTTCTCCGTACATCAAAGCTTTAACGTGTATGTGTAATCTACAATAAAGTCATAAATGTGGGTATAAGAGGCCAGGCCTCAGAAATACAGTTAGAGCACCTCAGAACGATACCTTCTGTCCGTTTCGTTGTGTTCTCCTCCGGAGAGAATAAAGAAAACCTTGTTTCCTGCTTTCCAGTCTCCAGCGCCTGCCTCTTCATTTGATTTAATAACTAGTGGGTCACAGAGGCAATACCGCCGGGCAAATATCGATTGTCCCCGACCCGATTGAACTTTTTACAATTGGCGTCCCAAGCGTGGGGCCCATCAGCGACTCGTGGATCCAGTGGGAGAGGTCCCGACGACAGAGTGAACGACTGCAACGATCGGGAGAGCTCTTGCCCAATAGACCCTCGTCTGGCAGCCGATCATCCGAACTTCACTAGTTCCGAACAGACCTCTCTCGAGTGATCTACGGTCCTGACTGGGAACCATCAGGAGTGCCGTGAGAAATACGAGAAAAAGAGGACGATCGGGCGCTGGATTCGGAAGACAAGAAACTGTCCACATGGTCCGGGTAAGGTCGTGTTGCCACGACAAGTTGCGAAAAATTTGTTTGATTGCTTGATTGTTCAAAATACTAGTATTGCTCGTTTTATTTTTATTTTTTTTATTTGGAGATTCACTGTCTGCAAACAGAGAAACAACAGGCTCTCTCTCTTTGCAAGCAGTGGAGGATAGGTAGGGTAGCAGCCGTGCTTGTCTTTCTTTCTCCCCCACTTAATAATTGCTTGAAACTGAACTGTTGTTCGCAAAATATTGTTTCCTGGAGATTCCCTGTCTGCAAACAGGGAAGTGACCACCCTTTTTGCAGATAGTGAAAAGGGTAGGTAACGCAGATCTTTGCGGTCCTACTCATTCTCCCCATTGTTATTTGTCGGTCTTTTGGTTTTTGATCCATGAGGTATTCACTACCTGCAAACAACGTAGAATAGAAATATTCTGTCTAGTCTTTGCACCTAGTGATAAGATAGGCAGTGCTGACTTTTTTTAGTCCCTCGTTACGAGCCGTCATGTCTGTCTTCTCCCCACTGATAAATAGCCTGTTTAGCCCGGACCGGGTGTTAGAGGTGGACCATATAGCTCCACTAGAAGGCACCCCTAATAAGGACATGTTCATAAACTATGGGTTAGTCACCATAGCTTATAATAAATTATGGCACAGGTATACCGAAGATAGCCAAGACAAACAGTGGCCACTGGCAGGATCCTTTGACCTTGATAAAATAGAAACGTTAGAAATAGCCCTTCGAAATAATAAGACGACGCCAATCATGCTCGACAGTCTCGGTATGTGGCGCAGAGAGGCTACGAAACGACAGAGAAAAGACGAGGATAAACCAAGTAGGGAAATATACCGACAGGACAACCCCAGGACACCGCTACCCACAACTTATCCCCCGACACTATGCAAAGGACGACCAGACTTAGGGTCAGACCAATGCGCTTTTTGTAGGTATGTCGGACACTGGAAAGCCCAATGCCCGACTCTACTGAGCGTGAGTAAAGGCAAAGGGCCGACAAGAACGACAGACCGACAGTACGAGAAAAGGCGCGAGACAGAGAAGAACCCGACTTACATAGACAGACCAGACAGAACCACCACGTTTGATTATGCCCGATGGCACAGATTTCGCCAGGAAAATCTCAGCGGCATGCTCAAGTTCTCCTAGGTCGGGCAATGTCAAGACGGGAACCCAGCCTCGTTTTAAAATTCACAGACGGAAAGAGATAATTATGACCAATAACTGTTTTTATATTTGTCTTGGGTCTTTGTATGTCGTACTTGTACTGTCCCCCGTCTGAGTTTGTGTGTATGTAATGTACAAATCTGCGTCATCCCTCTACACGTGTTTCCGTGTTACTCGACCTCTGTTAGCAGAAACTTAGCATAAAAGCAACCTGGAAAGAAAGAAATGGTAAAACAAAATCCATAGACCATCAATGAACTTGAACTTTTAATTTAACACAACAAACAAGGAATAATAACGATAAACTTTGAAAATGAAAGTCAAACAGAACATTCGCCCCCCCCCCATTCTGGAACCTTCCAAAGTAGGGCAGGGTTACGGCTACGCCCAACCAACGGCAACCCATATAAGGCGAGCCCCGCCGCCAACTCTTGGTCAGGAAATCTTAACGTATGGGGGAGCCGGAGGAGAGGCAGGAGCCCGCAGCCTGGGCATTTGCAGGTAGTCCCGCCACATGTCTCCTTGGCCGGCCGCAACGGGCCTGGAAAGACTAAGGTAGTCCCGCCACATGTCTCCTTGGCCGGCCGCAACGGGCCTGGAAAGACTAAGGTAGTCCCGCCACATGTCAAGAGGAGAACGAGGCACCTCTTCCTTTTCTCTTCCGTCACAGCCGCAGCAGTCCTGGACGGCGGATGTCCTGCACGTACCTCCACAACAATTTGTCCAAGTTGGGCTGGGAGGGAGAGGCGACGCGGACGAGCCTCTCCCACCTCCACCGGTAGGAGGTTTCCCAGCCCCCAGCCCGACGCCGAACATCCCCAGTCAGGCGATGGTGCCCATACTTCCACAGCACCGAACACACCATGGTGGCACCCCAGTACTTCCACAGCACCGAACACACCATGGTGGCACCCCAGTATTTGCGCAGCACCGAACGTACAATGGTGGCACTTGGGGAACACCGGATGTGGAGAGGCCTTCATGCGGGGCGATGAAAAGGAATGGCATGGAGTGCACCGGGAGAAGGAGACGATGTGAACGAGTCTCCCTCGCCCCCCAGGTGGGGGCATCACAGCTGCACCCCAGCTGAACGTCCCGCTCTCACAAAACAGGGACCTCTTCCTTTCACTCCGAAGGGTCTCTTCCATTCTTGCAAACTCGACGAGAGTGGCCCCTGTAGGGCCTCAAAATGGCGTCTGGATCCGCTGGAAGGCGGGCCCCGGCCACTAGAGTAACTTTGGCCAGCCGTATAACTCGAACATTTGTCCCATGGAGCACGAGCCCCCATCTCCGACAGCATCTCCGCAGCCTTGAAGATCATACAAAGGTCCCCGGCGGAACCTTCGGCCTTTGCAGGTTTCCGGTAAGGGACGGCTGCCTCGATCGCCAACGAAACAAACATGACATTGCCACACCTTCTGTTAGCGTGAATTCTAGAACTGCCGAAAAGGACTCTGGTCCAAACTGCCAGTAATGGAAACATTTCCCCCTGATGCTGCTTCCGGACTGTGCCGGCCCCGCCCAAAATGGCGCTGGTATCAATCGGAACTTACGAACACCTCGTGGTGTTCCTTCGCACTAATATAAACTTGATGTTCTGAGATTTTATATGATCCTTTGTACACTTGGCTAGAAAAGACGAAGAGAACTCACTCGACGAATAGTGTGAAAAGATCCCCGTTACAAATGTTGATTACGAATGTACAATGTATTATATTTTTATAACTGATGTAAACCCCATTTACGACGCACACGTACGGTATGCATATAGGAAATCTGATTACAACTGTTATGATTATGCTTCTAAATTATGAAAATATATGCCCCCGAACCCCCAGCCAATTAATAGACGTTTTAGTCTCTTACAAATGAATGAGTAAAACTTTCCGATGTTTTTATTGTTGCAAACGACACCCCCCACTGTACGCACTTTAGCCATTGCCACGACCGACCAAATACGACCGCACCCTCATAATCCATATGCTGAAATGATTTTGCAAAATAAAGTCTTTGAAACTATGGACGGGTATTGCATGCTTTATTTTAAAACAATATGGGATGGGTGGGAAAGTTCTTTTCTGTGCACCCTACTCTGCTCTCTCTTTAAGGTTAAAAGAAGATGGTTGCCCAGCCCTGGAGGACGGATCGGATCGACAACACGACACCCCGCCTTCAAAAGTACGCGACTGACTCATGAACTCTCGCGTAGAGGAAGACCTTGACTTCCAAGGATGGGTAAAACGAATGGTGTAAATGAGGGAATGTAAAAGGAGGGTGAAATGAAATAATGTAAATATTATAAAGTACAACGTTCCAAAGTAGCAGGGACCCAAGAACCGAAGAACTTTAGAACGCCACGGCGTTGAAAGAGGTTTAAGGATCCCGATAGTGAGATATATCCTTTGACTAGATACCTCGCACTAGGCACCTCTGGTTTCCTTTTTATGTTTCCCCGCACACGCCCTGCATGAACACACTACCCCCCCCTCGACTCCGGAAACCATATCCCCGGGGACCCTGCCCCGAGGAGGAAAGACGAGTAAGAGGTAAGTAAAGGACTTATGAATCCATGTATTTGAATGCGCGCGAATGCTGTCTCCCCCACCCCCCCCCCTTTTTTTCCTCCCTCAGCAGGTTACATCAGAGATTACAGCCAAGGTGTGGCGAAGATCTGAGACCTTGCCATGTCTAAATACACGAGACGGACTAGCGCCGCAGGGTGGTGTCTAAGCACGCCTGCAAACTACTCACGTATCGAGCAGACCCGGAAAATTAGCACAACTTGATAGAAAGTGATCACCCTTAAACCAGACCGGACGAATGAACCCATGTCACGTATGATGCGAAACTGTGAGGGAATGTGTGTGTGTGTGACTGAGGCGTCGACCCAACTGGTCGAAGGACCGAGAATGCGAGAAGTGCGACAAAATGGTACCTCCTTTCTTCTTTCCTTCTTCGCAAGGCGCGTCCCCTCTACCCTGTCTAATGCTCAAACTGCATGATTACAAGATCCTAACGCAGACCCGCGAATGCCCTTTACTGTGTAATGCACTAAATAGCCTTTCTTGAATACACTGCCACCCTCTCTGTTGCACGTGTACTATTTAGCCTGCCGTTGCACTCTCACTCTCTCTCTCTCTCTCTCTCTCTCTCTCTCTCTCTCTCTCTCTCTCTCTCTCTCTCTCTCTCTCTCTCTCTCTCTCTATTTCTGCACTCCCACTCTTCCGAGTGGTTAGCCCCGAAATTGGCAGACTGCCACCCCTAGCACCCCACCTAATTGGCTTCAAATACCGTCAGTATTTGCACAAAAACTTGTCTTTAATACAATCACCCTGAGACCGCGTCATTACCTCTCCTTTTCCGCTAGAAGTCAATGAACCCAGGTTGGGCCGTAAGGGAAAGGACAGGTAAGACGACAGAGGTTCCCTAATCTGACCCGAAATAAGGGAACTACATGTCAAACGGCTCCTATAGTATAAAACAAGGACCTCAGAATACGCGACCCTCCCCTCCCCGAATTGTCGCAATACCCAAACCGGAAAAGTGACCACCCCCGTTACCCCCCCCTGTCTATGTCCCTGGTTGTTTCCCATAAAACCCCTGTCCTTCCTAGTTAAGTAACCGGGCTGTAAAAGGTTACGTAGGACCCAGAACGATGTTTTACAAGGTTAACAGACTAGACCAAGGTAAAGAAATCATCAAAATGAACCCCGCAGTAGTTGAAAAGCAGGATGCACCGATAGAAAGGAAATGTTTAGCCATGTTCGTCTCTCAGCAAAATACCTGTGTAGTACCATGTTGACGACTCACTGTACCCTTTTGTAAATGTAAAACTCTAGAGAACGGCATATCTTTGCCAGATTTGTCTCCCGAAGGTGGGTTACCATCAGATGAACTGTCATGCCTGTAATAAATAATTATGAAGGAAAGTCATAGTAAATCCAACAGGTCCGCCACCGGTCATTCATATGCCAGTTGTGAACATTAAATATAACGGACATTTTCATTCTTTGCCTGGAGCTGGGAGAGAAATAGACTTTTTGATTATCTTCATCTGCAAATTTTCTAAAGACTGTCTTTTCAAACTTGTTTAAGGGTACTGCTGTTGGAGGAGAGAAGGACCGGATGTGGGAGCACGAGGCCCGACTGCAGACTAAGGAACACCTGCGACATTAGCCAAGGCGAGACCACGACTGAAAAGAGCTGCAGGACGAGGCACTGTTTTCGACAGCATGAAAAGAAAGGGTCGACCTGATGCCCCTGCTCGACGTCCAGTGCCTGTCGACAAGTCCCCGCTCTCTGAATTCCGTCACACGCCCGCCTATTTGAAGTCTCTCGTTCCCCTAGTTTGTTCCCAATTTGGCCTTGCTCCATCCCCCTTTTTCCTCTGACCTACCCTATGGACTGTTTTGAACGCTCTTCTTCCATCGGAACTTTCTGACAATCACCTCAAAGGACACAGGGCGAAAAGGACCTTTCCGACCAGAAACGCGAGGAAAGGGTCGTGCCCTGCAACGCAGAACTTAGAACAGAGCTGGACTCGTAGCTCCACCGCCGGTGCTCAACAGCGCCAACGAAAGACCACAAAGAACAATGAGAACTCGTAAAACTTCGAACATTTGACATCCACAATCACCGTTTTTGCTATGCCTCATTTCTCTCCCAGCCGCCATTGTATTGATCCTGCTCCAATCCGAATCTGAAATATGTAATAACCTGCCAGTTCACGTTATGATATGTACTTGCTGCTCGCTGCAGAACCGTTTTTGTATTGCATTCCTATGACTTTCCTGCTGAACAAGTTTATCAAAGTTTATCAAATAGGCCCACCTCCTAAAAACTAGAAATCTCAAAATGTATTGTTTACAATTTTTCATCTAGGGTTCCTACCGTTTTCCTTCTCATGCCCACCACAATAGACCCGAGTAGAAAATGAACCAGCAAGATGTCTTGAATATGTTAAAGGGAGGACTGTGGAAAATTTGTACGTTTTGGTGAACATTATCTGCGCCATCTTGCCTCTTCCCCTGATGCCACACTTTTGTCGTGCGCGCCCGCCATTTTAAGATGCCCCGATCAGAACAAACCCTTTTGCATGCCGCTGGCCCCTGACATAGCCCTTTGCCTTCGCTAAGCCTGCACGCTGACCACCCCCTGCTTGCACCTGCCTTGAGTCATAAACCCCTCTTCGGCGCTGCTCTGCCCCAGGCCCTCATCCTGTTCCCAGCGCAACACCTCCCTGCTTTCCTTTCATGATCTCCGGCCCTTAGATGCAAACCCCCTTTTTCCCCGTGTGCCCGTTTCGTCCTCCCCGTTCCCAAGCCGACACCCAGCTCTGCCGATACCATCCTTGCCCCTCCCCGTACAATAGAAAGCTTCCCCCATCAAAGAATCCCCGGGTTGATCAAAGCCCCCCCACCCCATGAGACCCGATCAAACCCCCCACATTCCGTGAATCGGCGGATTATCCAGCTGCGCGATGCTCATCACCTGCTGTGACTAGGGTGGGGACTTCAACTGTAAATGTGTGTGGGAACGGGCCCAAAGGGGAGTTCCGAGAATGTCTTCTCCGTACATCAAAGCTTTAACGTGTATGTGTAATCTACAATAAAGTCATAAATGTGGGTATAAGAGGCCAGGCCTCAGAAATACAGTTAGAGCACCTCAGAACGATACCTTCTGTCCGTTTCGTTGTGTTCTCCTCCGGAGAGAATAAAGAAAACCTTGTTTCCTGCTTTCCAGTCTCCAGCGCCTGCCTCTTCATTTGATTTAATAACTAGTGGGTCACAGAGGCAATACCGCCGGGCAAATATCGATTGTCCCCGACCCGATTGAACTTTTTACATTAACACTAGCCGAGATTCCAACGACTCTGTAAACGAGAATATTTTCTGTCCTGATGATTCGTCATCTGATCATTTCTGACAAACACAGTAAGAAACATGTTGAACTTATGACTTTTTCGAGCTACCAGAGATCATTGCCTCTACTGCTAGACACCACTATTTTTAATCAGACAAGTAGACTCACCTGATAAAACTTGTTTTAAAGAACTACTCAGTCTATTTTAAAAATACTATTCTTATGCAAAAAACACTTCAATTCACAAATCTACACTTAACGGCCCTACATCCCCAATTCACAAATAGTTTTTGAACAAAAGATCTCCGATAAAGAGCCCCTTTGTGGGTGCACATGGGGCATTGCAGCACCGGGCCAACGAGGTGCACGTCTTACTATGATGCATGACACCGATCTGGGTGTGTGAGGGGCCTAGTTCCTAGAGGAACAGACCCTCTGTCCATTTCTTTGGCCACTGACTTACCACATATTCTCCCCTCTTTGTTTTCTTCCTCTTTATCGAAGGAAGTGCATAACTGTGTTGATATACTAAATACGTGTTCAGCCTGCCATTGCAGGCTGGTGTGCGCTTTGCACCAATGGAGCCCCTGCATACGTGACCAGCTGCCATTGCGGACTGGTGTGTGTTTTGCACTGCTGGTATTTCTAAATATATGTCCCGTCTACCATGGCAGGCTCCTGTGAATTCTGCACAATGCTGTCTCTACATATGCAGACAGCCTACCCATGCAGACTGGTGTGCGTTTTGCACCTATGGTGTGTCTAAACATGCGTCCAGCTTGTCATTGTGGGCTGGTGGACACATTGGCACAGATGGTGTCTCTGAATACGTTTCCAGCCTACCATTGCAGACTGTTACTTTGGGCTACTTTTTGGGCTGCAATTTCCGACCCATTAGGAATTGCAGCCATCAGAAGGATGCTGGCCCACAGAGGTCAGCAGACTACCATGCCTGTAATTGCTTTTTAATAAAGCAATCTTTTTTTTTTTTTAAATGCAGCCCTTGAAGGAAACGGGATGCGTTTAAAAATAAAAAATTAAACTTTGCACTTTCATTTTTTGAAGAGTAGGCAGTGGTCTCAGAGGGGAAGGGTTCCCTGGGAACCCCTAACCATCTGCGGATGGGTTACTACCTCCTTAACACCAAGCGCGCTGCGGGTTTTCCCGCTGTGCGCTGACTTTTGAAAAAACCCGCGGTTCATGACGAGCTCAGCTCGTCATGAGCGTACGAGAGAGCGTCGAAGGGGTTAAAGGAGTTGGTAAATTATGAATTATTTTGCAACTGTAATTCAGTTGCCAAACTTTCATACATTCCACTCAGTTTCTGTATTTGGAATGAATGCCCTAAACATGACCCTTCCAAATACCAATCGCAAATTGCAATTCGGTTACACAGTTTGTGTTTTACAAATAGGTTAAAGCATTTTTGCAGTCGGAAATGGGTCAATCGCCATTTCCGACTGCAAAAATGCTTCGTACATGTGGCACTCTGGGCCAGATGTATAAAGAAACTGTTTTGTGATTCCCTAATTGCGAATCCTTGCGATTCACAATTAGGAAATCGAAAAACTGCATGTATAAAAGGGTGTTGAACACTTTCTGTGATTCCTATTGGGGCACAAATGACCTACCTCATTAATATTAATGTGGTAGGTCGCAATTTGCGGTCCTCCTAGGAATCACTAAAATCACGGGGATGGTGGCACCCTGGGGTTAGCAGACTACCATATCCATGATTGCTTTTCAATAAAGCAATCATTTTAGTTTTAATGCAGCCCGTTTTCCTTAAAGGAAAACAGGTTGTGTTTATAAATAAAAAAAAATAAGTTTTCTTTTCATTTTTTAAGAGCAGGCAGTGGTCCTTGGGACCACTGCCTTGGGAAACATTGTTTACTGCACTACGAATGCGCTACAACGCATTCCATTACAACACAGTCGGTACAACTTCCGCGTTGTTTCAATGCAAACCATTAAATGGCACGTCATTTCAATGACTTGCTGTAGGGGGTGCGCTGGTGTTGGATTTGCAATCCAACACCTTCCCTGCTGTTGCACAAACTGGAGTAGGAATAGTAAATAATACTATTCCTTGAACAAGTCCCTTCTAAATTCTGAATCGCAAACCCATTTTGCGATTCGGTAAGAGGTTACGAATCACAAAATAGGGTTTGATACATGGGAAAAGGCATTTTTGCATTTGCAAGTGGGCTGGTTCTTTAAATCAGCCGGTTTACTAATGCAAAATTGCTTGATACATGTAGCACTATATCTTTTACTGAATACATTCTCTGCCATACTGCTATACATTGCCTTGGGAA
The DNA here is from genome assembly GCF_964261635.1 of Lissotriton helveticus. Lineage (NCBI taxonomy): Eukaryota > Metazoa > Chordata > Amphibia > Caudata > Salamandridae > Lissotriton > Lissotriton helveticus. The sequence continues at coordinate 47,822,166 of NC_136070.1, forward strand.
ACGTTTGGGGGCACATGCATCAATATTGCATTTTGCGATTCCTTAATTGCGAAAAATAAGGAATCACAATTAAGGAATTGCAAACAACAATGCATCAAGAAATCGCTAAAAAAAATAGCGATTTCTTAAAATTCCTTAATTGCGATTCTCTAATTGAGAATCGCAATTAAGGAATACCTCACCATCCATTCCTATGGGCCTAGAGGCTCATAGGAATGAATGGAAAGACATTCTTAATTTGCAATTCAACATTAGAAATTCGCAAATTAAGAATGCAATTTCAAGGGTGCAGAGGTGTCCAAAGGACACCCTGTTGCACCCCTGAAATCTGCCTAGAAGTACATTTTGCACACACACATGCCCCAAGGGCATGTGTGTGTGTAAAATGGAACTTTGAAAAATGCACTTTAGTGCATTTTTCTAAGTTTTCGCAAATTACCGTGAAGGTCAACTTCATGGTAATTTGCTCCCCTTAATTGTAAATTCGCAAATTTTAAAAGTTTGATGCATTGCATTTAAGGAATCTCAATTTGAGATTCCCTAAATGCAATCGCAATTTAAGAAATCGCAAACTTGCGATTTCTTAAATTGCGAAAATCACATAAATGTTAATGCATCCCAAAAATTGAAATTGCATTTGCAAACGGCCGCATTTTGCGATTCGCACCATTTGCGAATGCAATTTCCATTGATGCAAGTGCCCCTTAATGTTTTGGTCTTTTTTTATACTTCGTTATTCTATATGCTGAAATCACTAAATAAAACATTTTTAAAACTTTCCACATTCTGAGCAGTGCGTGCTGAAATCTCAGCATCAGACACTGAACTCTTTCAAAGTCCCTCCTTCTGGAAAGAAAGTTCAGGGAATCATCACATCTGCTGCAGAGATCCGCTCGACCTGCAGGTTCACAGTTTCAAATCCCAGAGGGGCACACTCAGCAATTCAGCCTTCTGTGGTCCATAAAACTAATCACCAGTGAGTGCAGCAATAACAGCACCTATGATTAACTGCCTCAAGGTAATTCACTCTAGAAGTGATATTTAAATGATGCTTACTTGATGTGTATGCTTAAAGGCCTAACGTAAACCAGTTTAGAAATTCATTCAAACCTAACCAGCACTTAAGTCTCTGAATGCTACAAAAAGGAGTTTTAGGTAAGCTGGTAACAGAGCGAGTTGAGCTCAGGACACACACGTCTGCATAACCTGCAGGTAAGGTCCCTGTCCTAGCCTCAGGGAGTCCCCCGTCTCCTCCAGTTATCTCAGGGTTTTGTCAAATTATATGGCTGCATTTGTGCGCCTCAGAAAGCTGGGTAATGGTACAAGAGCAGAGGCAAGACACGTGACGTGATGGGGTCATGAGGTTCCAAGTCAGTGAGATAGCATGGTGTGTTGATGCACCTGCTGCAGAGAGGAGTGAGTAAACACCAGGTCAAAGGCTCTGACCCGCTTAAGGTTGACTTTCAGGTTAATGCACATGCTGTAAGCTATCGGTGTAACCTGTAGGTCGTATCGTTTTATGTAAGTAAAATAGATAATTTATGAGTGAAAAGCACCCGCACTTTTGGCATATCAATTTGTTAATTTCTTTCAGCGAAAACTGCTTTAGTCTATACGTCAGTGTTGAGCCCTTGTAGAGTAGATAAGGCAGGGTTAATGTACCTGCTGCATACACTTTGTGGTGCGCTGTACATGCAGAGTTCCCAAACGCATTAACGATACCACCCCTAGAATGCACTGCACAACGGTACAATAATGCATCACTGCATGAGTTCCGAGGGGCAGATTTATGACTTCTGGCGCATCTTTGCTAATCAGCAGAGTTGCGACGCATCTGCCCACCCGTGCGCCACCACTGATGCGCCGCATTTACAATGGGGGCGCTCCGTGGCGCTCGGATGGGCAGATGCTGCATGACGCATACCCGGCGGAAATTCGGCGCATTGCTGGAGTTGCGTCGCAAGCGCGACGCAGCTCCAGCAAGGCTCGAGGGTGCCCTATCTGTAACAGGCTGCGTCAATCGTTACGCATGCAGGCGCAGGGTTTTGACGCAGCATGGCCCTAAAAGTGACTGTGAAATCTTCAGCACTTATAGGAAGCGTTCCTACGCCGGAACGCCCCCACTGCACAGGAACGCCTACATGTGGTGCAGGGCTTTACAACGTGACGCATCTCCCAGATGTGTCACGTTGTAAATACTCTGCAGCATGGCACTGGTTTTGCCCCACCGCTGTGACGCAACGGCGGCGTAAAAGAGGCGCAGGGGCTTGTAAATCTGCCCCCGTGCTTGTAAGTGCTGCATCAGTGCTCGCAGATTTCCTTCCAAGACTCAGGCCTGGATGCTGAGGCAGGCTGACAGATGCTCCGAGTTCCGGGCCAGCGCTGGCACTACGCCACCCCTCCCCCACGGAGTCACGGACTGTGAATCTTGTGTTTCACACTGAGACGAGCGTGTCACCTCACACGGCCCCGGCTCCCCCAAAGATGCCCCTTCTGACGGCGCATGCGCCGTGGGGCCGAGGCAAGAACAACCGCAGCCGTTTCCTGCCGGATGTTTTGACCTTGCGGATGGAGAAAGGAGCTACTTTTTCCTCCAGCCCAGCTGTGCCCGGCTCCGAGGAGGAGGGGATGCAGCCATGTCTGACCCAACCCCAGACTCGTCTTACGGTGCTGAGGAGGCGTCAAGGATACGTCTCAGCTCACAACCGGCAGCGCTGAGGTGGCGCTGGGATTCCAGCTTCTTGGCTCAGAAATTACATCTCTCCCGTGTACGCCCCGGGCGGTCCCTTCCGTTTTCCTTGTGTAGCCTTTTGTTTTCTTCTTTTAGTTGGTTCGGAAGTTCTTGGCAGGGAATATTTAATTATACCAATCCACTTTGAACGCGCAACTTTGCACACAGAGAGATATGTAGCGCCAGGACGCCCTTGGGCATAAGTGCGCTTTATAAGCTCCTAAATAAATAAATAAATACATAAATATGTACATGGAAGATGGTGGGAGATTGTCATTGTTGCAGAGACCCGAATAATTATTTCCATAATCCCAGTTTGATGCGCAGCGACATGAATAGTCAGAATTACATTTTTGTGCAGAATCGAAGATTTAAAGTAAATGTCTAAGTTGCAGGGAGACAGTCCTGCTTCCTTCCAGCCCCCATTGGACAGAAGGTTTTTTGTGAGACATCAGAGGTAGTTCTGACTGCTTTTGTATGTTTTTTGCAGAGTTAAAAGCAGACGCGGCGCTGCACACATGTGCCTTAGATCTGACACTTTCTTCAGCTTCTGGAACAGGAACCGCCCTGTTCTGCCGCCTTCCTTCCTTTCTTCTCTCCTCTGTGGCCTTGCTTCTCCCTGCTTGTATGGTGAGAGGCTGCAACCATTTAATAAATCCAAGGATATCAATCAATGCTGGGCAATTACACCGATGAATATTCAGAACAGTATCTGGAGGGAACACCCATCAATCAGCCATGGCAACATGATTCACTTAAAAGAGGTGAGATGGGTAGGGTGACCAGATTCTCAAAACAAACAAGCATTTACAATGCAATGGTTTTGCCTTTGTTAAAGTTAGAGCTATTGGCATTGCTCTTGACATTATTTTTATTTATGTTTTTTTTTAACATAAATAAATGGCATTGTCATTTACAATGCCACTAGCTTTATCTCTCGCAAATGACACACACAAACACACACAGAGCCCCCCCACACATACACCCACACAGAGCCCCCCCACACACACAGCCACACAGAGCCCCCCACACACACAGCCACACAGAGCCCCCCACACACACAGCCACACAAAGCCCCCCACACACACAGCCACACAAAGCTCCCCACACACACAGCCACACAGAGCCCCCCACACACACAGCCACACAAAGCCCCCCACACACACAGCCACACAAAGCTCCCCACACACACAGCCACACAGAACCCTCCACACACCCACACAGAGCCTTCCACAGACACCCACACAGCACAAGCAGGCAACAGGGGCACACGGAGGCACAAGCAGGCAACAGGGGCACACGGAGGCACAAGCAGGCAACAGGGGCACGAAAACGGAGGCACAAGCAGGCAACAGGGGCACACGGAGGCACAAGCAGGCAACAGGGGCACACGGAGCCACAAGCAGGCAACAGGGGCACACGGAGGCACAAGCAGGCGACAGGGGCACGAAAACTGAGGCACAAGCAGGCAACAGGGGCACACGGAGGCACAAGCAGGCAACAGGGGCACACGGAGGCACAAGCAGGCAACAGGGGCACAAGCAGGCAACAGGGGCACACGGAGGCACAAGCAGGCAACAGGGGCACACGGAGGCACAAGCAGGCAACAGGGGCACAAGCAGGCAACAGGGGCACACGGAGGCACAAGCAGGCAACAGGGGCACGAAAACGGAGGCACAAGCAGGCAACAGGGGCACACGGAGGCACAAGCAGGCAACAGGGGCACACGGAGGCACAAGCAGGCAACAGGGGCACACGGAGGCACAAGCAGGCAACAGGGGCACACGGAGCACAAGCAGGCAACAGGGGCACACGGAGGCACAAGCAGGCAACAGGGGCACACGGAGGCACAAGCAGGCAACAGGGGCACACGGAGGCACAAGCACGCAACAGGGGCACGAAAACGGAGGCACAAGCAGGCAACAGGGGCACACGGAGGCACAAGCAGGCAACAGGGGCACACGGAGGCACAAGCAGGCAACAGGGGCACACAGAGGCAGAAGCAGGCAACAGGGACACACGGAGGCACAAGCAGGCGACAGGGGCACGAACACTGAGGCACAAGCAGGCAACAGGGGCACACGGAGGCACAAGCAGGCAACAGGGGCACACGGAGGCACAAGCAGGCAACAGGGGCACACGGAGGCACAAGCAGGCAACAGGGGCACAAGCAGGCAACAGGGGCACACGGAGGCACAAGCAGGCAACAGGGTCATGAAAACAAGCACAAGCAGGCAAAAGGGTCACAAGCAGGAATTGTAATTTAGACGGGGCTGAAGTGGAGAACGGTCAGTAGGGAAGTAGTGCGGCTGGTGCAGTGGTACCAGGCCGAAAGGTGAGAGGGGCTGTCTGCACCCCAGTTTGGACAGTTTCCACTACCTAACAGGGATTGGTGGGAGGGGGGCGTACTTCTTGCTTGCTTTAGGGCTGTTACTTCGGGGACGCAGTGCACGCTCTTGCCTGCTGCCTGCTGCCACCGGGACACGACAACAGGCAGGGAGAGGACAGGCTGGGAGAGGGGAGAGAGGGGACAGGCTGGGAGAGGGCAGGGAGGGGACAGGCTGGGAGAGGGCAGGCTGGGAGTGGGCATGCCGCGAGAGGACAGGCCGCGAGAGGGCAGGCCGCGAGAGGGTAGGCCGCGAGAGGGCAGGCCGCGAGAGGGCAGGCCGCGAGAGGGCAGGCCGGGAGAGGGCAGGCCGGGAGAGGGCAGGCCGGGAGAGGGCAGGCTGGGAGAGGGCAGGCTGGGAGAGGGCAGGCTGGGAGAGGGCAGGCTGGGAGAGGGCAGGCTGCGAGAGGGCAGGCTGGGAGAGGGCAGGCTGGGAGAGGGCAGGCTGGGAGAGGGCAGGCTGGGAGAGGACAGGCTGGGAGAGGGCAGGCTGGGAGAGGGCAGGCTGGGAGAGGGTAGGCTGGGAGAGGACAGGCTGGGAAGCAGAGAGGGTCTTACCTGAGAAGTCTGCCAGCGCGGAGCTCTCCGGGGCGCAGAGCAGCAGCAGGGCCCAGCAGAGGAAGTTCAGAAGAGCAAGCAGACGAGCACAGAATTCGGGGCAAGCAAGCAGGGCAAGGGGAGCAAGCAGGGACAGGGAAGCAAGCAGGGACGGAGAAGTGGCAGAAAAAGCAAGCAGAGAGATCAAGAAATCTGGGACAGGGCAGGATTAGAGGCATGCAGGCAGCAACCTAGCAAGCAAGCAGGGTCAGGGAGGTTCAGAGAAAGAAAGCAAGCAAAGACAGAGCAAGGAATCTGGGACAAGCAAGCAGGAACAAGTGAAACAATGAGGGTCAGAGGGAATCAGCGAAAGAAAAGAGGGACAGGGGAGGCTCACAGGACTCATGCAACGGACAGAGGAAGTCAGAAAAGCAGGCTGGGACAGGGCACAGAATTTGGGGCAACCATGCAGGCACCAAAGATTTGTTAAAGAGTAGATACAGGATGAATCAGGCAAGAGCCAGGCAGCACAGCTTCCATCCAGGACACCGGTAGCATCTGATCTCCTGGACTGGAACCCGTGGGAAGAAAAGTAGGAACATTCTAAGCCTCGCTTTGCCACGCTCTAATACATTAAAGTAACAATACAACATTGACCAAGAATTCTTAACGAACAAAGTACAGACATGCCCTTGGCCATCATAAAAACACACTGCACCAAGTGCAGACCTCAGCAGGGTCATTGCACTCCTACAATAAATAAAATGAAAATCAATTATGAGGCATCATAAAACCACATAAGGCTGAATGCAAACCCGAACTCAATCATCGCAAACTCACAATAATCCAGGCACAGACAGATCTGACCCTAACCATTGCGAGTAAGCAATAACCAAAGTACAAAAACCAGCCTGGACGTCATAATAACACAACAGAACAAGTGCAGACATGAGCCTTGGTCACAGCATTGCCACACAATGCAGATCAGAGCTTGATCATAAAAGAAACCAAATTCCAACACCAAGTTACGATCTGGTAAAAATCTGCTCATATCCCATAACAAGTTACATATAGATGAGAGGCCGATAACATCGCGTCCAAATTTAAGGAAACCAAGAACATGGCTGTGCAATGCTTCGAAAACAAATGCTGAATCAAAACTGTATTATCTTTCTCTATAGCATTTCAAATATTCGACATGCTGTTACATGTTTATCCATTTTAGGTTTTGCTGAAACTCTCACTTAAAGGGCCCCCCATCATTTTAAACTACAGAGCTCTCGCGTTTTTTGGGTCCAAGCATGAGTAGCTCACCGAGTGCAAGATTTCGTTTTCTCTCGCCTCCCTCCTCTCGGGGTCTCTCTCTCTCTTGCTCTCTCTCTCCTGCCCAGCACTTTAACAGCGTTACAGGAGAGGCGACCTGTGACCGGCGACCGGTGAGACTACGTCACGACACCCCATCTTCTCCTGTCTCGCGCTTCTGCCACCCCTTCTCTTTCGTGTTCTCCCCCATGCCTTCCTTGCCCCTTCTCCCCTTCACAAATATCCCACATTATCCCTGGCATCTCTTTACGGTTCCCCCTCACATTTTCCCTGTACTCTGCCATTTTCTTTCCAATGTCCTCTCCCGAATGCACTGCCCCCATCTCTCTGCCCCATACCACGTCCCCTGTCCCCACACCTCGCCCTCACGTGCCCGTCTCCCCAGTAAGCGCTCCTGGTGTGCCCCTTCGTCGCCCTGCCCGGTCTCCTGGATAAAGCACATGGCAGCGCCAGATGTTGAACTCTCCTCCACAGGGCAGCAGCGCGGAGAGCCGCCCCAAGTCTCTCCCACTCACAACCCCCCCCCCCCTTCCCAAAGTGGTGATCGCGGATAGATAAAGGAAATGCTCACAAACCTTCAAAGTCGGAGATGATGCCCTCCAAGTGCGCGTTGACGGCCGGATCGGACATCTTTCTCACCCTCTCTCGGTCCCAAGACAGAAAAAAAGTTTTAAAAACAGTCTCAGAGAAGCAAGAACGCCCACACTTTGATTGCGTCCGTGAATGTTTTCTCCTTTTTTTTTCCTCCTTTTTGGGTTTCGCCTGCCGAAGGCTGCGCTCTGCGCAGCTCTTCAGCGCAGGTGAAATCCTATGTCGTCAATAAGGACTCCTGGAACGTCCCCCGGCTCTCATTGGTTAGCTCCATAAATGGAGGCTAGCCATTGAGTGCCGGATCTGTCCGTCAAGGCCGGACCAGATTCGGGGGCGTTCCCGAGATTTTTTCCCAGGGCGGAGTTACGTTTTTTCCCGTTCCCTCCCCTTTCACTGAAAGTGAATTCAGATGCGCTGTCCATTCCGGCCCCCTCTGCTGCTGTCCTGCCTTGTGTCCCTCCTCCCTCCTCCCGCCGTCCCCCCTCCCCCCTCCTCGCTGTCCCCCCTCCTCGCTGTCCTGTTATGGCCCGATCGAGTGGCCACCTCGACCCGGCATTGCCCCGTGTTCTCACCGCTGCGGCCCGGGGGCCTGAAAGTGATCAGAAGCTGAAGCGAGAGAAACGAAGGGGCCGCGACCTGATTGGTCCTCTGTTTACAGGAGGCGCGCTCTGATTGGCCGTTTGCAGTAGGCCTGTCCCGAGAGCCGCGCTCTGATTCGATGCCTTGCCCGCAGAAGCTGGGCGTGTATGGAGGCTCGCAGAGCCGCGACCGGATTGGGCCGCAGCAGTGGAGCCGCCCCAGCGAGGATCCGGAAGCCGAGTCAGCCGTTCGACCCCGTCCTCGCCGAGGGAATCTCCGAAGTGCCGGGTAATCACCGCCGGGTCCGGGGAGAAGAGGAAGAGTGATGGCAGCTGGACTGCAGGGCCCCCGTGAGCGGAGGGAGCCCTGCGGCGAGAGGAGCGGCCTTCAGAAGCGAGCGGAGGGGGCGCGAAGCACATTGCCGGTGCCTGCCCCCTCCCCCCCCCTGAGGCTCCCCGACTGGAGGGAGAGCCCCGAGTGAAGACAGAGCCGCCGGCCGGTGAGTGAGCCGACGAAAGGGAGGGGCGCCGGGACACATTGCCGGTGTCCGCCCCTCCCCCGCAGTAGCGCGAGCTCGCGTTCCTTGGGTGTGTGAAGCCACGAGGGCTTCAAGGGCGGCCCCGGTTGGCAGTGGGTCGCCCCAACGTGCACAGAGCCCGGAGAGGCTCCCCGCCCCATTTTTTGTATTTAGAGCCCTGAGAGGCTCTGGGGGGCATTTGGTGAAGTAAATGGAGAGTCAGGGCGGCCCCGGATGGCAGTGGGTCGCCCCAACGCTGAAGTGAGCCTGTTGAGGCTCAGAGGGGCCATTTTTCAGGACGTCGAGCCCCAGAGGGGGGCTCCAACGACCCCATATTTATAGCTGGTGAATGCTTTTCCCTCGCAGCTGAGGTAAGGGGAAAAATGCTTTTATATATATGTATGTTGTGTGCGTGCTGGCAGTTTTAAGTGTGTTTATGTAAGAGTGTAAATGAGTAGGCAGAGTGTGTGTTTGTATATGTATAAATATGTATGTGTAAGTGAAGGTCAAGCCCCTCCCCCGCAGTAGCGCGAGCTCGCGTTCCTTGGGTGTGTGAAGCCACGAGGGCTTCAAGGGCGGCCCCGGTTGGCAGTGGGTCGCCCCAACGTGCACAGAGCCCGGAGAGGCTCCCCGTCCCATTTTTTTGTATTTAGAGCCCTGAGAGGCTCTGGGGGGCATTTGGTGAAGTAAACGGAGAGTCAGGGCGGCCCCGGATGGCAGTGGGTCGCCCCAACGCTGAAGAGAGCCTGTTGAGGCTCAGAGGGGCCATTTTTCAGGACGTCGAGCCCCAGAGGGGGGCTCCAACGACCCCATATTTATAGCTGGTGAATGCTTTTCCCTCGCAGCTGAGGTAAGGGGAAAAATGCTTTTATATATATGTATGTTGTGTGCGTGCTGGCAGTTTTAAGTGTGTTTATGTAAGAGTGTAAATGAGTAGGCAGAGTGTGTGTTTGTATATGTATAAATATGTATGTGTAAGTGAAGGTCAAGCCCCTCCCCCGCAGTAGCGCGAGCTCGCGTTCCTTGGGTGTGTGAAGCCACGAGGGCTTCAAGGGCGGCCCCGGTTGGCAGTGGGTCGCCCCAACGTGCACAGAGCCCGGAGAGGCTCCCCGTCCCATTTTTTTGTATTTAGAGCCCTGAGAGGCTCTGGGGGGCATTTGGTGAAGTAAACGGAGAGTCAGGGCGGCCCCGGATGGCAGTGGGTCGCCCCAACGCTGAAGAGAGCCTGTTGAGGCTCAGAGGGGCCATTTTTCAGGACGTCGAGCGCCAGAGGGGGGCTCCAACGACCCCATATTTATAGCTGGTGAATGCTTTTCCCTCGCAGCTGAGGTAAGGGGAAAAATGCTTTTATATATATGTATGTTGTGTGCGTGCTGGCAGTTTTAAGTGTGTTTATGTAAGAGTGTATATGAGTAGGCAGAGTGTGTGTTTGTATATGTATAAATATGTATGTGTAAGTGAAGGTCAAGCCCCTCCCCCGCAGTAGCGCGAGCTCGCGTTCCTTGGGTGTGTAATGGCAATGTAAATGACAATGCCATTTACTTATCTGTTTTCGAAACAAAAACATAAATACAAATTTTGGCATATACAATGCCAATAACTCTAACTTTTCCAAAGGCGAAACCATTGCATTGTAAATGCTTGTTTCTCGTTGCCGCTTCGCACAAAAAATAATATAATAAGCATTTACAATGCAAAGGAGGGGGGCGGAAAGGCACGGAGAGCGGGAGAGCGGAAGGGGGGCGGTGCCCAAGCCCCCCAGGTACGATATTAACTGCCCAATCAGTGGCGAACACTTTCTGCAAGTTTGCGCCAGAGGATATCTGCCCCAATCATTGTGCCGGACATGTAAAGGTGTCTCATCTTCTCTCCCGGCTACGGCTACACACTACAAAAAGATAGCAGGGCTTGGGGCTGTCAACCGGATTTTTCTTCCCTCTGACCCCTGCCTGGTTCCTTTGTTGTGTTTGACCATGTACTTCCTGTGGATTTCTGCCATGTTTCAATCTCTTTTCTCTCCTGTTTCTGAAATGCCCCTTAACACTTCATCACCCCTTGTAATTGCCCTTCTCTGAGCACCTTTAATCTTCCCATTTTCTTCCGTAGCACATCCAACCGACTTATAATCTAACATTTCTGTTATTCATCAGAATATATTTTCTCCCTTCAGGTCACAATATACCAGATTTCTCAAACGTTTTCCTGAAAAATCGTGGTTTACGTGCTCCACTGCTGGTTCCCTCTGCACAGATGTCAAGGCATTGGTGCAAGTTCTTGCTTTTGTTATCTTGCTGAGGTGGTTCGATGTGTCATTGAGTGTGGGAGGGCCTCTCACGGCTTTAAGGTGCTGTGATTTTGAGGAATTTCAATTTTGTACTTGAAGATCCACACCCTTCTTTATGTATTCCACGTCCCCGAAGGCAGTTGAGTGCACCGTTGTGCTGCATATTTTTTGCATCCCTTCATACTTCTCCCATGGCTCCTCAATCTGCTCCCCTCATCTTTCTTAGCCTGTTTGAGCCACGGGAGAGCGGGAACGGCCACACACTGACGGGAGAGCGGGAGGGGGGCGGGAACGGCCACGGGAGAGCGGGAGGGGGCGGGAACGGCCACACACTGACGGGAGAGCGGGAGGGGGCGGGAACGGCCACGGGAGAGCGGGAACGGCCACACACTGACGGGAGAGCGGGAGGGGGGCGGTAACGGCCACGGGAGAGCGGGAGGGGGGCGGGAACGGCCACACACTGACGGGAGAGCGGGAGGGGGGCGGGAACGGCCACGGGAGAGCGGGAACGGCCACACACTGACGGGAGAGCGGGAGGGGGGCGGGAACGGCCACGGGAGAGCGGGAACGGCCACACACTGACGGGAGAGCGGGAGGGGGGCGGGAACGGCCACGGGAGAGCGGGAGGGGGGCGGGAACGGCCACGGGAGAGCGGGAGGGGGGCGGGAACGGCCAAACACTGACGGGAGAGCGGGAGGGGGGCGGGAACGGCCACACACTGACGGGGGGCGGGAAACGAACCAACAGCGGGAGGGGGGACAGGAAAGGGAAGACTCACCTGGACTTCCTCGGCCGGCCTAAACAAACCTCGACGAGCCCGAAAAAACGCCCCGCCCACCGAGTGAACACGTCTACATGACGTGAGCAGAAAGGGAAAAATTCTCGGGAACGCCCCCGAATCTGGTCCGGCCTTTGACGGACATATCCGGCTCCCAATGGCTAGCCTCCATTTATGGAGCTAGCCAATGGGAGGAGGGGGCGGGATACCCGACTACACAGAAGAAAACTGAAGAAAACATTAGATTTTGCTAGCGCATGCGTACTTCGTACGCATTGCGTAGGCAAAACCTAAAAACGGGGACAGGTCATTGACATAGAAGTAGGACTATGGTTTGCAGTAATCATCGGCATAAAAGTAGGACTATTTGACAGCTGTCATAGACATAGAAAAAGGACTACAATGACAGCTCCCTCCACAGACGGAGATGAAGCATTACAGACAACAAATCCGAGGTCTTTTATTGGCACCCCTCTCCTTTACGCAGCAGCATTAGTACTTTTTATTACATTTACACTTTTAAGGACTATAACATATATTTGCCAAAAATCAATAAATCACAGGCTAGCAAACGCCAGATTACTAGCTTTATCAATGCTCGTTTCTATAGCTGCGCGTCAGCACCACGTAAAGTACAACTCAATAATGTTGCTTAGTTGCTCATGACAGAAAAGCATGGGAGGTAAACTGAGGAATGCTAAATTGCCGAAGGGCAGCCAATGAAAAACAGGGACATTTCTGTGTTTAACAGGGACACTGTTTGAAAACAGGGACATTTGAGTCTCTTGGAGACAAGTGTCGGGACACAGGGACATTTCTCCAAAAACGGGGACCGTCCTGGGAAAACGGGGACGTCTGGTCACCCTAGAGATGGGGCTACTTTATATGCAGGGCCACTGGAATTATACGGAAGGGGAGGAGCAAATTATGCAGCAAGGGAGCAGCAAATTATGCGGCAAGAAAGGCCAATTATGTGGCCTAATGCATCACATGACATTTTTAAATAGTACTTATGTATTACTTTATTTCTACACATGGTAATACTGTCTGGGCAAAGATTTCACCTCAGTGTCTGTTTAATTATTAGATGCAGAAGTAAGTAAATGAAAAATGGCCAGTTAACCTTTGCAAGGGGTTTTCCACTGCGCACACGTCACCGCTTTTTTAGTAACGTTTCATCCGTTTGAGCTAGAAAAAAGATTTGGGGGTTAAAATCTCCATATTATGCAGTAGATGGTGGATTATGTGACACATGCGTCAAATCCATAATTATCCGAAAAAAAACAGCAGAATCACATAATTCCAGTGGTCGAGATTATATGTTGCCCTTGTCAACACTCCTCCACCGTTCCCGCGTGGGGTACCAGATGAAAGTGCAATGGCAAGAGTGCCACAATCCAAAGCGCCACCATGTGAGAAGCTGCTACCTCTTGATCGTGACAAGGAACTAACCCCCAGATGCATCAACAACCCATTTTGCGATTCCTTAATAGCGAAAAATACCGATTCGCTATTAAGGAATAGCAAAATGGAATGCAGCAAGAAATCACTAGAAAAATAGTGATTTCTTACAATTCCTTAATTGCGACTCGCAAATAGCGAGTCGCAATTAAGGAATACCTCCCCATTCATTCCTATGGGCCTAGAGGCCCATAGGCGAATTGCAATTAGCGAATCGCGAATTGAGATTGCGATTTCAAGGGTGCAGGGGTGTCCAAAGGACACCCTGTTGCACTCCTGAAATTGATCTGTGCACATTAGGGCATGTGTGTGCGCAACATGAAACTTTGAAAAATGCACTTTTGTACATTTTTCTAAGTTTTTGCAAATTACCATGAAGTTGTACTTCATGGTAATTTGCGTGCCCTATTATGAATTCGCTATTTTTAAAACTTTCATGCATTGCATTTAAGGAATCTCAATTTGAGATTCCTTAAATGCAAATAATCGCAATTTAGCGATTTCTTCATTTGTGATTTTTGCATTTGGGATGATGCATCCCAAATGCAAAAATACAGGTGGCAAAGGGGCAGATTCTGAGAATCTGCCCCTTTGCGAGCCGATTTTAGTTTGATGAATCTGGCTGTAAGACCTTCTAGGAAGGTGATGATGCCCGCACATCCACGTCTCATCACTCATCCACACCATCTTGTAATGAGGAGCCCGGCTTGAGATTGGACAGCCCAGCATCTTTGCCTTCATACCACCCATACAGGAGAGCTTTTTCAAGATTTGTTTATTTTCCACCTTCATTTATTGCTTCTGTTTCTTATACCCAATACATGGGCATTGTGTACATCCAGTACATCAGTAACTGCCTTCCTAAGGGCACGTTTCTGCAGTTACATGTTCACAACTCCTGCAATATTTCAGTATAACACACTCTGTCTCAATGCCCTTTTCAGATGCTTCAGACGCTGGTTACAATCTGTGTCCCAACATGGTTCAAACTCCTTTTTTAATTTTTATAAGCATTGTAAAGTACTAGTTACTAGCTCTGGATAAAACCAAGTGAACCTATCACTCGTAAACCCATCAAAATCACATGGCATTATGAATAGATTTAAATTGGGTAATAGTAACATTGATTATGCACAGCACATAAAAAAAGAAGTCTAGTAAGTAGTGCCATGTACTTGTCTCCTCTGCTTCGGGCATCCAGCACCTCAAACACTGCCTACACATCATCCAGACCTGGATGTCCAACGCCTACTTGAAGCTAAAACCAACCAAGACAGAATTCCTATTATTTGCCTGAAACAACTAAGAAGATATAGTAGAAACATCGCTCAATGATATGATCCTTGACAAATGTAAACCAACTCTCACCAAATGCCACATCGCTTGGATTCACCCTGGACACCAACCTCTCCCTCAAGGAACACATTCCCAAAAAACACAAAGACAGCCTAGTACCAGTTTGCAATTCACCATTACAGAGAGACTCCAGTGCCCTCAAACTATCGGAGCGCTAATGCAAGAGATTGCAAAAAGAAAGAAAAAAGATCCAACCAATGTTAAGCCAGAAAAATGTCCATGGTTACACCACCCACAGAGAAACATCACAAAGCAAGAAGCAACCTCAGTGGGATATGGAAAAAGCAAAATCATGTCAGAAAAACAAAGTGTTTTAAAAACAGAAATAGGAGCAGAAAGTAATGAACCTGGCATAAAGTTACCAGGAGCTGCTATATCCAATTGTAAGGTAAGCCTGGGTGGTGAACTCCACTCCGCTTGCGGAGTTTGCAGAGTTTGTCACACTCCGTGTTACGCGGAGTTCCAAAAAACCTGTGCAAGAAAACGAGGAGCGAGTGAGGAAAAATCACCTCCCGGGAAGATTTTTCCTCGTGTCGATCGTCAACATCAAGTTAGCGAGCTCGAGCATGGAAAATAAACCTCCTGGTGAGGTTTCTTAACGTGGGGGGGGGGTCATATTTCTCATTGCGAGTGGTAGCGTACGCTCGTGACCCCTCGCGTTGAGAAATTGTCCGTTCGCATTGAGAAAGCTGCAGCTTGAGTAAAAATCTACTCGAGCGGCAGAAAGGAAAGCAGCGCCCCCTTGCGCTGTGCATGGTGCCATTTGTGATGATTGCATAGTGTCGACAAGCATCTAGAATTGAAATCACAGCGAACAGCATTATGCTATCACACTCAGCCGCTTGCAGAGCTCTGCGTAGCATGGCAGAGTTTTTTTCCACTTCGCAGAGTTTCGCGTAGCGCAACTCAGCGAACTCCGGCCAGGGTTAGCATAAGGATACCAAAACCAAGAGCATCAGTAAGACTCGTAGCTCAATGACCACCCCACCCCCACACACACACACACACAAGCTAACTCTCAGGGGCAGAAAAAGGCAAAACCCATCCAGTAAGTGGAGGAGAATCCCCTAAAAAACAAGGATAACATTAATAAACTGGCACAAGGGTAATTGATGTGAGAGAAACAAGTACCCCCTGGGTAGTAGATACGAAGAACTCCTAAGGCAGGGAAAAACAAATGTGTGCAAAAATCCTAGGCAGTTATGAATCTTTAGACAACAAGTAATGGAATCCACCAATGACTAGGAACAGGCGTGCAAAAAATACATAATCATAAGTAAAGTACAGACATATTTTTAATAACCATAATAAAAAATTCATATATAAAAGAGACTGACATTGTACAAATCATATAACAATACAAAATTAAAAAGTATTATATACACTTGTTGTACATAATAACACACAATTAAAAATTACACCACGATTGATGGTTGCTAGGTGTCTGAAACCAATTGAAGAAGAATAACTCGACGCGCGTTTCGGCGAAAACGTCTTCTTCAGGAGTCACATATAACCATCTGCAATTACATATTTGAAAAATTATTATTATTATATATTAATTAAAAAAAATGTTGGGAGCTAACTAACATTTACATACAACACTCAAAAATAGCAAACATATCTTTCCTATGACTTTGCCGACAACCTAGCATTAGAGGAACCAGTATTTTCACTTTGTGTCTAGGTATTCATATGATATACATACTTCAGAAAGGATTGAACAGTACTCTAGAAAAATATATATAAATACATTTTCTTTCTTTTTCTTTCTTTCTATAGCCTATGTAAATTCTTAACTGGATCAGAGAGACAACATATGGCATATAGACATTCACATGAATCAATGGAAACTTACACGATGTAATAGAAACAACCTTCAATTTTTCTACTGTTGCCACATGGAGCGATGGTCAAACAAGTATCTGAAAGAACATGTATATAGAGACAACATATGTAAAAAAAATATACAGCATTAAAATGGTTTGATGCAAAAAATATGATATGTCAAATGAATACAATAGCTCCATGCAACCGCAAAGGAGACTAAAGAAGTGGTATTAGAATGTATACCCAAAGACTGCTAGGGTCGTCTGGTGCTAGAAACACATCTGAATATAAAAGAGGCAAATCCAAACTGGGAAGGATACATCAATTAGAATTAATGGTACCTGTTGGAAGGATATAATGATTCTTGGGTGGGCGCAGATTTAATTTTCACAGATAACTGTAATGGTTCGCATTACTGAATATCGGTAACTGAAAAACATAATAGAAGTCATTCAACTTATGGATCTTAGGGATGCAAAGCTAAAAGCTATGTGTCTAATCCACAGAAAAAATTAAAAAATAGAGAAGTATTTACCTTCTGATGATAAGTAAATCATATATATGAAGTCCATGAATATATAGTTGATGGGAGAATCGGTGTTTGATAAAATTGTTGGTTCTGAGAAAGAAAAAGAGATATAATTAGAGATGAATATTTGGCGATTATAAGAAGGACCTAGTAATGGAATTGATAGAAGCGTCAGGTACCTGACGAGATAAAAGCAGAAGATGTTGTCGTTTCTATAAGTATATTCAATTAACGGTCCACGTAGCGTTGCAGTCGTATTTAATCTGTATTTATTGCAGGATAATGCCTATAAGATCGAGAAGAACAATCGCGATTACCTTAGAAAATAATCATGATCAAATATATATCCATTATTGATCTATTAAAGTGTATTTCCTGGTTAGGCGGGGAGGCGCCATACAGGGAAACTCGGTATAAAGAAGGGTTTTTTCACTATATTAAATTTATATACCTAAATGTACGGTCTGTGAAAAGGACTAACTCGACATTTTTTTAAAAGAAGTGTAAACCAAACAATATCCTTTTGGGTCAAGCAGATACTGACTAGTACTAAATTAAATATGTTAGTTAAACTATATAACGGAATCCACAAAATATAACTAAAGATGTATACGGATGGACAAAAAACCGAGTCACGCCACATGAGAGCGCAAATTACCTGATATATAAGTACGTAGAGAACTGGATGGTAATCACGGCATTCCTATGATGTGGAGTGCCGTCGGTACAAGTGAAGATCAACTGTCGCCTGTTGGCCAATCTCTTTAAATATCATACAATGAGGGTGGGGTTACCGGAGTTGCTCTGATGTCGTCCTAAAGATAGATAAAGGACTACAGAGTGCAAGAAATCAGTCCTGGAGATAAATAAAGGACTACAAAATGGCAGAGATTTGGTCCTGAAGATAGATAAAGGACTACAGAGTGCAAGGAATCAGTTCTAGAGATAAATGAAGGACTACAAGATATAAAAGAGGGAAGAAAGACTCGAAGTTTTCAATGATGCGGACCTCTATCTCTAAAAAAACTGGGCAAATATATAGAATACTGAAAATTGTGTCTATGAAACTAAATAATTCCTGAATATAAAGAGTTCATGATATGAATTCGATAATTGGAATTAATTAATACGGAATAAGATTATTAAGGAAGATTTAACTGATCATCTTTGTAAATGGATTGATATCTACTTGCTATCTACCATGGGTATAATAGAGAATAAAATGGAGAGTATTAAAAATAAAAAGTAAATGTCCGGAAAAATAAGTATTCTAGATCTCATATAACATATGGCTTGACGTGATTTATTAAATGGAGCTTATTAATAATGGAGGAGGTAGTGTACAGAGAGGGACATACCTATTTGTAACTGCAAAAGGTAAAAGAGAATAGACCAATACACTACCATTATAAAAGGGATCCACAGAGAGTCACTGTGGATAACCCTTCACCAACTTCTAAATGCTATATATATGAAATTTACTGAAACGTCATACTAAGGCTTTAATAGATCGCGTTTTCCCAAGGGATTTCTGAGTTGAGACCCTTGGCAAAGGTCCCAAGAGAAAAGATCCAAAAAACTTCTCGTTTTTTTCGAATCTTGCCTCCACCTTTACTTTCAGGGAGTCTGATTTTTTCGATGATTCGCCATTTAAAATCATCTGGGGCATGCTGCTTCTCATGAAAATGTTTTACCAAGGGCGCTGTTAGTTTGTGGGTACGAATGGCTGAGCGATGCTCAGTAAGTCTCACTCGAATGGATCTGGATGTTTCACCCACATATCCTAACTGACACGGGCATATGATGAAGTAAACACAGTTGGCAGTCTTGCAGTTCCACATATCCTTTGCAACAACATGGCAACCATTATGTTCAAAAGACTCACCCTCTAGAATGTTTGTACATGATTTACATGAAGAACACTTCACGGTACCTTTGACTGGAAAGTTATTATCAATAGTTCTTTGGACAAAATCAGATCCAGAGTGATTGTTCGCAAACCGCGAGTGTACAATAAAATCTTTCAGATTTTTATTTCTTTTGTGTGCAAACATGGGTTTGTCCAATTTCATCTGTGATGTTGGGTTGGAATTCAAAATATGCCAATTGCTATTTATAATGTATTTTACTGTGTTCTCTAGAGTGGAGTGTTTAGTAACACAGACAAGCTGGGTATTTTCTTTCATAGCTTTTTTTCTTAACAAAGAATCGCGATCATAGAATCTTGCGCGTTTGAAAGAATTCCTCACTAGTCTATGGGGGTATCCCCTGTCCAAAATTTTTTGGCTACTAGCTTGTGCATCGTAATCAGCTAGGTTAGTGCAATTTCTCCTAATTCGGAGGAATTGGGAGAAGGGGAGGCTTTCACGTTGACAACGAGGGTGGAAACTTTTAAAATGGAGAAGGGTGTTTCTGGCGGTAGGTTTCACGAAAAGATCAACAATTAACTTGTTATTTTCGTGTTTAATATTTAAATCCAAAAATTCCACTTGGTGTTCATCATAAGGAGCTGTGAATTTTAGATTAACATCGGTAAGGTTAATCCATTGCAGAAATTCAAGTAGAGTCTCTTTCCCACTGGTCCAGACAAAAAAGATGTCGTCAATATATCTGGACCAGTGGGAGACCGACTCAAAAAAAGGGGCAATTTCGTTGTAGATGAATTTCTTCTCAAAGGCGGCCATATAGATATTGGCAATGAAGGGAGCCACCGAAGCCCCCATACTGACACCTCTTATTTGTCGGTACAGAGTGTTACCAAATTCAAAAATGTTTTCGGTTAGAACAATATATAAGAGGTCCAAAATGAGTTGTTTAGGGCATGTGATATTAAACTGGTCAATGAACCAGCTAGTAGCCAGGAGCGCTTCTTTTTGAGGTATGTTACTATAGAGCGCTTCAACGTCCATGGTTACCATAATGTCAGTTTTCGGATTAAAGACCAAATTTTCAACTCTATTTATCATATCGCCTGTGTCCCTGACATAAGACGTTATTTTTGATATATGAGGGCGCAGAAAAAAATCTATACATTTGGACAGGGGTTCTGTGTTAGTTCCGATTGTCGACACTATGGGTCTGTAGGGGGGGTTTGAGAGACTTTTGTGAATTTTTGGCATACCGTAAATGCACGCAATTTTCCCCTGGTTGTAGTTAAGGACTTTGTGATCTTTTTGGTCAATATCTCCTGATGCCAAGGCTTGGTTAGTTAACCTAAGGATTCTATTCGATATCTTACTTAAAGGATTTATTCTGATCTGAGAGTATGTGGTGACATCTGCCAGCATGGTGTTCATTTTGAGTTCATAAAGATGCGAATCTATCAACACGATGCCGCCACCTTTATCACAACTCTTGATTACTAACTTGTCATTGTTCTTGAGGGATTTTAATGTGTCGGATTCGTATATGCTGAGATTATAGATAGGTTTCGGTATAAACCGAAGAGCTCTTTCAAGTTGCTTAAGTACAACAAGCTCGAAAGTTGCTACCTCAGGACCCAGTTGGTCTAGATTGGGGTAGAAAGTGGATGGAAGTGCTGGACGCCTTCCTTCAGATAGTATCTCATTCGAGTCTTCCATTGATTCAAAGAACTTTTTGAGTCTGATCCGTCTGTAGAAGGAGATTACATCTGTTTGTAGCTCAAAGATGTTGACATGAGCGTGTGGTACGTAAGAAAGACCTTTAGAGAGTAAAGATTCTATGTGGGGATCTATCATTTCGGATGAAAGATTAAAGATGGGGATTATGTCCGCTGACCCCAATATTGGCGGTTTCGCGGATAAATTGGGGTTCCTGTTGATGTTGTTGCTGATGATGTTGTTGCTGTTGGGGCTGATGTTGATAATGAGACTGTTGGAAATTTCCCCTGTGGTGACTTTGAAAGCGAACTCTGGGGCGACCTCGGTGAAGGCCCCTGTTGGATAAAAAAGGCCTAGGGCGGGGGCCATTGTATTGATTGTAATTGCTCTCTGTTTCATAGAACGTATTGGGCCCCTCATTTTCCGAGTCAGATGTATCTGTGAAGTTATTTACTCTTTGTGGTGTAGATCTGGTCTCATCCACGTAGTGATTCTGTTTATAAAAGTCCTGTTTAAGATAGGGGTAAGTACCTTCTAATGTATAGAAGCGCTTATCTTTGGTAAGTTTATCGTGCTTGCGTTTATCAAGATATGCGCTGAAAGATTCTAGTTCTTTGTTGGCTTCTTCAATTTTCCTCATGGCCTCCTCTATGTTACCTGATGCTTTAAGTTTAGATTCTAGTTCATCAATTTCAGTTTTAATTGCTACTGCTAATTCTTTGGCAGTCTCAACGATTAAGATCATGAGATCTCTGGAGCATCTATTAGCAATGAGGCTCCATCTTTCAAGGAATGGTCTGTGATGGACAAAAAGTCCTGGGATGTTTCGGCCTTTCAATCCCATGGGGATTATGCCGTTTCTAAGGTAAGCTAGCATAAAATCGCCATGGGCTTCCATTCGTTTTAATTTCTTTTTAAGGTCTAATAATTTGAGACTATCTTCATTTTTTTGGCTGGCTATATTGCTATTATTAACTGAGACAGGATTGATGCCTACAAGTAGTTCGAATTCCTCGTCGGAAAAGCCAAATGTCTTCAATTGGGCCATGTTAATTTTCTATTTATAGAACCCGAATAAAGATTTGAAAATTTACGGACAGAGAACCAATAGAAGGGAGTACTAAAACAATCCTTTGATAAAAAATGTAATGATACTTCAGAAGGAACAGCCCTACACAGACAAGCTGTGGGTAATCAATGTGAGAGAAACAAGGACCCCCTGGGTAGTAGATACGAAGAACTCCTAGGGCAGGGAAAAAGAAATGTGTGCAAAAATCCTAGGCAGTTATGAATCTTTAGACAACAAGTAATGGAATCCACCAATGACTAGGAACAGGCGTGCAAAAAATACATAATCATAAGTAAAGTACAGACATATTTTTAATAACCATAATAAAAAATTCATATATAAAAGAGACTGACATTGTACAAATCATATAACAATACAAAATTAAAAAGTATTATATACACTTGTACATAATAACACACAATTAAAAATTACACCACGATTGATGGTTGCTAGGTGTCTGAAACCAATTGAAGAAGAATAACTCGACGCGCGTTTCGGCGAAAACGCCTTCTTCAGGAGTCACATATAACCATCTGCAATTACATATTTGAAAAATTATTATTATTATATATTAATTAAAAAAAAATTTGGGAGCTAACTAACATTTACATACAACACTCAAAAATAGCAAACATATCTTTCCTATGACTTTGCTGACAACCTAGCATTAGAGGAACCAGTATTTTCACTTTGTGTCTAGTTATTCATATGATATACATACTTCAGAAAGGATTGAACAGTACTCTAGAAAAATATATATAAATACATTTTCTTTCTTTTTCTTTCTTTCTATAGCCTATGTAAATTCTTAACTGGATCAGAGAGACAACTTATGGCATATAGACATTCACATGAATCAATGGAAACTTACACGATGTAATAGAAACAACCTTCAATTTTTCTGCTGTTGCCACATGGAGCGATGGTCAAACAAGTATCTGAAAGAACATGTATATAGAGACAACATATGTAAAAAAAATATACAGCATTAAAATGGTTTGATGCAAAAAATACGATATGTCAAATGAATACAATAGCACCATGCAACCGCAAAGGAGACTTTGCGGTTGCATGGTGCTATTGCCTCACACCATTTCTACAAGACCATGAAAAGCTATGCAGGGTGGCATTACAGGGCCTTGTAGATATGGCTAAGCCCTGTGTGCCTCCAGAACGTCAACAAAAGTGATGTTACGGCAATGCACAGGGCTTGGAAATAGGCCCCTAGGACTGCAACCTTACCAGCAAGCTGTAATAGCTTGTTTCGACAGCAGAAATATGTTAAATGTGAAAATATCAAGAAATGCAAGTCATAAAACCTGTATTACAAAATTCAGATCATTAACTTTGTGTCTGCTGTGTAAAATTGCCTGTTTTACTAGTGACCTGACTAGTTTTTATATATGTGATTCACTGATGAATTATACCGAGACATGTGACTTTAATGTTTATTGGGCTTGTTTCTCATAGCAACATGTGTATAATGTTTACAGAACATGAATTGCCAGTGAAATCATGTATACCAAAATATGAGACTTTTTTTCAGGTTTTTTTGCGAACCATATGCAATGGTTTTTAGTAACTAAGCATAAATAAAATAATAATAATAATAGTGATAATAATACAAGTTCTCTCTCTTAAAGAAAGTTAAACTGTTTCTTTCAGAAAGATTCTTCAGAACTGCTGTTCAAGCCCCCTTTCTGTTGCATCTGGCGTCCCAGACTCCACACTGGCACCCCATAGGGGCACCCCACATGCTGCAGCACATCTCACCTAGGGCCTGAGGAAACATGAACACTTTACGCCTACCCTGATAGAACTCATTGGCTCCCAACGTCTACAAAACCAGTGCTTTGTTTACAGCCAGCACTGAGCTTATCTTGCAGACAAGATCACCCTCTCTGCTGGTTCTCAGCACACCTACAGCCAGGACACCATCAGACTGCAGACTAAAGTGTAAAGAAGAAAAAATAAGGCAACAGTTGTTTTCCATCTATGTACTCAGGAACAGCATCCCAGTATCCATCAGGACTGCCACAGCGCTGCTTCAATTAACCGTCCACAACTCATCTTCTTCTCCTATTACTCACTGACTTTAAGCTTGCCTTTGACCTTCTACGGCGTTCCGCTGCTTTTAAGCTACGTTTGTGCTATGGAAATACAATGTACATACGTACGAACAAACATACACATATATTAACGTTAGACTATATGTCACCATATCATGGCCGAAATATCACTTTGAGTGGCTTAACTCTGCCTTGTAAATAAGGCAAGGTCCCAATCGCTACCACAACATCAATATAGGTGACGTTGTGGTGGCGATAGGGGCTTGTAAATATACCCCTCAATTTGCACATTTATAAAATCATAAAAAATTAAATATTTGTATTCAAGATGTGATCTAGGATGCTGTGCACTCATATGTTCGACCCTCCACTAATTTTGTGTTCTGTGAGAGACCTTGAAATGCAGTAGGCATTAAAATTCACAAACAGGTCAACAAAGACGTGCAACAGGTCCACTTTTCTTGTGAAAGTCATGTCCATGTTCAAGGGATGGTGCAGTACAGGCAGGGGATAAGCATATCGCCTGCCTTAATTTAAGGCCCTCTACAAAAGTGTGCATCAAAGGAATGTGCAGTGATGTACTTACAGGTTGGTGTATTAGTGCGAGTTAGATTGCAGTTGAGGGATAGCTCCAAAATACAATAAGAACAGGGCAGAAGTAAGGATTAAAATCATGCCCTCCATTGGGATAGATTTAGATAAATTATTTATCTCTCAACAGAATAGCACATTATATCTCACCGCCTCTCATTCATTCTTATTGTATTATATGGCTATTTGGAAATATAATCCTTCCTTCTTGCCTGTAAATATTCTGGGATGACATTTACATTTTGATTTCGCCAGAACTACAGTCTTTATTTATCTTATAAACAGTAAAAATCGATAAAGCCTTTTTTCCATTGTATATTTAAAGAACCATTGGTTTCCATTTTTAAGCAAAACACCTCCAAGTTGGTGTTTTCATTTGCAGTCCAAGGAGGCAATTTTGGGCAAAGGAAGTGTACACTTTTCCATGTCTTTTTTGTTTTAGTGTCAATCATTAGTGGTACTTTTTGAAACGTAAGCCACATATTTAGGTGTCAACGCGTTTCAGTCATAAATTACTTAAGGAGTCCCTCCTCAGGACAATACACAAGGACCTATGGGGCTCATTACGATGGCGGGCGGACCGCCTGCTAGTAATGCTGCGGTCCCACTACACATATTATGATGCGCCCGCCAGTATGGTGGGGCCATCCATGG
This sequence comes from Lissotriton helveticus, assembly GCF_964261635.1. Taxonomy (NCBI): domain Eukaryota; kingdom Metazoa; phylum Chordata; class Amphibia; order Caudata; family Salamandridae; genus Lissotriton; species Lissotriton helveticus. The sequence goes on from NC_136070.1 coordinate 47,847,032, forward strand.
CCCTTAACATTGCGGACGGTGCTGCTGGATACAGCACCGTTCGCAATGTCAAAATTGCATGCACTGCATTTCCCTGCACTGTTTGGCAGGCACCACACGGTGCCTGCCACGCAGTGCACGGAAATGCACGGGGGGACCATGGGTACCCCCACAGTGTAGCAACACCTCCCCGGGACAAGGGGGGCCCGCAACGGGCCCCCAAACCCCATACCTGCCAGGCTTTAGGCCTTGTCCACACAACATCCTGATTGGGTGGACAGTGCCTGCTAGGCACCGCCACCATTTCAGGCACCCCGCACCATCCGCCAGGCAATCTGCACTTTGTCGGAGTGGTGGCGGACGGACTTTCCGTCTGCCGCGATACCCCCCGCCATCCTAATTGGGCGGTAGGTAAAACGCTTAGTGATGGCGGAAGGACCGCCACCGTCCGTGGCGGTCCTTCCACCATCCTAATGACCCCCTATGTATTTTTTAACAGGAAAAGATTAAACACTTTAAAAACATCAGTGTTGTGTTTTGTGATTTCATGAGAACTAGACTCTAATCCTTCTAATACCAACACTCTTGTGTGGCTGTAATTGTTGAACAAATGGTTAACAAACTGGCAAGAGAGATATGTATACAGTATGTCCTGACTGTATCTATTTAAGACTGTCTAATGTACTACGGAGTTGGTCTCTACTGGTTTTGTATGAGCATTGAGTAAACTTGTTAATATACTCCAGTGTTGGAAAATACACAAACCAAGGAATTCTGGCTCCATCCACAGAAACCGTACCCTCACTGCACTTAGGCCTATTGTAGAAGCACCATAGGCTATGTGTATCTTGATACACAAAGACCAGTGTCTTATACTGAAGGGATTGCCAATGTAAGTAAACACCTAGGGCCCGATGTAGGTAATTAGTATTTACCGATTCGTAAATACAGAATTTTACCGATTCGGTATTTACAAATCGGTAAATGCTATGTAGGTATTTTTACCGATTTTGTTACCGAATCTGTAACATTCGGTAATTACCGAATCGGTATTTACCGATTCGGTAATTGCCATTGATTCCTATGGGCCTTGAGGCCCATAGGAACCAATGTCAATTACCGAATCGGTAAATACCGATTCGGTAAAATTACCAAATTTACAAGGGGGACAGGGTGTCACTTTGACACCCTGTTGCACCCCTGATTGAGGCTTGTGTGCCATGTGACACACATACATGCCCTCAGGGCACAAGTGTACATGCACAGATGTGCATGTACACAGAAATTCGTTATTTACCATGCAATAGTATTACATGGTAAATAACAAATTCTTAGGGGGCTGTGGCACTGTTTCCAGTGCCACCTACATATAGATTTACCGATTCGGTAATTTACAGAATCAGTAAATTTACCGAATCGGTAAATTTAGTGATTCTGTAAAATATAGGCCCCCTACATCTCAATCACCAAATACCGGTCGGTAACGGCTGATTTCGGGCGTTACCAACCGGTATTTGGTGACCTACATCTGACCCAATCGGCCATTACCGACCGGTATTTGGTGACCTATATCTGGCCCCTAATCACCTACAAACATCACTGCTTCTATTCCGGATCCATATTTCTCTGTATCTCCTCTTCCAAAACCACAAATTCAACACTGTACATTGCCCAGTATGTCTTTCTGCCCTTCATACCGCTTGCATCAAGATCTCTTCTCTACAGTTATCAGACTCAGAAATGTCCACCACAACTTCAGGTTGCAGTTTTAATAATAACAGGTTGCAGTTTTAATTCTTCCTTGTAGTTATAAATCATTGAAAGGAACCATAAATCTTGAGCCTACAATAAGAATCACTGATATGCATCATAAATCAAGAGCATTAAACCAGACACCACTGATAAGCGTCATAAATCACTGTCACCGCAACCAGATGGGACTTCACCTCTCTCATCCCAACATTTGACTGCACTTGGATGGGTGTGAAGCTCCTTTTAGGTCGAGCCTGGGCAGCGCGCGCGCTGCTCTGCGAGCCATGCTGTATTGGAGTATGGGCTTGAAGCCCCGCCCACTCTCCGCCCATATTTGTCACTGGCTTGTGTCATTGTCCTTCGTAAATGCTGGCTTCTGATTCATTAATAGGCTTGTTAGTCCCTCCTTAGTACCGCCTTGTCTTCATTTGTAACCGCCCATGCGGACTGTCCCTTTTACTTCGGTTATTACACGGTACATCTTAATTAGTCTGTAAGCACTATTTTCTTTCATGCGTTTCTCCTTCTGCAGGTACTTAATGCTTTACCAAAAACAATGAGAGGAGTATCCCCTATGAAGTTGAAGAACAGACGTATCTGGAGGGCAGGATTTTGGCAAGAAGGAGAAAATTCATCCTTTTGTTTAAAACCCCTCACTCACCAACCTAGTGGTGACATGCTTCATCATCGGGGTCCACCTTGGCGTCCTAGCGACACCAAGGTGTGCTGCGACACCTGTACTACAGTGGAGCGGGTTGTGACTGTAAATGTGAAAAAAAGTGTTAAAAATTGTCCTGGTTGTACTCAAAAATATAGTTTTAATTGTAGAGCAACTGAACAATGTTTAAAAAATACTGGCGAGATCCTGGGAGGGAAGTTACGGCCAAAAGGATCTCTATATGTGTTTGAGTGGTCAACATGTTTCTACCTTAAGGGCAATCGCCCGGTATTCATCAGGACCAGAAGAACAGGTGGACAGGGGGTGTGTGCTCCCTAAAAAGCACACCCGTACCTTGATCCCCTGTGTACCTACTGGCAAAACGGCCAGTGGTGTATACTGCTCATTAAAATAAGTGAGCAGACGAAAGAGTGAAAAAGAGACCTGTAAGGAAAGAAAAGGAGGGTAAAAATGATCAGATTCAATGTTAACTTACTCTCCTGTAACGTCGTGCAGTGTCTCAGTGGGATAATATATGGTGCCAAAAGGGGTAGATCTCCAAATATCTTGATACCGTGGTGATGGGGTGAGATACTAATCAACATTTATGCCAATTAATGGTACACACGGGTTGCATGCGATGTGAATACGGCATATCTGAGTCTAATCATTCAGTATTTTGAGTGCCAGTGTTGGTTAAAGCATGCCAACTTGAGCTGAATTGTGGATATCACGTGATGCCTGTGCTCCTAGCAGGATAGAGGATACCTGCGGTAGCTCTGCCATGGTTGGTGAATATGCAGTGGGGTGACATAAGGCATATCGGTATCTCGGTAGTGCTATAACCATTTGACAGCATCTGACCCACACGTGAGAGTGAATAACAATAAGTGTACATACAAAACGAACACACACGTAACAATGAGGAACAAACTAGAGCTCAAATGGTATAAATGGAGGCTTACTCGATTATGAGCTCACAGGGCTTCAACGGGCAGGGCGTAGGTTAAATGCCTTACACGTAACATATTCTGAAAGATTAAAGAAAGCGCGAGCGTTTTAAACCTCTGTACAGCGCAGTGAGCCCTGACAATGGGGGGCGGCTCCCTCGTTGGCCCGGTACATAAATGTGTACCGGGGCACTGACAGATAAGATCTACTTACAGTTACAGGCCAACAAGATCAGCTCAGACCTACTCCTAGCGTCCTCTGCTCGGCTAGTGGGTTACGCCGGCAGCAGGTCGCGGTAATAAGGAGTTGGCCGTTTCCGGGATGGGGCGCGGCCAGGGCTGAGTCAGGGGCGTGGCTCGCAGTGCGCAGTGACGTGCTCGCGGTAGCTAGGTTACCGTTTGTAAACAGTAGGGAGGTTAGGTAGCATGATGCCACAGAGCGGGATAGGTGGAGCCGCGGAGCTAATGGTAAACAGCGTGGCTCAGGGAATTACTCGTGAAACGGGGATCGGAGCATGAGGGCAAGGAGGCAGTAAAATTACCAAGGCTGGTGATTAAGAAGAGGAATGCTTATTATAGCAAATAGGAGGAGCAGACACTGGATTGTTGACCGGTGTAGGGTCGTCAAAGGACAAGTCTCAGTGTTGAGTGCAATGAGGCTGCCATTGAGTATGTATAAGGATTAGGTCATGTGGAGGCATTCACACATAGATGTGTTGTGGCGCGTGGGCCAGAGGCACATTATGCATCGGGGTGAGCAATGGGACAGCACATGTGGCGATGGTCTAGTCATATTGCATGATGGGGCACACTATAACAATGGCCCGGTAATGCAAAGCATGGACAGATGCTAGAAACTTCTAGTTGCATATATGCGTTCGGAGTGTTCCTTGTCACTGGTCAGGTCGACATTGGGCGGGGGTATTTCATTTTAGCAAAGAATTCCACGGAATATTATCGTTCAGCCCAATTTTATGAGAGGACAGACGATAGATCCATCGCTGCTCCTTTTCAAACAGTCGGGCTTGTGCATTAGGGCCTGGTTGGATTTGCTCAATCACTGTCCATCTCATATCGTTGGGAGTGTGATGTGCTGTGAGGAAATGGTCAGTGAGCCTGGTGTTGGTCTTCTTGCAACGGATTGTACTTCGATGTTCTGCTATTCGTTGTTTGACTTTTCTAGTAGTCATCCCAACATAGGGTTTGTCACAGCTGCATAGGATCAGATAGATGACAAACGTGCTGTTGCAGTTTGTGTGTGATCTTTGTTGCCAGATTTTCCCTTGTTCAAGGTTCAAAGTTTTTGTGTTGTTAGTGAGGTGGCAAACACTGCAGTCACCACATCTGGAGTGTCCTGTTACTGGGGGTAAACCCCATGCGTTGGTAATGGTTTGTTGGGTTGTTGCCATCGTCGTTTTGGGTCTGGTGTTGACCAAAGTGTCTTTTAGGCTGCGAGCCTTTTTGTAGGAAAAAAGTGGCTTGTCCCACTTATGATTTCCCGTGCGCAGTATAGACCAATGTTTTCTGATGCTTTTGCTCACCTGATTGGACACCGCGTTGTATGTGGTGACACATGTGAGTGGAATCTCCCCTTCTCGTTTAGGTATGTCCTCTAGTAGAGCTTGTCGCGGTTGGTTTCTGGCCCTTTTCTGGCATCTCTTAGTGATTTTTTCAGGGTATCCCCAGATTGTTAGTTTATTCGTTAGGTCTTCTGCCTGGGTTTTGTAGTCCTTTAGTTCGCTGCAGTTTCTCCTAAGCCTGAGATACTGGCCATAGGGTAGATTCTCCCTCAGGGGGCGGGGATGGAAACTGTCAAATCTCAGTAGATTGTTTTTGGCCGTAGGCTTGAAGTGGGTTTTTGTCTTGAGCCTGTCATTGTCTCTTTCGATCTCAATGTCAAGAAAGACCATTTTGTCTCTATCTACACAATGTGTGAACCGTAGGTTTGGGTCACAGGTGTTTAGCCACGTGATAAATTCCATTAGAGTTTCTTGAGGTCCTTGCCAGATCGTGAAGACGTCGTCTATGTACCGTCTCCAAAATTTGATGTGATTGCTGTAGGGGTTGTTGCTGGTTATGACATGCTTTTTCTCAAAGTCATACACGTAGAGGCCCGCCACACTGGGGGCAAAAACACTGCCCATAGATGTCCCGCCTGTTTGGAGATATAGGTTGCCGTCATGTTCAAAAAAGTTTCTTTTGAGGGCAAGGGTTGCACACTCTATGATGAACTCTTTGGGTGTTCTATACTCCCATGTGGAATTGTCCAATGTTTGTTTTAGTACAGTAATGGTGGCGTCTTGGGGTATATTAGTATAGAGGCTCTCTATATCTAGACTTACAAGTATGTGGTCCGGTTCAATCCTGATATCTGCCAACATTGTCAATAGGCTTTTGGTGTCCCTCAGGTAAGTTGCAGTATTTTGTACAATTGTTTTAAGAAAGTGGTCACAGAAGCGTGATAAAGGTTCCAAGAGCGAACCTATGCCTGACACGATTGGTCTGCCAGGTGGAGGGATCTTGCCTTTGTGCATTTTAGGGACCACATAGAAGTAGGGGATCTTACCCTCTGTTTTACAGAGGTAGTCCGCTTCTTGTTTGGAAATGTGTCCTGCCGCCTCTGCTGCTTCCACCATGTTGGTTATTTCCATCCTTAGATCTGTAGTGGGGTCGGCTGTTAGCCTTCTGTAGTTTGTGGTGTCCCCCAGCAAACGTTGGCATTCGGTGTCGTAGTCGGTCTTATTCATTATAACCAGCCCCCCTCCCTTGTCGGCTGGTTTTATTATGATCGAGTCATCGTTTTTCAGGTCAGCTATGGCTTTGTTCTCCAATTGGCTGTTGTTATGGTATTGTTTGGTGACTGCTAGTGCTTCGATGTCATTGAACACAGCTTGCTCGAAGGTGTTGATTTCCACCGGGATCGAGTGTGGCGGGGGCGTGAAGGTAGACCGCAATCTGAGACCCGTTTCATTCTGAATTTCATCAGAATCAGTGGTGGCGATTTTTTCAAAGTATGCTTTCAGTTTAAGTTTCCGAAAGAAAGAGGCCAGCTCGCAGTGTAATTTGAACTTGTCTAAGGCTGCAGTGGGCACGAAACCTAGACCCTTATTTAGTACATTGGATTCTGTGGTTGTCAGTATATGCGAAGATAAGTTGGTCACTAGCTCCTCGCTGTGCTGGGGCCTGCTTTGTTTGCTCCCGATTTGCTCCTGGTTACGCTGCCCGTTGTGTCTTCCTCCTCCCAATGGACGTTGTTCCCTCGTCTGTTGCGTCCCCTTCCGCGCCTGCCTCTGTTCTGAAAAGGAGGGCGGAACTGGTTTTGTTGGAAGGGGAACTGTTGGAAGGGTGGTTGTGGGCTACAGAGGGAACTTCCAGTGGCCACAATTCAACCACCCCCCTCAACATCCATTCCAACAACCGTTGATGCATCCTTACCAACCCCCTCCACAGTACCCAATGTTTGGTTGGCAACCACCCTTCCAACAGTTCCCCTTCCAACAAAACCAGTTCCGCCCTCCTTTTCAGAACAGAGGCAGGCGCGGAAGGGGACGCAACAGACGAGGGAACAACGTCCATTGGGAGGAGGAAGACACAACGGGCAGCGTAACCAGGAGCAAATCGGGAGCAAACAAAGCAGGCCCCAGCACAGCGAGGAGCTAGTGACCAACTTATCTTCGCATATACTGACAACCACAGAATCCAATGTACTAAATAAGGGTCTAGGTTTCGTGCCCACTGCAGCCTTAGACAAGTTCAAATTACACTGCGAGCTGGCCTCTTTCTTTCGGAAACTTAAACTGAAAGCATACTTTGAAAAAATCGCCACCACTGATTCTGATGAAATTCAGAATGAAACGGGTCTCAGATTGCGGTCTACCTTCACGCCCCCGCCACACTCGATCCCGGTGGAAATCAACACCTTCGAGCAAGCTGTGTTCAATGACATCGAAGCACTAGCAGTCACCAAACAATACCATAACAACAGCCAATTGGAGAACAAAGCCATAGCTGACCTGAAAAACGATGACTCGATCATAATAAAACCAGCCGACAAGGGAGGGGGGCTGGTTATAATGAATAAGACCGACTACGACACCGAATGCCAACGTTTGCTGGGGGACACCACAAACTACAGAAGGCTAACAGCCGACCCCACTACAGATCTAAGGATGGAAATAACCAACATGGTGGAAGCAGCAGAGGCGGCAGGACACATTTCCAAACAAGAAGCGGACTACCTCTGTAAAACAGAGGGTAAGATCCCCTACTTCTATGTGGTCCCTAAAATGCACAAAGGCAAGATCCCTCCACCTGGCAGACCAATCGTGTCAGGCATAGGTTCGCTCTTGGAACCTTTATCACGCTTCTGTGACCACTTTCTTAAAACAATTGTACAAAATACTGCAACTTACCTGAGGGACACCAAAAGCCTATTGACAATGTTGGCAGATATCAGGATTGAACCGGACCACATCCTTGTAAGTCTAGATATAGAGAGCCTCTATACTAATATACCCCAAGACGCCACCATTACTGTACTAAAACAAACATTGGACAATTCCACATGGGAGTATAGAACACCCAAAGAGTTCATCATAGAGTGTGCAACCCTTGCCCTCAAAAGAAACTTTTTTGAACATGACGGCAACCTATATCTCCAAACAGGCGGGACATCTATGGGCAGTGTTTTTGCCCCCAGTGTGGCGGGCCTCTACGTGTATGATTTTGAGAAAAAGCATGTCATAACCAGCAACAACCCCTACAGCAATCACATCAAATTTTGGAGACGGTACATAGACGACGTCTTCACGATCTGGCAAGGACCTCAAGAAACTCTAATGGAATTTATCACGTGGCTAAACACCTGTGACCCAAACCTACGGTTCACACATTGTGTAGATAGAGACAAAATGGTCTTTCTTGACATTGAGATCGAAAGAGACAATGACAGGCTCAAGACAAAAACCCACTTCAAGCCTACGGCCAAAAACAATCTACTGAGATTTGACAGTTTCCATCCCCGCCCCCTGAGGGAGAATCTACCCTATGGCCAGTATCTCAGGCTTAGGAGAAACTGCAGCGAACTAAAGGACTACAAAACCCAGGCAGAAGACCTAACGAATAAACTAACAATCCGGGGATACCCTGAAAAAATCACTAAGAGATGCCAGAAAAGGGCCAGAAACCAACCGCGACAAGCTCTACTAGAGGACATACCTAAACGAGAAGGGGAGATTCCACTCACATGTGTCACCACATACAACGCGGTGTCCAATCAGGTGAGCAAAAGCATCAGAAAACATTGGTCTATACTGCGCACGGGAAATCATAAGTGGGACAAGCCACTTTTTTCCTACAAAAAGGCTCGCAGCCTAAAAGACACTTTGGTCAACACCAGACCCAAAACGACGATGGCAACAACCCAACAAACCATTACCAACGCATGGGGTTTACCCCCAGTAACAGGACACTCCAGATGTGGTGACTGCAGTGTTTGCCACCTCACTAACAACACAAAAACTTTGAACCTTGAACAAGGGAAAATCTGGCAACAAAGATCACACACAAACTGCAACAGCACGTTTGTCATCTATCTGATCCTATGCAGCTGTGACAAACCCTATGTTGGGATGACTACTAGAAAAGTCAAACAACGAATAGCAGAACATCGAAGTACAATCCGTTGCAAGAAGACCAACACCAGGCTCACTGACCATTTCCTCACAGCACATCACACTCCCAACGATATGAGATGGACAGTGATTGAGCAAATCCAACCAGGCCCTAATGCACAAGCCCGACTGTTTGAAAAGGAGCAGCGATGGATCTATCGTCTGTCCTCTCATAAAATTGGGCTGAACGATAATATTCCGTGGAATTCTGTGCTAAAATGAAATACCCCCGCCCAATGTCGACCTGACCAGTGACAAGGAACACTCCGAACGCATATATGCAACTAGAAGTTTCTAGCATCTGTCCATGCTTTGCATTACCGGGCCATTGTTATAGTGTGCCCCATCATGCAATATGACTAGACCATCGCCACATGTGCTGTCCCATTGCTCACCCCGATGCATAATGTGCCTCTGGCCCACGCGCCACAACACATCTATGTGTGAATGCCTCCACATGACCTAATCCTTATACATACTCAATGGCAGCCTCATTGCACTCAACACTGAGACTTGTCCTTTGACGACCCTACACCGGTCAACAATCCAGTGTCTGCTCCTCCTATTTGCTATAATAAGCATTCCTCTTCTTAATCACCAGCCTTGGTAATTTTACTGCCTCCTTGCCCTCATGCTCCGATCCCCGTTTCACGAGTAATTCCCTGAGCCACGCTGTTTACCATTAGCTCCGCGGCTCCACCTATCCCGCTCTGTGGCATCATGCTACCTAACCTCCCTACTGTTTACAAACGGTAACCTAGCTACCGCGAGCACGTCACTGCGCACTGCGAGCCACGCCCCTGACTCAGCCCTGGCCGCGCCCCATCCCGGAAACGGCCAACTCCTTATTACCGCGACCTGCTGCCGGCGTAACCCACTAGCCGAGCAGAGGACGCTAGGAGTAGGTCTGAGCTGATCTTGTTGGCCTGTAACTGTAAGTAGATCTTATCTGTCAGTGCCCCGGTACACATTTATGTACCGGGCCAACGAGGGAGCCGCCCCCCATTGTCAGGGCTCACTGCGCTGTACAGAGGTTTAAAACGCTCGCGCTTTCTTTAATCTTTCAGAATATGTTACGTGTAAGGCATTTAACCTACGCCCTGCCCGTTGAAGCCCTGTGAGCTCATAATCGAGTAAGCCTCCATTTATACCATTTGAGCTCTAGTTTGTTCCTCATTGTTACGTGTGTGTTCGTTTTGTATGTACACTTATTGTTATTCACTCTCACGTGTGGGTCAGATGCTGTCAAATGGTTATAGCACTACCGAGATACCGATATGCCTTATGTCACCCCACTGCATATTCACCAACCATGGCAGAGCTACCGCAGGTATCCTCTATCCTGCTAGGAGCACAGGCATCACGTGATATCCACAATTCAGCTCAAGTTGGCATGCTTTAACCAACACTGGCGCTCAAAATACTGAATGATTAGACTCAGATATGCCGTATTCACATTGCATGCAACCCGTGTGTACCATTAATTGGCATAAATGTTGATTAGTATCTCACCCCATCACCACGGTATCAAGATATTTGGAGATCTACCCCTTTTGGCACCATATATTATCCCACTGAGACACTGCACGACGTTACAGGAGAGTAAGTTAACATTGAATCTGATCATTTTTACCCTCCTTTTCTTTCCTTACAGGTCTCTTTTTCACTCTTTCATCTGCTCACTTATTTTAATGAGCAGTATACACCACTGGCCGTTTTGCCAGTAGGTACACAGGGGATCAAGGTACGGGTGTGCTTTTTAGGGAGCACACACCCCCTGTCCACCTGTTCTTCTGGTCCTGATGAATACCGGGCGATTGCCCTTAAGGTAGAAACATGTTGACCACTCAACACATATAGAGATCCTTTTGGCCGTAACTTCCCTCCCAGGATCTCGCCAGTATTTTTTAAACATTGTTCAGTTGCTCTACAATTAAAACTATATTTTTGAGTACAACCAGGACAATTTTTAACACTTTTTTTCACATTTACAGTCACAACCCGCTCCACTGTAGTACAGGTGTCGCAGCACACCTTGGTGTCGCTAGGACGCCAAGGTGGACCCCGATGATGAAGCATGTCACCACTAGGTTGGTGAGTGAGGGGTTTTAAACAAAAGGATGAATTTTCTCCTTCTTGCCAAAATCCTGCCCTCCAGATACGTCTGTTCTTCAACTTCATAAGGGATACTCCTCTCATTGTTTTTGATACATTTCCTCCCAGGGGAATAGGAGTGATCTCTAGTTCACCTCTGAGTGAACAAACTCCCTTACTCTCTTCTTTGATTGAAGCACTTAATGCTTTACTGCAACATTCAGCGCATTCAGCGCACCACGCACACTCTCACGAGGCACTTTTACAAAAAAAGCAGTTGTTTGTCAGCTTAATAAACAAAGGCTTTTTAAAGTAAAAGCGCCCCATACCGCACTTTCACTTTAATAACGGACACTGACCTTTCTTTAGACATGGCTTGAATACAGATGGGGCGTGGCCTCTGTTAACGTAAATGTAAATTGATACTTGTATAGCGCACTACTCACCCGCATGGGTCTCAAGGCGCTTGTACGAATACCGCTGTGGAACCCATCCTGGCTTTCCCTGTGAGGTGCCCACTCCTGGGCACCCCCAAGGTGGAGGCCAGGCATCCTTAGCGTTGTGGGGGCCGCTGTGGAGATTAAGTAAGCTATTGTCCAGAGTTGCAGAGTGGGACTCCATGATTGGAATAGGCACCAAGGCGAGAATTATCAGGTCCGTGGAATTTTGAGCCCAAGACCCGCCGAGACGGGGAATTGAACACTGGTCCCGGGCTAGACCTCTGCATCAGGGTCTGCCGCTCTAACCATTGAGCCACACTTCTCCACTAAACGTAAAAGCACAGCATGGGGCACTTGCAAATAACAAGCATTTGCAATGCAATAGGTCTTGCATTTTAGAAACTTTAACCTATTGGTATTCTAAATGACAATGCATTTTATTATTGCAGGTTGTTTACGCACATAAATAAAAGGCATTGTCATTTACAATGTCGATAGCTCAAAATCTTGCAATTGTTACACCTATTTTATTGCAACCGCTTGTTTGGGTTGAGCTCCCAAGCCATTCAGGCTGTGTCTGGGTTGCAAGAACCATATCTGGGTAGAGACTACCCCTTGCTTCCTTTGTTGCACTCTGACCCTGCCCCTGCTGTTAGGCATCAGAAAAACTCCACTGGTATGGCAATTTTTCCTTTTCTTATGCCGTTTGGCAGCACTTGTGTGTTCTTGCTACCAATTAGTGTTGCTGCCTCCACCTCCCTAGACCAGGTAGTCGGCAACTGCGATGCCCACATCCTTATTACATGGCGCAGTGCTTAATTTGAGCTGGTGATTTCTGGTGCTCGGCACCAGCACTTAATTGTCAACACCAGTACTTGTGACATTCTCCCACAAGGTGGCGCAGTCTGGCTCATTTAGAGATGAGCACAACAACATTTAATTATTAATTCAATGTCCACTAAAAATGACGATTACCTGCCGCCCAAGCCATTTTTATAGCTTTGGGGATCTGAAATAGTCTGAATTGTCACACTTACAGGAGTGTGATGGTTAGCAGTTGTGGTATTACTATAATTGGTGGCACTGGCAGGGGCAATGTGTGGTGCAGGCTTCGGTGGTCTCCTGACGAGAGCCCTGGCACTTACTTTTTTTTTTACAAATTAAGCACTGGCGTGAGTGGGTGTGTGGGACAGCTTCTGTATCATTAATAGGAGCCGTTGCCTCACTCCCAGCCTTTTGGCCCCTCCCGTAGGGCTGCCTCCTTGCATCGCATTGGCCATTTTGAAATGCTCAGTCCAATCACTGATAAGCATCATAATTAGGGCTCCCAGTTTTATGGTATTTATTTTTTTGACATTTCCGTCTGTATTTATCTATATTTATTTTTTGCCCATTTTATCTGTAATTATCCATATTTATTTTGGTCTTTGTGAAAAAATGAAGCTGAAATTGGTATATTTCCATTTTTATTTAAACGATGATTATGCACTCATGCCTGAATGCCTGCCATGTTTCAGTGCTGTGAACACCCACCGAAGTAAAATCAATGCACTTGTATGAAAACATGCAAATTTCAGTATCTTGTGTTTTTAAATGTAGTGTGACATAATTCACTGGGATTAAGGTAAAATGTTATCCCCCCAAAAGATTATAGCAGACAATCCTAATCCTCCAGCCATTCCAACCTAGGTACTTAGGAACCTGGGTAAAATGAGAAAATGGAAATTGCAGTGGAAATCCAGTGCCAAACGACATCCACGGAAACCGAGATTGTCTAAGAACTAGGGGTGGGCAGAACTCGTGGACTTTCACTCCATGGAATTCCTTAGAGTTTCGTAAAAACTCTGCAAGATTCCAAAGAGTTCCGAAAACAGATGGAAAATATGCACGCCATGCTGCTCGTGCTGCAGTTTTACAGCGGTAGCATGAGCAGTGCTGAAAAATCTGCACAAATCGCACCACGTGGTGCCAATTGGCTTTTCTGCCACTCAAGTAAAAGATCTGCTTGAGCGGCAGCAAACGTACTTGAGAAGAAGCCCCAAGACCGCCATCGCCCACACTGGAAAATTGCACTTCTTTCTGATAGAATTCTGGCGAGATGGAGGCAGAAAGGACTAATGACTTGATGGGATTTAGTGCATCAAAATGGTGTTAAACCCTATGCTACACTGGCAACTGATAATGATCTCTCTAAAATTGATTTTTTTTTTTAAATATCTGCAAATCTGTGATTATCTACAAAAGAGGGGAAATATACAAAAATTTACTGTAAAAACTAAGCTGTTAGAAACAATCAGGCAACAAGGGAGGATTGGTATGCTATATCAGAATCTTTTAGAATTACAAGGGGATGATCTAGAAAACCATAACTCTAAATGGAACACTAAATTAAATCACCCAGGGAATTTATTACAGCAGTCATTAGTATTAGTAGAAAAACTTTTCCTCTCTTCTAGCTTTAAGTCACAGCATTACAAAACTATATATGATCTCTACTATACTCCAGCTAAAATTGCCAGGTGGGGGGGTACAAATGATGGCAAATGTATTCGATGTGAAAGTGATCAAGCAGATAACCTCCACATGTTTTATGAATGTCCAGATTTGAGACAATTTATAAATAGGACAGAGAACCTTTTGACCGAAGTGACGGGTAGTATTCACTCCAACTGTGATGCTGCTTGGAGTAGTAGAGGAGGAGAGAGATCAACAGGGGATGTATAAATGTATATATTTTGTATTTATAGCCACGGCGATTGCCAGACAGTGTATCTCAACATTATGGAGGGACAAAGAGCCACCATCTTTTGAAATGTAGAGGGGTAAATTGTATGCTATATGTAATTTGGAATATAGTTTATATGTTGTCAAGGGCCCTCAGAAACGTTGTTTGGGCACCAAGATTTGGGGTGCGCTAATAGAGTATATACAATAGCTCATCTTTATATCTTTTTTTTTTCTTCATTTACTTCTGCACTCTCCCAGTGATTATGTCGGTCTCTGTATATTCAGTAATGTAATTTGAAGATTTGTTGTTTTTGTTGGCTAATAAAAAAAATTTAAAAAAGGATAATTGCACTAGGGGATGCCAAATCTTGCACTCCAGCTTGCATTTCTGGAGCCTTGTGGGAAAAAGAGTACACCACATGGCAATTGGCGGAATTTGCTCAGAACTCTGAGTTACATGAGTAACGCGGAGTTGCCAAATTTCGCCAATTCTGCAGGCATAATAAAATATTCCGCCGACCCCTACAAAGAACCACTGCTAATATATCATAAATGCAAGAAACACAAAATCTCAAATCCACGCTCAGATATCTGGAAAATAAGAAATAAAAATACACGTATGCGATACAAAACATACAGTCTGTAGCATTTGCAAATCCAATGGCACTATAAGACTTATTCAGTCTCAGCGAGGAAAGCCATTGATTAGCTCCAGTGCTAGCTGGATCAGTCCTGGAGCCATAAAGCGGAGGAGAGGCTCCGGGACCAATGAGATGGGAGAAGGAAGCCCACCGGAGGAGCAGGGAGGTTTGCAATGTAGATGGTGAAAAAGGTAACATGCCAATGGATAGGGCCACCAGGATGGTGGGTGGTAGCATCTGTTGCAGAGCAGTGAACACGTATAGCAAGTAAACAAAAGACTCAGGGGCATATCAACAACGGCCAGCGATAATTATTGCTGGCCCGTGCTTAGCGATAATTAGATTATCGCAAGCTATCTCTGCTTTTTATTGCCCTGGTAGCGCGTAATTAACAACACGTTACTCCAGGTCGATAAAAATTCCAGAGATAGCGAGGTTATCTCCCTTTTAAAGGGAACATCACTGGTTTTCCAGCGGTGTTCCCTGCAAAAGGGATATAACCTTGGTGATACGACCCACAGGGTCGTATCATCACAATCCACCCCCTATGTTAGGGGTGGCTAAATCAAGAATTTAGCAGACGTTAGTTGTTAGAGAAAACAGCAGTGTTCTGCAAAAACGAATGTCTGCTAAAATGCTAGGGCCTCCTTGCTAATAGCGCGAAGCCGTGCTATTGATGTCCTGACATGTAGTGTATGTCAGGAACGCCCACTTTGCATCTGATTAGAGAAGCAAAGGTAGGCATAGTGCAAAAGGGTGCTAACATGCGAATATGCATGTTAGCACCCTCTTGCTTATAGGGCGATGATTTTATCTCCGCTTTTCTGGCTTTTAAAGCCAGAAAAGCAGAGATAAAGCCCTTACTGATATGCCTCTCAGGAGGTAAGCGAGATGTATCGCAAGGATGAAAGGCAGAAGGTCTCGAGGGCTAAAGCACCAGAGGGATTAAAACAACCAAGGTGAGGGTATGGAATGGTAGCGAAGGAGGCAAACATCCGGGACCTGTTGCTAGGCACTGATCTCACGTCTGCACCGAGGTTCTATAGTCAGTGATTCCCAGAAGCCCTACTGACAACCTAGAGTTGTCGGTCAAGACAATACTCAGGATCCCCATCCCGTATATGTCAATCTTGACCTCTTCTAAATGTGAATTAGGGCTTGAAATCTGCATGTCTGCATATCGGCCCTTGGCTTGTGAGATCTTTCCCACTAATCCTGACAGGCTCCTTTAAAATGAGCCAGTGGTGATACTGTTAAAGGGCCCAGTCCCATAGCGGTGCAATCTAATCAAAGGACAGCTCTAGATTGGTGGAAAAAGCTGTAGATGAGGCTAGAAGGAGCATGAGGGTAGAGCTGGGATGCTGCTGACAGGTGCACACATCCAATGCCCTCATGTCCTTCTGTCAAACTCGCAGGGGCCGATTCACAGAACTAACTTAAGACAAAATCCAAAATTTACTACTTTTGGTATTCACAGAACACATTTAGTAGTAGTAAAGTTGTGATTTTGTCTTAAGTTTGACTTAAGACAAACTTAAGACAAACTTAAGACAGACTTAAGACAGACTTAAGACAGACTTAAGACAAACTTAAGACAGACTCAAGACAGACTTAAGACAGACTTAAGACAGACTTAAGACAAACTTAAGACAGACTCAAGACAGACTTAAGACAAACTTAAGACAAACTTAAGAAAAAATTAAGACAAAATCCTAACTTTACTACTACTAAATGCCTTCTGTGAATACCAAAAGTAGTAAGTTTAGGATTTGTTCTTAAGTTAAATTCTGTGAATCAGGTCCAAGATTTACAAGAGAAGGGAGTGTGAAAGAGCGGTGGAACCGATTAATGTGAAATCATGAGCTGTTATGAATGTTATGAACTAAGTTAGGATATCACGAGCTGCTGTGAATAAGATGTTTCTTTGAATATCACAAGCATGGTAACATTGTTAATATCATGAATATCATGAGCAGCTGTGAATAAGATACGGGGCTTCGAATATCGCAAGCAATTGGTAACATTGTTAATACCATGAATATAATGAGCTGCTGTGAATAAGATACGTTGCTTTGAGCATCACAAGCAATTGGTAACATTCTTAATATTAAAAGCTGTCGGATACATCTGTAGTTGTTCAAATGTCCTGTGCTGCTCTAGATACCGGTTGGTGCTGTGAATATCATGAGCTGCTGCATCTACTGTATATATCGCGA
The DNA here is from genome assembly GCF_964261635.1 of Lissotriton helveticus. NCBI lineage: Eukaryota > Metazoa > Chordata > Amphibia > Caudata > Salamandridae > Lissotriton > Lissotriton helveticus. Next base: position 47,864,161 of record NC_136070.1, read on the forward strand.
GCTGCAGCATAAGGTACTGTTAATTTCATGAGCCGTGGCAAATACTGTTAGCTACTGTGTATGTCAGGAGTGTGGTATAGTATGTGTATTAGCTGTCTGTGTGTGTTTGAATATAGTTCTTGCTTGAGGGTTGGAAGTATAAGGCACTGGAGTGTGTGGAATGGTTAGGACAGTGAGAAAGAAGGTCGTAGACGGATATTTACTTATGGTGCTGCCTCTGTCACTGCTGTTTACCTCAACAATAAACACAGGATCTTTACGGACTGCCCCTATTGCTTTTTTAACAGGTGGAAATGAGCACCGCAGCAAATCTCTCCGCTTGTCGCCCACAGGGCGAGACCTCGCTCCTCGGCACTCTAGTGGCAGTCTAGTCCTGGACTCTACACGTTGCCTCTTCGCAGACACGAAGCCCCGCATCCCCAGTGGAAGCCAGGTAGCCAGCCTTGACCTCGGCACGGACGCCTCAACTGCACGACACCGTGCATCGTCATAGCCTTCGTTATTCAAAGGTTCTGTTTGTTTGTGGGTCCTTGTGACTCCATGCCCAACATCGTGTACCTCGCGGTCGGTGCCGTACCTTGGATTTATTGCTGTCACGACGTCGTACTAATCCCAAGTGGAGTTATTTGTTTTCTGCACGCTTCCTTTTGGGAAATAACAGTTTTAAGTGCTATTTGGCTACATGTATGTTGGATCTGTGTCGTCTTGGTCTTGTTGAGTTATATACAGATACTGTATTTTTCTAAACTGGTGTGGTGTCCATTTGTGGTGCTATCTCTGTATTCCTGTGTGTTTTGAGTACACATACTTTACACATTGCCTTTGGGATAAGCCTATCTGCTCATGCCAAGCTACCAAGGGGGTGAACAGGGGTTATCGAAAGTTTGTATCCCCCTTACCCTGACTGGAAGAAAGGGTCCCTACTTGAACAAAGGTACCTACCTCTGCCAACTGGAGACCCCCAGGTCTAACAATACTGCAATAATCATGAGCTGTTATCATTTTCAGAAAATGCTGCAGATACTGAACTAGCAGAGATGTAATGATCTTCTGTGACTGTAATGGACTACAGCTTACAACATGAGGTGCTCCACATATCACGAGCTGCTGCAAATGTCATGAGTGTCTCTGAATATGAACTGCTGCAATTATCATGCGGTGCAATCACTATCAGGAAATGCTGCAAACACTGAACTGGTGCAAATGTAATAAGTTGCAGTGAGTTTATTGAACTACAGCCTACAACGTGAGGTGCTTCAGATATCACGAGCGGCTGCAAATGTCATGAGTGTTATCAGGAAATGCTGCAAATGCTGAGTGCTCTGCGGATACCTCGAGTTAAAATGAATAGCATGAGCAGCTGTGAATAGCGTGAACTTATTAAAATATCATGATCCTCTGTCAATGTCACGATATGCTCTGATTACCAAGAGCTGCCCCAAAAGTCACAAGCTTGTAGGGAGATCCTGGTCTTCTTCGAATATTATGAGCTGCTGCAAACGTCTGAAAATGTCATGAACTACTGTTCATAGTATGAGCTGTTGTGAATTAGAGTAGAAAATACAAATGCCATTAGCTGCTATCATGAGCAGTTGAAAATGTCATGAGCTACTTTGACAATCATGTGTATGAGCTTCTGCTAATAGCAGGGCCTGCTGCAAATATCATGAGCAGTTATGAATATTGTGATCTTTTCCTAACCAAAGTTTCTATAGGTATGAAATGGAATGAAAATTAGACTTATAGAGTGCTCTGCTACCCCGGAGTGTCTAAGTGCTACAGATCTGGAAACAGATCACAGTCCAAAACACACAACTTCAGCAATTAGAGAAGAACAACAGCTCTAACTGTTGAAAAGCCAGGTTTTAAGAACTTTCCGGAAAGAGAGCAGCTCCGTTTTTAGGTCTCGCCCATGCAACGCGCATGCACTGATTAGGAGGACCTTTAGCCGTCGCTCTGCTCTGTTTGGAAGCGCATACTCGTGCTTGTGGCGGCATCCACCTTGCGGGAGCGAGCATGGGCATGCCACAAGCATGAGTATGTGCTTCCAAAAAGAGCAGATTGCGTACGCACGCACGCACCACTCCCGGGCTCTCTCGCTCTCTCTCTCTCCTCTCACTTTCTCTCTCTCTTTCTCTCCCGCTTTCTCTTTCTCTCGCTCTCTCTCTCCCACTCTCACGCTCTCTCTCTCCCCTTCTCTCTCTTTCTCCGCTGCAAAGATTTCAATGCAAAGGTATGCTGTGACTGCCTGCTGGAGGTCTCCCGTCGTTTGCTGGGACAGTGGGCACTTCATTACTGTCCTTATTCAATAGTCTACCAAAAACAAGGAGCGTGTGCGAATGTGTGTCTTTGAACAGCTGATAAACGCGTTATCTTTGCATTTAATAGACAATTTAGGGCACACCAAAAGTCTCTGGGATTTTTTGTATATTTCCGTGTTTCCATTGCTTTACGATGCCAACTGTTGTATCGGCTTTGCCACTCACACCCAGCATCTGGTCCCAGTCCATGCCCATGAGAGAGTGCTCAGCTGCCTCAATGAATTGGCAGCGCCCGCAGCAATCTTCCATCTGTGCTGCAACCTGTCCACCTCATTCGGCTCACCTCTGAGAGCTCTGCTCGCCATGTGCAAGGAAGATAACCTTTACCTAGTTTACGTTTTTTCCTTGCACGTGAAAGATTTAAAAAGGTTGTGCCGTAACACCTCAAATTCCTCTACTTGCATCTTCATCTCCGCAGTGTGTCATGCAACAAGAAGTTCTTGGGTGGCCTAGCTCGATAATGCGATATTACCACATTAGAAATGGGATACCACCATGTCAGAGTACGAAATAAACATGCATTTTACCACCAATTTGGTGGTAATAAATCTACACGAATAAATGTTGAATATCGTACTAAAACATTATTGCACCTTTTACGTCACTGTGATCTAAATACACAGTAATATTGCAAGTTCGAAGTGCATTCGTTTTAATTACCGCTCAACAAAATTACCGAGGATTTAACAGGCGTCTATAAATAAGTGCTAGAGTGTGTTTGTACCTCTCTTAACCTTCTATTCTATACTCTTTAAATGTTCCACTGTGAAATTACAAAAGTCTGTAACTATGGGCCTGATATATAAGCTGCCTTCATCATTATCATTCTTTATTCGGCCACATCTAAAAGATATAATAATCACATAAATGAAAATTTTACAATAAAAAATCATTTAAAATATATTTAGGATAAAAAACAGGACACGGGCACTATTTTAGGCTAAAGCTATCAACAATAACAACCTGAACCTTGATAAAAAGTATAAAGTATGTAAAACTCTTGCCTCTCAGCGTATAGCACATCTAAATTTGACAGACTTGAATAAAGTTTGCTACCGCAAAGCAGATAAAAACAGAGGGAAGCCGCTGTAAATAAAACAGTGCCTGTCTCCACTGTCTACAATGGGCAGATTTCTAGATAGGTGTCAGCAGACGTTTTCATGAAATGCTCTCAAATTTACAACAAGCATTGGCATAGCCAATAGGTCTCACCTTTGGGACCTTATAAGTGTTTAGCCATACAACAGCTGCTGTTGTTGCAACAAGGATATTTTGCTTGATAACTAAATACTTAAAAGGTCCCAAAAGCGAGACCTATTGGCTATGCCAATGCTTGTTTTGCTTAAGGTGTGGGGGCATTGAGTTCCAAAGCTTAGCAGTACAAGTCATTAAGCCCCAGCCACCCAGTTAGAACTTTTGATTTTGGGTACTACTACATTTCGAGGTGACGATGATCCTAGTGATCTACTGGGGTGTGCCTTTGGGAGAGTTGTTTCAGATACTTAGGTCCCACATTATGTTGCGCCTTAAAGGAAATGTATAGGGCCTTGAAATCTATTTGCTTTTTAGGTCTTGCGCCTGCGATGCATATGGCGAAGCCATATGCCATCGCGCAGGCGCGATACTATTGTTGCCTGGTCTGCTTCCCAGGAGACAGGAGACTGTCACGCGCACGGTCAGAAAAGCGCACGGTCAGAAAAGCGATCGGAGCCGGCCGCGCGCGCGCGTTCCCAATCTCCTGTCTCTCTGGGAAGCACACAAGCAAGCCCAGCAAGCCCCGCCAAGGCATCACGAGCACGTCCCACGTGGGCGCCTACCACGAGGACAACCGCAGCAGCAGGGCAGCCCCGCCGGAGAGCGAGCGGCCCCGCGCAGCCCGCAAACTGCAAGCGGAAGCCGGGACAATTATTTGAGGCGTTTCTGGCGAGAATGTGGAAGAAGGGCCTGCATCATCTATGTTACAAGGTACAAAATAGCGTCCTTGCAAAACCGCATTTCCTCCACACCTGCTGCGTGCGTGAGGGGTCGTTCAGACGTTCAATGTGGCCCTGGCTGTTGGGGCATGTTGGCGCACATACTGCAATACTGTGAATGCTTTGCTGGGTGTGGCTTACACTCCGAACCGACACTTCCGTCTCTGGGGACCTGGTGACTCTTTACTATGCTGTGTTAGTACGGTTTAGTTTTTTGTTTAACAGCGTGATCTGTATCGCCCCAGAGCGCCCCAGAGACGGATAATCTAGCTGTGGTGGGCTAATGACGGTATTTCCGAGTTGAAAGGCGGTTCATTGTTTGCTTTCATGGTGGAAACTAACCATCCTAGTTTTTTTTTTTTACTTGTTCTCGCTGTTAGACCCCCCCCCTCCCTTCTAAAATGATTGACGTTTTCACGTTTTGTAGAAGCTGGTCAGTACAGTCTCCTCCGCATGCGGCTTCCACCTCCGCAGGCTCGACTCTCCTTCATGTTGGGCTGGTCTCTTTGATGTGCTTTTGTGGGCCGCTGATTGCTGGGTCAGGTGACAGGTGATGGCTCTCAAAGGCATTGATCTGCATCAACCAGGCTTGTGATGCGTGTAGAGTTAAACCCTCGGCATGTAGAAGTAGCTCCCACACAGCTTTGGAATCTTAATGGGAGTTTACTGGACCTAGCGTGGGGTTTTTAGGGGAATGTCTACTGACCCGTTGCAACCTAATTGCCACGCTGTGTGGAGATTCAGTTGCAGTGACCGCAAACCTCTACATTTAATTAACTCTGGATTTGTGGTCTCTGCCCCTCCCATGGGTTGTGGGCACCTTCATTACTGGGCTAAGTCTTCTGTACAAGCCGCCATTGCTAGTAAGTGTCCCTTTAAGGAACATCATTGTTTGAGGGGGAGAGGGTCTAGAAAGGTCTCTGGTACCTTCTAGGCCAGCAGGATTTTTTTTTTTCTTAAATGTTTTTTATAGCCTTAATTTTTTCAATATTCAGTGGATATACAATTATGAGCATGTGGTCAGATGGGATCCGGAGATGCCGTATATCTAAGAGCTTGACCATGATCATATCCATGGAATCTGGCCTCCCTCTCAGTCCTACTGTTGCTCTCATCCGATGCATGTTGATCACTTCCTATTTGCTTAAGAATTTAGGAATTCTGTCTAACTCCCATGTCCCAAGATCGTAAGTTCTCATCACACCTACTGGCCTTCATATGGGCCTCCTCAGCAAGCATCCACTTGCGCACATCCCTCAACCGTTTGATTATGGTGGGGGAGGTCGCCTCCCCATCAATATTTTGGTAATACTGCGTCTTGCTAAAACCAGAAGTACTACGGGGTTTGTGTTCGATCTTGCGTGTTTTTTTTTTTAAGGGTTTGTGACTTGCTCCAATAGGCAGTGTAGTGGGGATAGCTCCACCTGGAGATTTTGGTACCACACTTCACCCTATCAGCCACCTGGGCCCATAATTCTTGAATCCAGGGCACCCCAATGCTAGATGCATAAAACCCACCCTGTCTGCCACATCTAGGATCAGTATCTAATCTGTCTTGTCAATACAGCGCAGTCTCGCTGGGTGTTAGAAATCACAATAACTTTCATTTAAGTATTAATTATTAAAAAAATGAAGACATTGTTATTTGTAATATCAATACATCTAAGTCACGTAAATACAACACATGTTGCATTACAAATGCTATAGGTGTCACATTTGCGAAAGTTACAACTATTGGCATTGTGAATGACAAAGCTATTAATTTAGCTATTTTCAAAACCAACACATAAATAAAATATTAGTCATTTACAATACCAATAGCTCAAACTTTCCTGATGCGAGACCTATTGCATTGCAAATGCTTGTTTTATGGGCAGCCAGTGTAGCTGGGACAGGCCCTGGGAGACAGACTGGTACTTGGGAATTCCCAAGAGTAGTGGTGCAGCAGCATGCTGAAGAATTTGCAGTTTTTGTAGGCATCTTTTCTTGATGTTGGTAAACAAGGCATTACAATAATCTATTTTGGAAATAATATGAGTGAAGACTACATTTTTCTGCAGATTCCCAATTGGGAATTCCCAATTTTTCTGCAGATGCACAGAATGAACGGACACATTTTCCTTAGTGCCTTAAGCATGATAAAAGAATAAGAATTGATAGCATTGTTAGGCCCATCAAAAGATTTTGTGACGGTGGAGGAAAGTTTTGTCACTGGGGGCCGGTTTTGCAGCAGTTCTGCATATCGTCCCCTTGTAACAAAAGCGGAAGTTATGTTATGTTACAATGTTTTGTATAGCGCAAATCACCACTGGTCTCTAAGCGCTTCGAAGTGGTGCTTCTTACTAGCAATGCCCCCCACTCCCATGGCTGGCATGAAGCAATCTACCAGGGCTGGGAGCTGTTCCAGTCCGGCCCTGCATCCAGCTCCCAATCTGCAGCTCGCAGTCGTGGAATCTGGAGGCAGTGTTGTCAGGATTACTGTCCACTGACACTACAATCTGGGTGTCATCAGCGTAGGACACTACTGCAAAGCCAAAAGATTGAATCAAATCAGTCAAGGGGGTCAACGAAGAGCCCTGCGGGACCCCACATGGTAGAGAAAAAGTGAGAGGTTGAACTCACCCAGAACGACAAACTGCCTGGGTCTGAGAGGAAGGATTTCAGAAGCTGGAGAGCCCTACCCCTGATACCTAGGGAGGAAAGACGGTCAATAAATAGGCCGTGATTGACTGCGTTGGATGCTACTGAGAGATCTACTAAAATTAGGGCAGCATTCCCACCTGGATCTGGGTTTAGTTTCATTTCTTCAGAGGCCGTAATAAGGGCCAATTCTGTACTATGTTGACTTCTGAAGCCATATTGGGTGTCGTCCAGAAGACTTTTGTTACTGATGAAAGCAGTATTTTTTTTTGCAGAGTTTTATATATCGCGAACTAAACCCGAACCGAATCGGGTATCAGAGCACTTTACATAGCACCAGTTACGTTACATGAGGACACACATTCATTTTAGGCACAGGGAGAGTAAGTGATTTGCCCATAATCACAGGGGGTTTTGGCGTCGTTACCGAGAGTCAAACCTAGATTTGTTCTCTACAATCTTTGCCGGGAAGAGAATGCAGGAGTCAGGGAGGTAATTATTAGGATTGTTGGCATCCGAAGGTATGTTTGTTTAAAAGAGGCTCTTTTCCACTCTTTCTTCTCTACTCTTTCAGAAAGTAGACAGTCTCAAACAAGGCCTGTAAGGTACTTAGATACTGTTTCAGGAGCAAGATGAAGGATTCTGGGGGGACAAGGCTCATGTGGGGAACCTGACTTGACCTAAGTAAGGAATGAACAGCTGCTATTGATAAAGAAGAAAAGAAGGTCAAAACAGCATTGTCTGATGGGAGGATCTCTTGGGGAATGCTGGAAACAGAGACGGTACCATTGTCTTGCCGGGCCATGCTACTGGATGGAATAGTTGTGTTTAATTCCTTCCATTCTTCTGGAGGAGAGGTGAATGAAGAGGTGGAAGAGAGCAAGTTGTAGATAGCCTCAACCTTAGCCTTAAAGACGAGGCTAGAACCTTACAGAACACATGGTCAGATGTACTGGTTTTGGGATCAGGGACCATAGTAACCTCATCAAAAAGTTCCTTAGAAGAATTTTAAGGAGAACTGAATTTTAGATGTATAATAGCTTGATTTTGCTTTCACAATCATCTCGTTGTAGGCTGAGATGGCCAGTTTGTACGGGGTCTTGTCTAAGAGATCATAGGGGCATATTATCAAGACAGGCGATAAAATATTGCCGCTTTAGCGGCAGAAAACTGCAGCTAAAACGGCGATAATGGGCTTGATAATATGCTCTATGGAATTCCAATTGAAGCCCAGGTTAGATGTACTTCACATTTAACATGGGCTTCAATTGGAATTCATAGCGCATATTATCAAGCCCATTATCGCCGTTTTAGCTGCAGTTTTCTGCCGCTAAAGCTGCGATAATTTTATCGCCTGTCTTGATAATATGCCCCACAGTTTGTATGCCATTTTCGTTCCAATCTACACAAGGTTTGCATTTGTATCCCAAGTTTGTTGTCAAACCAGGGTCTGAGGGGAGGCTCTATAATTTTTATATGGTTTGTTTGGCGCAAGAAAGTTAAGAGTGGAATTGATCCACCAGTGATGGATGTTAGAGGCAGTATCAATATCCAAGCTCTTCTCTGTCATAGATTGAGCTACAGAGGTGTTTAACGCATCAGAGTTAATTTTATGCCAAGGCCGGTGTGTCATAGGAGAAGATTGAAGGCAGATGTTCGATTTTTTTAGAAGCCATCTTTAGATGAAACATGGCTGCATAATGATCAGACCGAGCCAGAGGAGTGGAAGTCGAAATGAAAAGATGTGGATTATCAGAGAAAATACCATCTAGTGGATGGCCCGCTGAGTGAGTGGGTCACTTTACCAGTCGGACTAGATCCAGGCTCGCCAAAGAGTCACAGAGATGTGCTGAGTCACCATCCAGGGGCAGGGCTGGACTGGCCATAGCGGGCACCGGGCGTTTCCCCGGTAGGCTGCAATGGTGGGGGTTGGTTTTTGTTACCGGGGGTCGGCAATATCGACCCGTTGTAACAAAATCGGCTGATACTGGCCCTCGCAATATGCTCAACTGCATTCCCCCTCACACCAGGGGGGGGGTCAGCTGAGCAGTTTGCCAGGGCCGGTTTCTGTTCCCAGTCCGGCTATGTCCAGGGGGTTCTCAAGATGGAAATTAAAATCACACACAAGGGTGAAATCGGAGAAGTTAGCGTTAATTTCAAGCACTGGGCCGATATTATGAATAAAGGTTGACCTAGTGCCAGGGGGACGATAAATAAGAACCGCACTGAAGGTTTAATAATTGGTTAGTTCTATTTTAAAGTGAGCGCTTCACAGTCAGGGTTAATGGGAAGCGGCACAAAAGACGCTTTGAGGTGGTTGTGGTAAATAACCACTAGTTCCCCGCCCCTTTTACCAGTGCGAACCAGTCTAAACATGGAGTGGCCAGGAGGCGTTTCAGTAATAAGATCATGGACCGAGGATATGTCTGACTCTGCCCATGTCTCCATGATGAAAGCTGTGTCGATTAAATGAGCGTCTAAGAAATCCGCGAACTCAACAGCAGTTTTAGAAAAACATCTTACATTGATGAGTGTGCAACAATAGTAAATCCGGGTTTAGGTCCAATGGGTGTTAGGGGAAGTAGGGGAGTTCAGCGCACAAATGTTGTTTGCCGTAAGTGAGAGCGGATAAGTTTTCACAGTTGTGGTCCATGTGGGGATATAGAATAGGGCCTGGGTACTTCTTACCTGAGGTATCAGGATTAAGCAGCCCTTCCCGCGAGTAGCAAAAGGAACCTCGAGGTTAGGCGGGTGAAACCAGCAGAGGGGCTGGCGCTGAGCTGCGTGGTCTGAGTGCAGACGGGCTTGCCATTTATTTATTTATTTATGCGATTTTATATAGCGCGGACTTTACCCGAAGGTGTCAGAGCGCTTCACAATAGGATTAACATTGACACGCACACCAGTGCTATGGACGTGCTATTGATCTGGCGTTGGTACTAGTCATCTGGGGGGCGTGTCAGGGGGAGTGAAATGAGGCGCTAAACAGCGGACACAAGTGAACATGTAGAACCAAATGTCAGGGCAAATAAACATTAACCAGGATCCAGCAACCCCTATTGTGACTCACTGGTTTCCCAATGAAAGCACAGTTACGAGTAAATTAAAGATAAACCAAAATAATAATGTGAACGCTAAAAAGCATGAAATAAATGGCTAAAAAAGACAAAGTGCACCACACTAAGGGGCATATTATCAAGGGCATTATCGCCGAATTAGTGGCACTTTTTGCCGCTAAATCAGCGATAATTTCATCGCCCTATTTACAAGCTCGCGCTAAGCCTTGTTATCGCTAGTTTCCATGGTTTTGCTCCCGTTTTTTATTGCCTTGCATGTCATCTCTAATGACATGCAAAGTAGGCGTTACGGAGCAAAACAACATGGAAATAGTTGCTAACAAGACTTCGCTTTATTTACAAGCCTTCAGCAGACCCGCTAAGCAACAAGAATTATAGCGCTAAGCCACCTGCTTTAAAGGTGACTTAGGCATCTACAAAATGAGAGGTGGATTGCAGGGTTAAGGTCACAGGGGCATATCAGCAAGGATTTCCTTATCTCCAATGTTTATCTCGGATTTTCAAGCGATAATGCCGCTTTTCGCCGCTATTGCTGGATTTCATAAGGCCTCAGAGATAATCGGTGTTAATAATGCACTAGCTCAGCGTTGAAATCCAGCGATAGCCGGCGTTAGAAATAATAGCGCTAACAGGGCTTTGCGATATTTATCGCAATGTGTTGATAATATGCCCCGATTATGGCAACTAGGGAGCCAGGCACTTCCCGAAAGGCACGCTCGTGTGACAAGGAAATCAAATGGTAGGAAGTGAAGCTACCTGCTGGATATTAATGGCTATTGTGAATATCATGAGATGCTGTTAACATCTTCAGCTACTCTACTGTCACACTATTCCCAGAAAATACCCACTGGTTCAAATTAAGCGCGGGATACAGTTGGGCCTAGGGAAGGAACTGCAACGCATATGTAATTCATATATGAATTAAGGGAACAATCAGCTTTCACCAATGCACTTGAAAAACCTTTTCCAAATGCACCATTTGCCCTTATTTTTTAAACAGTTTTGGAAGCAACACATTCAACAGCCCTTTTAGGTGTTTCTAAAAAAAAGAATTCTATAAACAGCCACAGAATACAGGAGCTCTACGTACCTACGGAGGCCGCAGTAGACGGCAGTTCTTAACCTTCTCGGACGCGTCATCCCTATCCGATAGCTCAAGTGACACAGAACCAGGTACAAGTGCAAGAAGCAATCCCCCAAGACAATGTTTTCAACCTGCTCCTTTTTTTAGACAGAGGCAACAGACGATCCAGGGGACGAGCAATAGCAAATAGATGGTACAACCGACAATCAAACCAATTCCAAGGGGAAATAACTACGAGAAGGAACGTCTACCGCTGGTAGAGGAACATCCAACGACGACAGAGGAAGACAAGCTGGTAATCTACAACCTGTCTCAACATACCCTCTCAAGAGACAAAAAGAGTGTTCTCCAAAAGGGACTGTCGTTCATACCCACAGTGAAACCAGATATCCAAAAAAGAAACTAACAAAATGGAGACTGGGATCGCTCACGTTATCTACCACTCAAGCATATAACTATCTTGGAGTAAGGCTTAGTGAAACCGGCCGGCCACATATTCATCGACTCAAGCTCATGCAGAAAGCCAAAATGGTAACCTATGCAATTTGCAAACTAAACCAACCTTGGAAAGCCCGACCACCACGGCCATCCAACGGGTTTTGAAAGCAAAACTACTACCCTCCGTCAATTACGGCATACAGGCGTTCCCAGGAAAACTGTGGCAAGACCTCGAAAAAGATCAACTGCGCAGCCTATAAAAAGTTATTTTGTCTTCCATCTTGCACAAGGAACACTCTAATACGCCTAGAATTTAACCTCACCCGGCAATCCTTGGAAGAATTGGCAAGCATGGCAAAATATTTCTATTTAACGACCACAGCACCAGAGAATTCGATGAAGCTAATAATAAATAAAATATTCACAGTCTGGCAATCCGTGGTCAGCCAGCCTGACTCTAGCCAAAGAGCATCTGGAATTAGCAATAGAAAATTGGGATCCTAACATAATAAAATACGCAAACATCAAAGCAGTTATGAGAAAGCAAGTAAGAACTTGCTCACGAAAACTGGACATTGAAGCCTTGACGATCAGAGGCTTCCATGAGTCTCAAAGCTCTCCGCACATTTTAAATGGTCCAAAACCACATTTGGTACAGTCGGTGGGCAGGCAAGCCCTTCAAAGGATCCTGGCTGCAAGACTGCATGTGCTCCCCTTAAAACAGGTATACCCTTCTGTCAAAGCCGGCCCAGAGATCACGGAATGTCGCCTCTGTCATTACAAGCGTGAAACTTTGACTCACATTCTATTATGCTGTCCTGCCCTGCTGTCAGCTCGTAGAATCCATCTAAGACCCATCCTTCTCCAAATAGGAGTACGGACGGTAAAAGAGGCTGCTCTCCAATTATACCTGTTGGACACCGTGAAGCATATGGCTAACTTCGCCAAATTCATCTATCACGCGCGAACAGTTTTAACGGACAAGACAACCACGGTTGTAACTGACCTTTAATGAATGGAATTTCCCATGTAGCACACGCTACCCAAATATACTATACTTTCCTAAATTTTAAACATTTCCTTTCTTTTTTTTATACTGATTGTTCCTTTTTATATTAATTGCCCTCTTTTGCATTGTTTATATATTTTCAAATAAGAATTTTAGTTTTAGGATACAGAGCTTCAGCTTTTAATGGAATGTGAAATTGTGCTAACTATGTGTTTCTTTGTGCAGATTGCTAACATTTTAATTAATTAAGCAATAAAGATTACCATACCATACCATACAGTGAAACCAGATCCAGGACAAACAGAATTAGAAATAATACAATTATTTCAGAAAATGAGACTAAAAATCTTTTTCAGAACAAACCAAGATCAAACACCGAGAAGCTATTCAGGGCTAAAAAAAAAAAAAAAACCTTTTTTCCCTGCATAACGACTATGCCCATAGAATTACAGACATTTGAGAGAAATGTACTTAGAGACATAACCCAGTTGAAAAACAAGAAGACCCACACAAAATGGAACCTTTCCAAAGACGAGAATTTGGCTCTGGAACATCTGAAGAAAAATGATCAGTTAATTATAAAGCCTGCTGATAAAGGCGGAGGGATTGTGCTACTGCAAAGAGACAGATATGAGGCGGAAGTAACACGCCTACTAGCAGATGAAAGTTACTACAGAAGAACAGAAGAGAATTGGAGTAATAAAATTAAATAAAAATAGGAAGTCCTAATTAACTTCGGAAAGAAGGAAGGATGGCTCTCTAAGAAAGAGGCAGAGTACCTGATGAATAACAACCCCAGGGACCCGTTGATGTATATCTTGCCAAAGATACACAAAGATCAAGAAAATCCCCCAGGACGACCCATAATTTCTGGTGTAAATTCACTGCTGGAACGCCCTGCAAAACATATCGACACGTTCCTAAAACCACTTGTTAAAGACACAGCAAGCTATATAAGAGACACGATGCAGGCAATTGTTCTTCTGGAAGACCAACTATTTGAAGAAGAATATGAAATTCTGGTGACATTGGATATCGTGAGCTTGTACTCAAACATCCCCCAAGAAGCTGGGTTAGAAGCACTGAGCCTTTTCTTGGACAAAAGAATTCATCCACATAATGTCCCCACAGATTATTTACTAGAACTAGCAGAGTTATGCTTGAAAAACTATTTTTTTCTCTTTTAATGAATAACAATTTGTGCAGCGAAAAAGGGCACCGCGATGGGGTGCCCTTTTGCACCAGAAATGGCCATAATGTTCATGGCATTATACGAGGAGAAGTGGGTGTACAATAATAACCCCTACGATGGCCATATTAAAATGTGGCATCGTTACATCGATGACATTTTTATGTTGTGGAGGGGCAACAAAGTACAGTTTACCGAATTCGTAGATTGGTTGAAACATCGGAACAGAGACATGCAATTCACCTTGAATGAGGACAAAAAGGAGATGAACTTCTTAGATCTATTGATCAGACATGAGGAAGGACGTCTGTACACAACATTATACACTAAAAAAACAGACAGGAATACCTTCCTTCACTTCGGACGGAAGTTTTCACCAACGTAATCTACAAGAAAACCTCCTGTTAAGTCAGTTTCTGCAAATCAGGCGGAATTGTTCAAAGAAAGATGACTATTTTGAAAATGCAACAATACTCCTTAAGAAACTTATGGAAAGGAACTACCCAAAAAGATTGTTGAAAAAAGTGATGAAGAGAGCGTGGTATACCCCCAGAGAAGCGTTATTAACACCAAGAACCAAGATGGAAAACGCCCCACTCGTATGTGTCACAACGTTTTCGGGAATTACCAACGAGGTTCAGAAGATCGTTAGAAAAAACTGGAGCACAATCAAAAGTGTAGAACCATTCCAACATCCACCAATCTTTGCTTTAAAGAAAAACAGCAGCATTAGAGATACACTAGTATGGGCCAACACGAAAATCAAGAGACAAGAAACCTCGATACGGACAATGCTAGCCCTACCCCCAATAAAAGGTCATCGGAAATGTGGTAATTGCACCTCATGTGAAAGTACAATTGAAGGAAATAGATTCACATACTGTAATAAGTACATAAAGCATGAATCGTTTACGAACTGCAATAACCACAATGTAGTGTATGGCATTGTATGTCCCTGCGAAAAAGCTTACATTGGTAAGACAATCCAAGCAATCAAGAAAAGGATCACACAACATTGATCGAGAATAAAGTGTAAAACACCAAACGCCCCACTAGTTGCCCACTGCATAGAGATGAGCCATAATCCTAATGAGATGAAGTGGACAATCTTAAGGAAGATAACTGGAAACAACATCGATGTCATCTTATTAAGAATTGAGGCAAAGGTCATACTATTCTTGGACACCACCAATAATGGGTTAAACGAGATGTCAGAAATTACACATTGTAATTAAACAAACACATAAGGATAAGAGACAAGAAAAGATGACACCGAGGACTGACCTACAACATTCTACCGAAGACACAGCGTTATTGGCGGATAGTACAGCTATGGGCCAACCAACATGAAGCTAATGAAAACATACACACAGAGTTCTGTCAAAATGCCACCGGCCTCATTTGAACCCCCCAAGTAGATTGAAGGGTCTACAGATCTTCGACAAGTCACGACAAGAAGATAAGCCATCATCCGTTATCAGAAATCAACACGGTGCTAACACGGAAAGAAACTACTCTAGAGTCCTTTTTGACACGCATGCGCGAAAATCAAAAACGATAAAAACTACCACTTAGTTTAGCTCAATACGCATGCGCGACAATATCAACATAGCGAGGGATACCGAGTAACGAGTAAATAGAGCGCACCATAATGACGTCAGACGCTACATTAACGGCGAACACTTGTGAAGGAAAGAGCCCGTCTGAAGCACGAGAAAGACATCGTGAGCGGAGAGAAGGAGTCGCGTCGTATCCATACAGGTAATCAACACGTGTGAAGAGTCGAACTGTAGAACCCTTTATACGGACTGCTTGGAACACAAGCAGGCGATTGGCACAATCTAAACACCATAAGAAGTCACCACTAACAGCACAATCAAAATATACGAGATGTGGGATCCATATTTATCAAAGGATTACTAACAAAAAGCAAGAACACAATATACATAATGTTCAAAGGCAGCTAAATTTACTAAGACCCTAATGATGCCGTGGGAGCATAGAAATAGACGCAGTAATACCACGGAACATAATTAGCGAGTGGACACAGAGATATGGGGCAATATACCGATTAATTTTCTCCTCTACGTTCCAGATACACAAACCCTTTCACAAACAAGGAGAGAGAACGGCCGAATACAGAGGCAAAGACGAAATCTATTCCATCAGATTTGGTAGGTTACCACCAATTACTAGTAACCAAAAAAAACCCTTAGGGATATAAAACTGCTATCTAAAATGATCTTCTTTTCGACAGAACAAGAGTCAACACTCCGTGTTAAGAAAGATAAGAACCCATAGTTCATTACCTTCCCACTTCCAACATTAAGTGGTACGTAACAGGTTATTTATTTTACCCTTCTCACTTGTACATGTAAATAGACTTATACACAAGGCTAAAACATTTATTCCTTGATTGTTTCTCTACAGAAATTGAAATCTGTCCTACGCTACATTGATCATGCCCTGAGGAAGACCTTACACAAATTAAGAGGTCCACAAACACAGAGGTCGAAACACATTGGCATCATTTATAGAGGATTAGAGTATAACACATTTTGAAAGACGATGTTGAAATAAACATGTGGAGCCAGATCGTCTGAGCCCACAGAGATCCCCATAAATAACAGACTCTTAACTCTAACAGGACCAAACACTAAGATTTGCCAAGTAATAAACAGTGTAGTACTGGCAAAAAAAGTAGGACTTTAACTAGAAGAATTGACACAGGGTCAACATTTGGAACAATATGTTTTTTTTTGTGAATTGAACACTTGAATATATTTATAAATTTGTACTTATTTGTCACTTGTAAATATTGTGCCGTGTATATATTTGTGTGCAAAGAATTGAGACATGAAATGTCAGTAAGTTTTTTTGTATAGACTGCAAACATACCTAACCGAAAAAAGTTGTATATAAAGAAAGAAAGAAAGTAATAAGATTAGTAGAGTCAATAAAAGGGACTTCTGCTATCGAAATAAGAGTGTATGATTTATGGTGTTAGGGGTATAACTTTTGCTAAAATTCTCTAAAAAACTGGCAGAAACAATATCCATTTTTTTTTCAAGTGTTTTGGAGGTGAACAGAATATACATATGTATTTAAATTTGTGTGAAAGAATATGAATTTCTTTAAACTTGAGAAGTCTGAGCATTAGATTCTAGTGTCAGCACAGCCTTTGATCTTTTGAAACTCATGCACCAGCATCATCCAAGTTGAATATATTTTTATTCTAGATATATTTGCTATGTGGGTTATTGGAGGTGCTGTATTTCCAGGCATCATGCAGAACCTCCCCCACATCCGGTTGAGCCAGGCTTGAATTCCTGCAGCCGCGTGCACCTTCCTCCAGCGCCCTCTACACAGTCTGGGTGGCCTTCACGTGCTGAGCAAACTTCCTGGTCAGGTGCGCCCCCTGCAGGAGGAACTCTGTCAGGCCCTCGAGCTCCAGGCAGGTGGTGAGCGGCGCCAGGCAGCCATAGAGGCAGCCCATGAGGACGCTGATGGGCCAGCAGAGAAGGATGGAGAAGAGCCAGAAGGCACGCCACAGGGACTCCTTGCACTCACCCATTTCCGGTCTAGGGAGGAAAAGGGAGAGAATGAGGTGAAGACAGAGCTTTCTGAATGGGTTACCACTACCTTTATGTAGTCAATTAAATATTGATGCTTTGCATTGGATTTCAGTCGCAAAACATCAATACATCCACTGTGAATCGCTATTTGGAAGAGATGCCCTTAACATGTCCTTTCTAAATAACAATTTGGTATGTACTCACAAAACCCAAATTGCGATTCGGTAACATGTTACTAAGGGCCAGATGAAGGAAGGCCATTACCGGTCGGTAATGGCCGAAATCGGCCGTTACCGACTGGTAATAGGCTTTTCTTATGTAGGTGGCAAATTTACCGATTCGGTATTTACTGAATCATCATTTACCAATTCGGTATTTACCGAATCGGTAAATGACATGCAGGAAGCACTTTGAAGAGTGCTTCTGTGTTTAAGGATTCGTTATTTACCACCAACTATTAGTTGGAGGTAAATAACGAATACCTCTGTAAATGCAAATCTGTGCATTTACACCTGTGCCATGTGGCACACATACATGCCCTTAGGGCATGTATGTGTGCCACATGTGCACACAAGCACTATTCAGGGGTGCAACAGAGTGTCAAAGTGACACCCTGCCATTCTTGACTCTTTCCCTATTTTACCTAATCGGTAATTACCGATTCGGTAATTGACATTCATTCCTATGGGCCTCCAGGCCCATAGGAATGAATGGCAATTACTGAATCGGTAATTATCGATTCGGTAATTACCGAATCTTAACGATTCCATAATTTTTACCGATTTTTTATCTACATACCATTTACCGATTCCAAAATACCGAATCGGTAAAATTCGGTATTTTCAAATCATTAAATTTAAATTACCTACATATGGCCCTAAACCACAATTTAGTTTTTGTGCATACTAAAAGGTCATTTTGGAGTTGCAAATGCTCCGAGCTGCGAATCAGAGTCTTTGAAAATGCAAAATCTCTTCGTACATCTGGCCTCATATTATATTATTTAAGTATCCATACAATAGGCTTGCCCTCCTAGTCCATACCAGATTCAAGCAACACACTTATTAGGAGGAGGCATTTAATTCACCAAATTACAAGAGAATCATAAATTTAAATCTGCAGTTTATTTTTTATTTTTTTATTTTTTTTTGCAAAAACCTTTATTACACCTTCAATTCACACAGCGAAATGCCTACATCCCAGTGGGCTGGCCGCTATAGCAGTTTGTATGACACATGATATATGATCACAGGTAATATAACATTCGTGAACTGTCCTTCATCATGTCCGCTGCTAAAAAGAAATGGCGTGTTATAAGCGAAATTATACTCGTGAGGTTAGGTTTTTGATTTTCACGTTTTCTTCCCCCCCCCCCCCGCAAACAACAAAAAAAAAACTTAAAAGAACAGTCAGGAATAATCACGTGTTCATGTAAGTGTTAACACTGAATTATCGTGGCCCCCGCAACCATGTATCTTTAAGTATTTCTCTTACTAGTTCTCCCATCTTCCCCAACTACAATACATGTGTTGAGGTATGGATCCTTTCTCAGCTATGGTTCGTAGTCCCCCTTGACCCTACCCCTCACTGAAGTGTGGCTATACATCCTGCCCCGCAGTCCCCCTTCCTCCCATGGTGCGCATTACTTCAGCCCTCCTCCTCTTCCTCATCTGACTCCGCTAGGTCCTCCTCCGGCAAAGGGTCACAGATGTGCCCCCTGTAAACGTTCCATTTGGACCAGATTTTATTCCATTTCCCCGGGCATGCGCGGTTGGAGTACACCGCCCTCTCAGTTATCATTATCCTGTCCATGTTTAGACACCAGGCCGATGTGGTTGGAACCTCCGCCACTCCCCACCTCTGTGCAATATCACGTTTCGCTACAACCAGTCCCACCGTTGCCCAAATTTGCCCATGTCTAGTAATATCTGTAGGCGCCCACACGTTTAACAGGCATCTCTTCGGTTCTGGCACTAGGGATAATTCCAATGTTTGTGAGATCGTTCTCATTATTTGTCTCCAGTATTCCTGTATGCGGGGGCAGTCCCATATGGTGTGGAAAAACGTTCCCTCCTCCCCACATCCCCGAAGGCAATAGGGGTGCTGAGCTCGGGATATACGGTGTAGCATTGTCCTCGTGTAATATACCCTGTGTAGAATTTTCAATTGCACTAGTCTCAGTCGTGCCGAGATGCCCACTTCCTTGGGCGAAGCTAACGCCTCATTCCATTCGTGCTCATCCATCTCCTCTGTGTCCCCCTCCCACTTCAC
Organism: Lissotriton helveticus; assembly: GCF_964261635.1. Classification (NCBI taxonomy): domain Eukaryota; kingdom Metazoa; phylum Chordata; class Amphibia; order Caudata; family Salamandridae; genus Lissotriton; species Lissotriton helveticus. The sequence goes on from NC_136070.1 coordinate 47,883,738, forward strand.
CTTCAGGGAAAGCATTGGGTCCGGTAGATTGTTAATCAGTTTGCGATATGTGAAAGATGTCGCTCGCTCTAACATAAAATCAGTAAGGAGGCGGTCCTCCAGCGGGGAGGACTCTGGTAGGTCCGTTCCCGCGGGGAGGGCCGCTAGTAGTGCGTGTTGGATCTGGATGTATCTATAGAGTTCCCTGTCATTAAGTTCGTACAGTTCTTGCATTCTAGTGAAGGGTATGACCCCTCCCCTTTCCCATAGATCGCCCACGGTGGAAATGCCTATTGTATCCCAGTGCGAGAAACCCTTGCTATTTCTCAGGTTACCAAGGACTCGAGAGTCCCACAACGGGGTTAATTTGGTGATCTTACCCTTCCAACCCAGGGCCGCCGTTGCCGCGTGCCAGAGTGTTACCGTCAGTCTAGTAGGGCCCACTAGCGTGCGCGTTTTACGGTGGTCATATAGCGGGGCCAGGAGGGTGGTGGTGCCCAATTGCATTCTGTCTGCTCGGAATGCAGGCTCAGTCTGCGGAGCGTGGATCCATTGGTTAATGGGTTTAAGGTGTGCTGCCCAGTAATATAATTTTATATTGGGAAGGGCAATACCTCCGTCAAACCACCCTCTATGCAATTTGGATTGGGCTATACGTGCTGGGAGGGTCCCCCATAATAGGGTTGATACCAACGCTGATACCTTTTGGAAGAACCCTGGGGCTACCGGAAAGGGAGTATTTTCAAGAACATATAAGAGTCTAGGCAGAGTCATCATTTTATAGAGTGCTGCCCGTCCTAAGAGCGTCAATGGGAGTCCTGACCAAAATTGCACATCACGTTTGAGCCTGTCCACGTGGGGCCTTAGATTTTTGTACATAAATTCCACTGGGTCCGCGGTGACCTGAATGCCCAGGTATTTAAACGAGGTACCCGCTATCCGTAAAGGACAGTCCGCTGCCAGGACCGGGGCTCTCCCTTTCAGGACGTACATCTCTGATTGGCTCCAGTTCAACGTATAACCGGAGGTCTTACCATAGGCATCGCAGAGGTGTAAGAGCGCAGGGATTCCGCTGTCAGGGTTGGTAAGGTATATCAGCATATCGTCTGCATATAGAGACAGCCGGTCCTCCCACCCCTCCTTCCAGCAAATACCCTGAAGTTGAGGCGACTTCCTAATCAAAGTGGCCAAAGGTTCTAGTGAGATTGCAAACAGCAACGGCGACAGAGGGCAGCCCTGTCGTGTGCCCCTGCCCAGTGGGAATTCTCGTGAGATATGCCCATTCGCTACCACCCGCGCCGTTGGGTCAGTGTAAAGCAATCACACCCATGCAATAAATCGGGGGCCGAACCCCATGTGCGTCAGCGTTTCAAATAGGTGGGCCCACTCCACGAGGTCAAAGGCCATCCTAGCATCAAGTGCCAAGATGACTGCCTGAGTAGTGACCGATTCAGCACGAGCCAACACCCCGTGTAATCTGCGTAGATTTAGTGCAGTGTTTCGATGAGGCATGAATCCGGACTGGTCCGGGTGTATAAGTGATGCCAAGTGGGGCATCAATCTCAGTGCTAGAAGTTTGGCGAGAATTTTGGTTTCTGCGTTAAGCAGCGATATGGGACGGTAGGAAGAGCACTCCTCAGGTGGCTTGCCCGGCTTGGAGATGGCCACTATCGTAGCCATTCGTTGATCCGGCGGAAGTGTACCCCTCCCCAGGCATTCCCTGTACATTTCCAGTAAATGGGTACTGAGGGTCTCAGGCATTGCCTGGTACCATTCCACTGGTATGCCGTTGGGGCCCGTTGCCTTACCCGGGTTTAATGCGCTGATCGCCAGTTGTATTTCCTCAGCGGTAATGTCTGCATCCAATTCTGTAGATATTTCCGGGGTCAGCGTACTGACCTCGATTGGAGCTAACACTTCTCTGGCCATTGCAGGCGTCACCTCACTCTCAGGGGTGTATATCCGTTCGAAGTGGTCTGCGAGCAGTTCCACAATGTGCTCCGGGTTGGCATGTACCTCTCCCCGGTCATTTTTCAATCTATGGATTCCCCTTGAGTTCCCTTCTCGTTTGTCGAGCCATGCCAACATCCTTCCCGCCTTGTCACCCACCTCATAAACCCTGTTCTGAGTGTTAGTCATGTCGTTCTTAACGTGTAAGCGAATGTGATCTGTATACATCTGCTGTTGCAATGTAAGCGTGTGTAGTGTAGCTGGGGTGGGATGTTGTTCATGTGTTGTGGTCGAGTCCTGTAATGTCAGTTCCAGGTTCGCTAGTTCCCGGGATCATTCTTTCTTGTATCCCGTGATAGCATTTCTAGCTTGCCCCCACAGAACTGTTTTATATGCCTCCCAGAGGATCTCTGCAGAGCCCACCGAGTGGACATTTTCAGAGTAATATTGTGTCGTGGCCTTTTTCAGAGCTTTGCGAATCTGGGGCACTTTGAGGTAGGTAGGTTGTATAAGGTATATGCGCCTACGTGTTGGTATCTGGGAGGAAAGCGTAAGAGTCAGTGGGGAGTGATCTGAGATCCCCCTAGGGTGAATCTCTATTTCGTCTACATATTGGAGTCCCTCCCCTAGCGTTAGAAAGTGGTCGATCCTAGACAGACTTCCATGCACTGCTGAATGGTAAGTGTATTTCTGATCTGTGGGGTGGAGATGCCTCCAAATATCTACTAGGCCCATGGCTGTTAAGAATTGTTGGAGCCGAGGGACCCCTCCCCCGGAGACCGGTGCCGGGAATCTGTAGAGTTGAGCATCTATGATTGCATTGAAATCCCCACCGAGGATGACTTCCCCTTCTGGGAGAGATAGGATAAAATCACCCAGTTTAGGGAGTACTACCGAGTGTAGTGCCGGTGGGATGTACACTGAAACTAGACTGATGAATTTCCCTTCCCACTGCCCCTGCAGGGCAGCAAAGCAACCTTGATCGTCAGTCTTGGTCTGCAGGGGGATGAACAGCGCGTTTTTTTGTAACAGGATTCCGGTCCCACGGGAGCCGGACGTGAATGCCGAGTGGACCACCATTTTGTACCCTCTTCTATCCAAAGCCTTAACAGCCCCCCCTGTTAAGTGAGTCTCTTGCAGGAGCACTACAGTGGGCTTTTGCCTCTTAATCGCTGCTAGGACCAAACCCCGTTTCACTTTGTCTCCAAGCCCTCTCACATTCCATGTCATGAGTCTCAGGGTGGGACGTGTTCTCTCGGTGTCTGCGGTGCCTCCGCCATTCAAAGGTATGTCAGCCATTCTGAACTATGGGTAGCATGGGGTGTCGGTCGGCATACGTAGCATCGGCAATGAGTGCATGGTTATGTAGGGGGACAGTGGATGTCCCCACCGGGGCAGTTTTAATCTTTGCTCTCTTCCCCTTCGGGGCAAACACAAATAGGGGCCTGACATTCTTCTGTGATATACTATTCCAACTCCTAACTACAAAAAACCAACAACAACCCTCCTCCCAACCCCCCCTCCCTGCATCCCTGCCTAACGGACTTACAACTGCCCGCCTCCCCAACTGAGCAGAGTGCTTTACCCATCCCACAACCAGAGTACTTGCTTGTAAGGGGGAGAGTGTCTCCCTGAGCAGGCGGCATCCCTGCGTGCATCCGGGGTGTCCATGCCAGTGTCCATATGCAGCTATGAAACTGTGCTGAAACGGTCAGCGATCGTCTCGACCTTAGAGTTCAGTGGGGAGGGGGGGGGGGGGGGGGTTGTCATTCTTCTCCGCCCGCCCCTGCAAGTCCACGGGGCGAAGAGCCCTCCGCTCCTTCCCGGCCAGACGTTTGTGAAGCAGGCCTGCTGCCTCCTCCTCGATCCTGGGTAGATCTGTTTATTCTCCTCTGTCTGCCCACGGTGTGCCATCCCTCCAGCCAGTCCCGAGCAGCGTCCGGGGAGTCAAAAAGCCATACCTTCTTGTCCGCTCCCACTCGTAGCCTCGCCGGGTAGATCATCGAGTACGGCAGTTCCTTCTCCCGCAAAGTCTTTTTCACCTCCAGAAACGTTTTTCGCCTTCTGGCGACCTCTGCCGTGTAGTCCGGGAAAAAGGCTATTCTCGAGTTCTGAATTTGAATGGCCGGTGCTACTCTTGCGGCCTGCAGAATGGCGTCGCGGTCCCTGAAGTTGAACAGCCGGGCTAAGATTGGCCTAGGCGGTCCTCCTGTCCGAGGTTTGCCCCCTGGCACTCTATGGGCCCGTTCCACCGAAAAGAAGTTTGAAAGGCCCTTGGGCTGGAGTCTGGTTTTGATTATGCCTTCTACATAGATGTCCATTGCTCCCGTGTCTTCCGATTCGGGCACACCTAAAATTCGTACGTTATTGCGCCGGGAACGCCCTTCTTGGTCATCCAACTTTTCTCTGAGTAGTTTGTTGTCAGTTTGTAGTCGCTCCATCGCCGTTTGTAATATAGAGACATCCTCGACCAAGGATTTAGTGACCACTTCAACTTGTTTGACCCTTTCGCTCATTTTCTGGAGGTCCGCCCGGATCAAGGTGACCTCTGTGGCCGTAGCTCCCACCGTCGCCTGTACTTGGGCCAGTGCCGTCAGGACGTCCTCTAACGTGGCCTTTTTCGTCCCCTCAGTTTCTGTCGCCTTTCCGGCGTTCTTGCGTTGCTCCGGCGGAGGAGTGTGTCTCTCGTACGCAAACTTATCCAGCTTGGCCTGGGTAGCGTTGTGTTTGGGGCCTCTGTTGGACATAGTTGTGTTCTTATGGGCGTTGCCGCCTGGTGTTGGGGGACAGTGTTCGGGCCCGGGAGGGATATCTGTCGTACTGCCGCGTCTATCCGTGAGGTCGCCGCGCAGGTAATTATTCAGAGCGTGGGCCTCATGTCCCCCATTGGCCTTCAGGTGCAGGGCCCCAGCCCAGCAGAGACGCTAGGTCTGGCAGGTCTACCGCTGTATGCAGGAGGCAAGACGCGGTATCTCTCCGACTGGTGTTGGCGCTTACGTGGCTCGCTGAGCCTATATGTCTGCAGAGTGTCCCAAGGAGGTAGGTGAGTACGCAGCACAGCAGGCGCAAGGCCGCGGCTCAGCGTCTTACCGCGGCGTAGTGTCCCAATGATAGGTGTGCCGGCACTTTCCCTCGCAACTATTCTATACCGAGGTGCCTCCCGGGGGGGGCCTCCAACCATCGCCCCCACCGCCGAGGATAGGTACCGGGCAGTCCGTCTGCTCCCTCCCATGCAGCGCTTCAAGGATAGCGGGTCTCAATATCGCCGCCCTGGAGAGCAGGCTGCCTCCACTGGAGCCCTGGGTGCGATGCGCCTCCGGCGTCCAAAATGGCGGTCCCGATCCGTGAACCGCCGGTGTTGTCTGCGCCGCCTCAGGAAGGGGCCTCACAGCCGTGTCCGCTGTCGCTGGATGCCGCCGGGTCTCGTCCGCCACTCCGGGCCATCAGGGGATGATTAAGGCCGTGTGCCTCGGGGACCGGCACTTCCGGTCTATCGCGGCCGCCAAGAGGTCATTTCCGGCCGGATCCACTCATCCCACGACTCCGCTGCTCCCAGGATGTCGGAAAGCCCCTCCCCACTCCGATCGTAGCCGCACGATTTGGGGCAGTTTCCAGGTCGTCGCTGCTTCGAATTTTCTCCGGCGAGTGCCGCAAGGACTCAGGGTCCGGTCCACCCCGTCAGGCACCGTCTCACTCAGGATAAGTAGGTCGGATATTAGCGGGAAGCCGCCTCAGCACGGGAGCCCCTCTAAGCTGTGGCCGCCATCGTCGGCTGCCAGCCACGCCCCCTCAAATCTGCAGTTTTTAAACCCAGAATAGTGGCAGTGGTAGTGGTTTTGTGGATAAGATTTATACTAGAAGATAACTAAAGAGTTTCATTGTCTCCAAAGTATTTCTGGGAGTCTTCCTTCATTGAATTTCAGTTGGCTACGCTACGGCACAATGTAGTTCTAGAAATGAACAAGCATTCCTGAAACACACAGGATGCTACATAATTTGTTTGATCATGTTTTTTAGACAGAAATGTATCAAACTTGTATCACAAGATGAAGGCCCTTTTCAAACAAGCATTGGCATTGCCAATAGGTCTCGCCTTTTGGCCCTTGTAAGTGTGTTGCTACACTAATATATGGGCACTTAAGCAAATGATGGCAATGTTGCACGCTCTGAATGGTTGTAACCTACAATCCACATATTTCAAAATGCAGGGGAGGAAGGAAAAAAAAAAAAAGCTGTGTCCTAATAAGCAATAATGCCCCATATATACACGAGACTGAAAGCACATTGAGCACCAATACAAATGACTGCACGTAACTACATGAATATTTCATCAATACCGTGTCTTAACACCATGGGCTGCAGAAAGGTCAAAGGCTAAGTCAAAGAAAGTCTGCTTCGATACATTGTGACCAATCTTTGATAGAACAATAATTCTAGGCGTGCTCCACCCAAACCAAGCGGTCTGTGCAATATCTTGTGTATTAATGCGGACTATAACAAATATTTTAAAAACAGTGAGCAGAACCAAATCTGTGTGATCTAATGTCGAGTTGTCAATAAGTCAATAACAGACAAGGATTATGCAGAGTATAGGCAGTAGTGCAGTGCTGATAGCAATGAGACATGCACCCATGTGAGATCTATTACTAACCTTCACTGCGTGGCCGATAGTGTAAACGTGATCATAATGGCTGCCAAAAGTGTTCAACCAGAACAAGAGACGGCCTGGCGCCGTCAAAGTGAAAGTACGGCTGGCCGTCGGCAGTGAATAAATTAGGGAGGAGAAATGCCTGAGAGTGCGAAATGATCCCTTTGAAGTGAAGCTGCTGGCGGCAGATGGCAGTCTTTCCTGTGCACGCGCTTTTCTATGTCAATGCGCTTGCACATTGAGCTCCTTTTCACGGGCACTGCATGGAATCGCCCGATCTCGGTAAGCTCTGTTTAAGCCCCTTTATCTCTCGCACCGCTCAATGCGCATGCACATTGAGACAGGTCGCTCGACCTAAAAACCATTTGGACATTTCCATTTCATATGTTTTCTCGGGATTTTGTACATGCCTGATTGCAAAACTGATAAACTTTGCATATCATAACGTTTGAGAAGTTTGTGCAGTTTGACGGGCTGCAAAACTTCTACTTGTGCCTGCAAATTCCTTAAATAAAGGATTCACCTCAAACTTTACTGCAAACATATTTTTGCAAGAGAATTCTCTCACTAATGAACGAGTTACTTATCTTTGTTAACGCTGTTTCTGGTGGGTACTCTAACCACAGAGTCCTCACCTTTAGGGTTCTCTCTTTTAGAAAATTCCATAAGCACCAAACTGGACACAGACGCACTGCTAGATGGTTCCATGCGGCTCTGCATTGGTCTCGTTACGCCAGGAAGTGACGGAGAGGAGCCATATATAGGCACTACCCCTGCTCTTTGACATCAGTTTTCTGCTGGACTCTTTCAGAACCCATCGACATTGAGCACAAGCAGTTGGAGGTGTTACTGTGCAGATCTCTACTTTGGGATATTTTTAGATGGTAAAAAGGAGGCCCCTCCACAGAATGGAGAGGTGGGAGGGTCATAAGGAATATGTGCTTAAATAGAGTATGTACCAGAAAGCATGTAACCATAGGTAAGCAACTTATTTTTATGATGAATACTTCCAATCACAGATTCCTCACCTTTAGAATAGATACCAAAGTAGTATCTCTTGAACAGGGACAGTCGGTGGCATGGAGTCAGACTAAACAGTCCAACAGGACCGAACGAGCGAAATGCTATTTCTGCCAAACCTGTCTGTCAAGGCAATAGTGCTTCTTGAACATATACACAGATGCCCACATCACATTCTGATGGATGTATGACGTTACAACGCATACTTTTACATCGCATGCCTTTACAACGCGGTTTTTACAACGAAAACCTTTACAACGCATAGCGCTTTGGGGTGCTGGATAGTGAATAGTTCAATTTACTATTCCAACTCCAGTCCCCGTGACACTAGGGAAGGTGTTGGACAGTAAATTAAACGTATTCCCTATCCTAGAGTGCCCCCCAGCGCAATGCGTTGTAATGGTTTGCGTTGTAAAAGTTGCGTCGTAAAGGCACTGCGTGGTAAAAGTTGTATTGTAAAGGATGTTTCCCCATTCTGATAGATGTCAAAACAGGGTCTCTGCATGGCCCTGGTGGAATGAGCACTCGCTCCTTCAGGAGGCTGGTTCTTGGCCAAAGCATAGCAAATCTCGATGCAGAGGGCTATTCACCTTGACAAAGTCATTTTCTGCATTACCTTACCTTTCTTTGTCCCCAAGAACTCCACAAAAAGCTAATCATCCATCCGATGCTGTCTGGTACAATTGATAAAAAGCTTACGGCTGTTTTCGGGGTCCAGCTGAGGGAGCCTCTCCTCCTCTTTTGAGGGGTGGGGTGGAGGAGATAGAAAGTTAGGAGGGTGACGGATTGCCCATTGCGGTACGGAATTGTAACTTTTTAGCAAAATGGCCACCATACTCCTCAATACCAGTTTGTCTGGGAACAAAGAGTTGTAGGGCAGATTACCAAGTGAGCCTGGAGCTCACTCAGGCAACGAGCTGAGGTGATCATAATGAGGAAGACAGTTTTGAGAAACAACCTTTAATTGTGCCCACTGCAAGGCCTTTCAGACCCAAGGAATGACAGAGGGACCTGGATAAGTGCTAAACAGATGCAGCTATCAACCTGCTGTAGCATTGCCGATGGCCCAGGAAACCCATGGCGCATCCATTTCAGCTATGGGATTGTCTCCTCAATCGTGATTGGGAGCAAGATCGAGTGGCCCCTTGACGCCCTTGTGACTTCTCTTTAGGTAGAAAGCCACTGGATGGGTTTGAGTCTCGCTTCGCCTTTTTGTGCTTCTGCTTGGATTTGAACTTTGACTTACTGGACGATCTCGACCACAAAGAGGACCTGCTGCGAGAATGGCCTCAAGAGCAGGAATGGGTCTGCACCCTTGATTTAACCCCTTCCAGGCTGATGACGAGCTCAGCTCGTCATGAGCGTATCCTGCCGTACGCTGATGACGAGCTGAGCTCGTCATGTAACGCGGTCATTTTAAAATTGCCGCGCACAGCGGGAAAAGCCGCCGCAACGATGCGGTTAAGGCAGGAATGGGACTTGCCTGTGTTCTTTTGATGTTCAGCGGCATACCGCTACGATTTCACTGTCCTGGGTCACCTTCAGGAGCATGAGTGCACATTCGTCCTACGACTTTGAGTCACGCCCTGAGCCCAAACAGCAGAGGCACACCATGTGCGGGTCTGTCACTGACATCTGCTTATGACAGTCAAAGCATGTTTTGAACACTGTTAGTTTAGGTGGGGACATTGTTCCTGGGCACATCGGAATTAAGCTTGAAAAAACTCACCAAACCGAGTAAAAATAGAGCAGAGTGCCGGATCCATGTTTGAAGACACAGAAAGAATGGAACTGATGTTGACTTGCAGAAGAGGGGGCAGATTTACAAGCCCCTTGAGTCACTTTCGTGACGTAGCGGGCGTTTAAAAAATGCGGCCAATTTGCAACGTGACGCATCTAGGGAGATGCGTCACGTTGTAAAGCCCTGTGTCACATTATACCTGCGTCAGTTTTAATGTATGCAGGGTGGGCGTTCCCACGCAGTAAAGCCTCTTAGAAGTGACGCAGTGAAATCTACAAGATTTCACTGCGTCACTTCTAGGATGCTACTGCGTCAAAACCTTACGCATGCTTGAAGCAGGCGTAAGGAGTGACGCAGTGTAGTGGGAATAGGCCTCAAAATGTATTGCTGGAGTTGTGTTTTGCTTGCAACACTACTCCAGCAATGCGTGACTTTTGCCCTCACAGATGCGTCAGAATTTCTGACGCATCTGTCAATCCTTGTGCCATGGTGTGCCGTATTGCAAATACGTTGCATCCATGGTCGCGCAAATGTTTCTCAGGGTGGCGCAGGGAAAGTGAAGCGCCACTTTCTTGTAAATCTGGCCCGTGGTGTTTAGATGTGGCTCCTCTCTCTCACTTCCAGGGCAGTACAAGGCCAACATGGAGACCCATAGAGACACCTAGCTTTTCATGGAATCACCTCTGTAATAAACAACTGGATCCTTTCTGGCATCTGGAGAATATTCTAAAGGTGAGGAATCTGTGGTTCGAAGTATCTATCAGAATATTATTTTTCTTGTAATCATTGATGTGCACAAAGCTTACTCTTGGAGAAGTTGTGTTCAGCAGTCTCATCTTAAAAGGTTTCAACCTTTGTAAAAACAACATAAAACTAGAAAAATGTTGAAGGGGCCGATTCACAGAACTGACTTAAGACAAAATCCTAAACTCATAATTTTGGTATTTACAGAACGCATTTAGTAGTAGTAAAGTTATGATTTTGTCTTAAGTTTGACTTAACTTAAGACAGACTTAACACAGACTTAAGACAAACTTAATACAGACTTAAGACAGACTTAAGAGAGACTAAAGACAGACTTAAGACAAACTTAAGACAAACTTAAGACAGACTTAAGAGAGACTAAAGACAGACTTAAGACAAACTTAAGACAGACTTAAGACAGACTTAAGAGAGACTTAAGACAGACTTAAGACAACCTTAAGACAGACTTAAGACAAACTTAAGACAAAATCCTAACTTTACTACTAATAAATGCCTTCTGTGAATACTAAACGTAGTAAGTTTAGGATTTTGTCTTAAGTTCGTTCTGTGACTCAGGCCCGAAGATTTTTTAAAGTCAAACCTTTGAGCTTTTATACACTCCTACTCAGAATGTCTCTCAAAAGATCTTGACGCTTCCTTGTGCTCCTCTTCTGATCTTTTCATTGTATTATACCACAGGGGGCATCTGCATGCTCCTGCTGTCATAGCGAATGGTTATTACCTTGGCACATCCACTGAAACAGATATAATGGTAAATGTGATCGGGAATAGGGGAAACCCTTGCTTCACTCTTCAAGGGTAAAATATAGTGGCATGCATTTAGTGTGTCCTACTTCAACCATTTTTGTCAATGGTGTAAAAAGTAATTATCTGTACCATAGTACCAGGTGGACTTCCAAATGTACTCTGATAATACTCATCCCCGGTCACTTAGAAAAAATTTCAGAGAATCCAACCAACATTACCTCCAGCTTGAACCACGTGCTCAAATGCAGAGATTTTAGTGATCAAAGACCCTCAACCTTATGCACTACCATTTCCTGGCCTTTGACTACCTCTTTCTCTCTACCTCAGCATAATTAAGAGATTTGGGAATTCTTTGGACAATGACTTCTTGCCTGCCGCAGAAGTCAATGCTTTGGCATAGGGTATGAAACATGCAGCTCAAACTTCTCCAAAAATTGTTCCCACTCTTTCACATTAACCACAGAATCAAACTCATGGGAACGGTCATTCTGGCATGCTCTACTACTACAACATCATTGATTCTGACTTGCTACCAGGCATCAAAGATTCAAGAACCAGGATGTAAAACCTTGACTTTACCTCTGAAAGAGGGACCACAATAAAGTTCTCCTCAGACTCTCTGTAGATGGTAAAATGAAATGCAAGGTCTTATGCACTACCAACAAAGCATTATGGGGTGACTAGCCTTCATACCCGAAGAAAGTGACACCTCACCAAATCCCATCCAGAGACCTTTTCTCAATGTCTACCCATCAGATCAACCTATTCAAGGGAATGAAATGCAAAGGATGTTCGTCACCAGGTGTGCAAGGACTGGGAATACTCTGCCACAATTTTGAGCCCATACTAAGAAAGTGAATTTGTCAGACATGAGTTGAATTGACATCAACTTGAAACGTTTGTTGTATTGAAGAAAATCGGACATGGTTACTGTTTGACCGGTCAGCCTTACGGTGGTCCTTCCCTATTTTTTTTCGCCTTGGCCTCATTTTTCCCACCTTCTTTTTGTTGGCTTTAGGGCTCTGGGCACCTTCCCATTGCTTACCAATGCTAAAGTGCAGGTGCTCTCTTCCCCTAACATGGCTGCCACTGACCCTTGCTACTGCAGCGTGGTCTTTTTAGGCGTACTCTAGTAGCCAGGAGCTGGCTGGAACCCTTAAACAATGCTGCAATGCCAGCCTGCCCATAGCTATAGTGAGGGAAGCTCCTGGAACCTTCCAGAACAGGGGAGTGGACACCAACTGCCACTACCAACTGCCAACTGACACTATATAAGGAAAAGGAGGGAAACCTTGTAGTCAGTTGGGGCATCACTGACCTGGGAAACCTACGCAGGAGATTTAGGCGGTAGGGCCTAGTCAGGAACCTATACCACTGGGGGTGACAGGGTTTAGGCACTGCCCACCAAGCTGTGTAAGGAACACTGAACAAGCCCACTGATCTGGCCCGGCGGGAGGAGACCCAGGGACCATCTGAAGTGACCTGCTGAGGAAAGCCTTCAACTCAACCCCCCCTCTCCTTGAGAAACCAAGAGACTGTAACCTATCAAGGGCGCAGGAACCAACAAGAGCCAAGAACAAACCTAACCAGGACTACTGGGGAACAAACAGGTAACCAGCTCTGGTCATCGGTCCTGCCTAGACTGTGGCCCTCCCCTGCGCTGTCATGAGTGAACTGCCTGGCCTTTACTGACTGAATTGCCTGTCCTGCCCCTTGAATGGTAGTGCCGCTCCAGCGCTTCCCCCCTGTGCCCTTGGATAAGCGCTGGACCCCTGCAACCTGTGCCTGCTACAGTGGTACTGCCCCGGAGCGCTGTAAGTAAGGCGCCTAGAAGCACCTTGTCCCTCCAAAAGCGCCGTGAGGACCGAGCGCTCCACCAGTGGGTCGCCTCGTCACTGAACTCACCCCCTTTCTTTTGAGAGCGCCTCCGCCATCTTCTTTGTCCCCTCAGCGGCCCCCGGAGCCAGGAGACGGCCGCCGCAATGTCTGGTAGGCCGCGCTGGGCTCCCCTCGACCAATCACCTCAGCAGCCCAAGAAACTCAGCTGCTGTTTCCCGCCGAGGCCCCGACTTCAAATAGGGCTGCCGCCGGATTCCAAAGGCTGCGCTAGGCCTCAGAAGCCGCGGAGACTCTGGTCACGTGGTGGGGGAAACGCTAGCCGCGTCACCAGCCGCCCTCCCAGTAGATTCGCCCAGCTGCCGAGAGTGAGGCCTACGTGTCCCAGCAGGCCGCGCTGCTACTGGCGGCTGTGGGCGCGCCTCCTTCCTGCCGCCGCCCTGTTGGTCCTGGGGCCTTGAAAGCATCGGGATGCTTGAAACCTCTGCCGGACCTAACACTGGGGGCTCCTCGGTGAAGGAGAGCCCCCCATCGACCGGTACCAACTCCAACAGCTGTAGGCACCGCCGGAGGGTGCTGTACAGAGCGCGCGCCTCCCCGGGTGTCACTTCAGCCAAGAGAATCTCCGCAAGGGCTCCCAGAGGAGCCGAACAAGAGAGGTAAATCCCTAGGGAGGAGGGCAGATGGCCAGAGGAGGCCCGAGTCCGCCCCTCCCCTGAAGTAGGCTGTAGTTGGGCCCCGTTGGCCCTCGGTCGTTGTGGAAGTGTGACTGCAGGCCTAACAGGTCCCTAAAAACTTACGCTAGCATTGTGAAGGTACAAGTAACTTTTAAGCCAGAGGAGTAAACCCCTGGTATGGTATTGGCTAGTGTGGCCTGTGTATATAAAATGTTTATTCTAGCCTAAAGGAAGGTTCGTTTACCTGAAAAAGTTGATAGTTCTTGCCTAAATGAACTGATCCAATTTTACCTGATGTAATGTTTATGCATAACTAAGGAAACGCTGGTTTTACAAGATTGACATGTTTCCTGTGCTCCCCCTAATGAAATGTTTTAAAGAAGAGTGCTACTGTGATTATTGATTTGCTTGTGCTACAGAAATGCTGACCCTGATCTAATAAGAGATTAGTTCTTGCCTAATGAGATGCTCAACCTTGCATGATGAAAGCCTCTAGTTGGCCCTAATTAAATATTCTACACCGGGTTAATGCCCTGTTTCTTGAATGTCTCTTCCATGACTTCTTTTGCAGGTGCTGAAAAGGAGCAAGGCTGAAGCCAGGCCTAAAGTTATTTAATATTTAATATTTATTTATTTAAGTATTTATGGCCGAGTAATGCCGAAGATGTGTTTTTAAGGGAAAGTAACAAGTTAAGCCTACTGTGATTCTCAATTGCTCTAATGCTGATCTCAGATAAAACTTATTTATTTGAAACAACCATACTGGTGTGGACTCAGTCTCTGCGTGCACTTATTGACTCAGTGGATGCGTGTGCTGTGTAGTCACTTAACACCTAAGCTTCCGGGTGCCTACCTGCTTGTGCCAGGCTACCCCAGGGGAACTGGTGACCCCAGTTCTTACATTGGTGGTGAGCGGTGGGATCAGTTCCTATGACTATACAGCACCCTCCAGTGGGACAGAGTGCGCTGCAAGTAGACTAGACACTTATCGTGCATGCAAGCTTACTCAATTGACCCCCCCACTGTCTAGCCTGTAGAGTGTGTAGAGACCTGTTTTGACCTTATCCTGTTACCTACGTCCTAGTGCTTTCCCTTTATTTTATCTGGGTCCTCACCTGTCAAAATGGAGTTCCAGCTGGCCAACCTTGAAGAGTATACAGTGGTGCAGTAAAGGTAATTTTGTCAGGGGATGGGGGTGCCGGTTGGGCGGAGAGCTGCAAAGGAGGAACTCCGTACTGCCTTGAGGGCATGGGTAAGGGCCCACCCAGAGGGGAGAGGGGATGGGGAACAGGAGAGGCAGGTCACACAAGAGGAGACGAGTGCTCCAGAAGAACTAGACATACTAAACATAGATGTGTCTGAAAATGTGTTGCCAGGAAGACGTCCCAGGGCAAGTAGTAGTGGGTCTGGAAAGAGCACGTCGTCGCAGGAATATGAGGACAGGAGGGAGGAGAGGCAATTGAAGTGGGAGCTTGCCAAGTTAGAGCACGAGAGGGAGAGAGAAAGATTAGCTTTGTAAGAGAGGAAGTTGGCGCACGAGCTTCAGCTTAAGGAGCTGGAGCTGCGAGCATTGCAATTGAGTGCGCCAGCAAGTCCCAATGGTGGCAGCGTACCCGGGGCTCAACACGAGCCTAGGGTTTGGTTACCCAAGGAGGTGATAGCGAGCTACACTCAGGGGGATGACATCGCCAAGTGGTTGGAGGCGTATGAAGTGGCCTTAACAGCCCATGGGGTGCCCGAGAAACACTGGGGAGGTGGCCTGTATCGTTACGTACCTCCCAATGTCAGGGACACCTGACCGTATCTTGATAAGGCAGATCAGTTCAGGTATTCCCCCATGAAGGAGGCGCTTCTTAGAAAGTTTGACCTCAACCCCGAAAGGTATCGCCAAAAGTTCTGTGGCAGCCATAAGCTGTCCACGCAGAATTGGGTGAATTTCTTTGATTATGTCCGTAAGGCTTTGGATGGTTGGGTGCGTGGCAGCGAGGTGCATGATTACGAGGGCCTGTACAATCTTTTTTTAGAGAGCACCTCTGGGATAAGTGTTTTCCGGAGCTGCGCCAACATCTGGTGGACCACAAGCTAACTGATCCCCGTGAGCTTGCGGAGGAGGCGGATACTTGGGTTAGCACCCGGGTATCACACAAGGGCCCCGGGGAGATGGCCCAAAAGGCAGACAGGGCGCCCCCCCAGAAGAAAGAGGGGGGAGATAAAAAGGAGTTCTCATGAGGCCCACAAACTAGACAGCTTGGGAGAAGAGTAGGTACCCCACCTCAGTCCAGTTCCCCAAAGCCCACTTACCCTGACAAGAGTCAGCAGCCAAAAGTTGTCCAGTGCTATGAATGTGGGGAGGTTGGACACTACAAGGGAGATGCCCAGTGTCGCAAACGACCCCCAGACCCCACAGGTGGCAAGAGTCCCGGGGTGGCTAGTGTAGCGCTTGGGGTGGAGCTGCCCCTAGATAGGGAAGGGGAGTGGACAGGCCTGACCCTGGTTTCACTTGGGGATAGAGAGATGGTCCCAGTGACGCCCTTACCATCTAACACTGCTAAGTACCAGCAGAGGGTGAAGGTCAATGGGGAGGAGGTGGACGCTCTGAGGGACACAGGTGCCAGCATGACCACCGTAGTGAGGCAGCTGGTGTCCCCTGAGCAAATAATACCTGATGTGTTCCATCCGGCCATGTTGGCTGACGGCAGTCTGAGCTACTATCCCGTGGCTCAGGTTCCCTTTGAGTGGGGAGGAGTGAGAGGTCATTTGAAAGTTGCGATAAGCCCTGCCTTGCCTGTGGACTGTCTGCTAGGAAACGACCTGGAACATACCGCCTGGAAGGAAGTGGAGTTTAAGGCCCACACTGAGATGCTGAGGTTGATTGATTCAGATGCTCCGTCCATCACCACCCCCTTTTGTACCGCTTTTGGCCGCCATAAGTGTGGCAGGGTATGCTCAGACGTGAGTCCCTTGCTCACTTTGCCACTGGATTCAAGCAAGCCGGGCTGAAGACGGCTGGAATGCCAGAAACCGGTCCCCGGAAGCTTGTTTCCGGTCCAGGGAAGACATGGCTTGGCAGTTCGGGCTGGACTGTTCCCATGAGGGACAGGGTCAGACTGATTTGCATATAGCCATGTCTGAACTGGGGTGGCAGAGTGGGCTAAAGAACGGTGATGGATTAAACCCAGATTTTTTGACTGGATGTGAGTGTTTGATTGATTCAGATGCTCCGTCCATCACCACCCCCTTTTGTACCGCTTTTGGCTGCCATGAGTGTGGCAGGGTATGCTCAGACGTGAGTCCCTTGCTCACTTTGCCACTGGATTCAAGCAAGCCGGAATGAAGACAGCTGGAATGCCAGAAACCGGTCCTCGGAAGCTTGTTTCCGGTCCAGGGAAGACATGGCTTGGCAGTTCGGGCTGGACTGTTCCCATGAGGCACAGGGTCAGACTGATTTGAATATAGCCATGTCTGAACTGGGGTGGCAGAGTGGGCTAAAGAACGGTGATGGATTAAACCCAGATCTTTTGACTGGGTGTGAGTGTTTGATTGATTCAGATGCTCCGTCCATCACCACCCCCTTTTGTACCGCTTTTGGCCGCCATAAGTGTGGCAGGGTATGCTCAGACGTGAGTCCCTTGCTCACTTTGCCACTGGATTCAAGCAAGCGGGGCTGAAGACGGCTGGAATGCCAGAAACCGGTCCTCGGAAGCTTGTTTCCGGTCCAGGGAAGACATGGCTTGGCAGTTCGGGCTGGACTGTTCCCATGAGGCACAGGGTCAGACTGATTTGCATATAGCCATGTCTGAACTGGGGTGGCAGAGTGGGCTAAAGAACGGTGATTAAACCCAGATCTTTTGACTGGGTGTGAGTGTTTTATTGATTCAGATGCTCCGTCCATCACCACCCCCTTTTGTACCGCTTTTGGCTGCCATGAGTGTGGCAGGGTATGCTCAGACGTGAGTCCCTTGCTCACTTTGCCACTGGATTCAAGCAAGCCGGGCTGAAGACGGCTGAAATGCCAGAAACCGGTCCTCGGAAGCTTGTTTCCGGTCCAGGGAAGACATGGCTTGGCAGTTCGGGCTGGACTGTTCCCATGAGGCACAGGGTCAGACTGATTTGCATATAGCCATGTCTGAAATGGGGTGGCAGAGTGGGCTAAAGAACGGTGATGGATTAAACCCAGATCTTTTGACTGGGTGTGAGTGTTTGATTGATTCAGATGCTCCGTCCATCACCACCCCCTTTTATACCGCTTTTGGCCGCCATAAGTGTGGCAGGGTATGCTCAGACGTGAGTCCCTTGCTCACTTTGCCACTGGATTCAAGCAAGCCGGGCTGAAGACGGCTGGAATGCCAGAAACCGGTCCTCGGAAGCTTGTTTCCGCTCCAGGGAAGACATGGCTTGGCAGTTCGGGCTGGACTGTTCCCATGAGGCACAGGGTCAGAATGATTTGCATATGGCCATGTCTGAACTGGGGTGGCAGAGTGGGCTAAAGAACAGTGTTGGATTAAGCCCAGATCTTTTGACTGGGTGATAGTGTTTCATTGGTTCAGATGCTCAGTTGTAAAGTAATCAATTAGGCGGATTACTTTAATTCTTTTTTTCCAGAATAAGTATATATATGAAGAACAGGTAATGCCAGGTAGCACAACTGCACAGATCTCCAGCCACGCTCTAACTCACCCCAGCCTCCTAGAACTTACATGACATAACACATTCCAGAGCTCACACCAACACGAGCCTTAAAGCAATAACATTTAAATGAATACAACAATGTAACACATCCCCCCTCCTTATAATAAAATAAAACAACCAATACAAAGAAGCAAAATATTAACAAAAGAAAATAGGAAAACAAAATAAAACAATGGAACAACAAACACTAAGGCAATAGCCTTACCTAACATATTCATTAAGCCAAGCAGGCAAAACCCTTTTCCTCTTAGTGCATTCAACATTTTCAATACATGACTCTGTATTTTTGTCTGTACTCGTATTACCTTTGTCACACACAGATTTACCAACCTCACTGTCCACAACAGAATCCTTCACCAACCCTTCTCCTTCCCTTAATTGAGAAAACATACCATCACTACGACAACAACTTTGAGGCTGTGAACTCTGCTTCCTCCCTAAAGCTAATTGAGACTGTAACTCACTATTCTCAAAATAATCCTCCACCCAATCAAAATCTCTTGATCGTTCACTTACAATTCCTTCCCCACCTTGATCTAGACTGATATCAAAAGCAACATCCTTGAGATTCCAAACTTTTCCATCACTTAACTTAACAGAATTCCTAAAAACTTCAACCACTTGCTTAGCCAAATCAAATTTATTCTCACCCTTTTGGACCCTATACTGATGCGAACCCAATCACCAATTCTGACTTGAGTATCTTTTGCACCATGACGTTTGTCATAGTATTCCTTGCTCTTCAAATGGACCGATTCCTTCACTTCATCAGGTGACCATTTTTGTACATTACTCCTAAACAACCAACCTGGATTAAATTTACACCTGGGTGATCTACCTCTCATCATTACGAAAGGGGACAAACCAGTACTATTATGCAAAGGGACCCTATAAGACCACACCGCTTTCTGTATTTCTACCTTCCAATCCAATTTCCTGTTAATGGCTGCCTGTAAAATACCCGTAATCACTCTATTATACCGTTCTAATGTGCCGTTCCCACTTGGATTATATAAAGCCGTGGTCTTATGCTTAATTCCACACTTCTCAAAGTATTCTTTAGCTGACTTCGATAAAAATTGCACTCCATTATCCGTCAAAATATTTACAGGCAACCCTTCCATCATAAAAATCTTGACTAAAAATTTCAGAACTGTCTGAGTGTCCACCTTCTCTACAAACTTAACTACAGGCCATTTAGTAAAAAGATCAATAGCAACCAAACCATATTCCTTCACATCCCCAACTGGACCAAAAATATCCACTGCAATAGTCTCCAAAGGAAGATTTGGAATTAAACCTTCACTCATTGCAGGTAATGCCAGGTAGCACAACTGCACAGATCTCCAGCCAGGCTCTAACTGACCCCAGCCTCCTAGAACTTACATGACATGACATCCGTCCATCACCACCCCCTTTTGTACCACTTTATACAAACAGAGGGCACACTCATTCAAACCCATGATGAAATATGTGAAGTTGAGCAATACAATGGTTTTTGTATTGGGGAGCGAAAATAGTGACACCAATGAAGAGTCTGAGAGCCTCAGGACAGCTCATGTACTACCTTACCTGATTTTTTAAGAAGATAAAATGAAGGGATAAATATTCGCTTTCTTCCCTGAGGCTTGCGTCAAAGGGCATCTCTACAATCTCTAAGCCAGATGACATTAACAAAGGACTGGCCATTCCAGTTCTGGAACTCTGGCTGACAGTGACCCGGGAAGGAGTAAAGAAGGTGGAGCTTCCACAAAGGCTACTATCTCACTAGCTGGGCTACAAGAAGAATGATACCAGGTCCAGAAATGCTGATGCCTTCTGCAGATGCAGGACTTCATCGATAGGTCACTTTCCTCCTGTAAAACTGTTAAACATCACTGTTGAGTATGCCCAGATGGGAGACACTACAATGCATCAGACAATCCTTGCTGTAGATTCCAGTCTTTATATCCAAGTTGTTTTTATTGAAGTTGAAACACCTATTACAGGTTGTATGACGTTACAACGCATTCTTTTACAACGCCTACCTTTACAACGCAATTTTTACACCGCAACATCCACTACAACGCACACCATTACAACGCATGCCATTACAACGAATTCTTTGAAACTACCTTTACAACGCATTCCATTACAACGCATACTACATTTACAACGCATACCATTACAACGCATTGCATTACATTGCATGTAAGGTAAGTATTGGATAGTGTAGGGGTAAAAATTACTAATTTAACTCCAGGGGGCGCAACAGTAGGGTAGGTTTTGGATAGTGTAGGGGTAAAAATTACTATTCTAACTCCATGGGGTGCAACAGTAGGGTAAGTGTTGGATGGTAATTGTATGCGTTGTAATGGTATGCGTTGTAATGACTGAGTTGTAATGACATGCGTTGTAGTGGTGTGCGTTGTAGTGTCATGCGTTCTAATGACTGCGTTGTAAATGCATGCGTTGTAATGGATGTTGCGTTGTAAAAGTTTCGTTCTAATGGTAGTGCGTTGTAAAAGTTGTGTTGTAAAGGTTGTTCCCCCCTATTACAACAGGTAGCATCCGTGACCTATCAGTCAACAAGAGCCTTATCTAGTACAAAAAACATCAGTATTCTAGACCAGTAATAAAAAACTGATATACCATTATCAGTAACTAAGCCCTGAATGTGTGAAATAACACTATTCAGTAGGTCTAGATGTATATATTTAGAAGCACAAATATGCACACAGGTACCCACAAAGGTACACAAAATATGTGTGAGAGCAGAGAGAGTGCCTCACGGTTGCAACACCCGAGGGGGTTCCCGGCTAATGATTGCTGGTATACACACTTCTCATCATTGGTCTCTCTCTCTGTGTGAAGACAAAAGAGGTACACACTAACATACAAATGTGCACAAATGAGAATAGTGATAAAGACACAAACAGTGAACAAATACAGACACTTATTGTGAAAAGGGAAGAAAGTGAGCAATTACATCCACAACCCCAAAAGAGAAGATAAAACACTGGTGAGGTTTTGCTGGCTATCAATCTTTTATTCCAGTGCTGCAAAGCCTCCCAATTAAAAAATTGTAACTTATATACCATTATCATTTATTTAGAACCGACATGTTTCGTTGCTCCAATTTCGGCAACTTCATCAGGGTAAAGATGGGGTTCTCTATTCTCAGCCTTCACACTCTATTAATAATTGGACCTTGTGATTGCCAAGTCTTCACATACCGGCAACCATGTACCAGACCCCGTGTCAACTGATCACATGTCCGCCTCGGGCTCCACGTATAGTAAGCCCCTCGTGCCGAGTCCCTCCGGCGCTTTAGACGAGCATCGTGACCTACCTTCCACTCCAGCCACCTCCATTGTACTGACAGAAACCCTCAAGAACACTGGTAATAGAGCAGATGGAATGGAAGCAAAGCTTACAAAAGTAAACATAGTTACACATGAGGGATGCATGTGCCAAACATAAAACATTTACAAGAAAATACAACACATCTATTACCTTTAAAAATAAATAAATATGTATCTAGGTTTCTCTAAATCACACACAAAATCCGTCATCCATTTTGGTTTAGACCGTAACCTAAAGCGTCTTTCTGTGGTCTTTAAGCTATCTTCTCCAACAACCCATTCTGATCCATTCCGTTTCCGCAATTCACTCCTATGTCAAATCCAGATCCTGCGTTAAAAGAGTTAGTCGCCTCAACAATGTTACCATTGTTGACTTCTTGGTTCATCGCATTCTCACTTCCAACACTCACAGTTTGATCGACTTCTCTTGGGTGTACATGAATATCACCCACGTCCTGAACATCCACATCTAAATCAAACCCTTTATGTCACACTGAGGAACAATCTTCACCCAACTCAGCAAACACACCATGTTCCCATTTCGAAATATCAACTTTCTGAGGTTTCAAACTTTACCATCACTAAGACAGGCAGCATTACGTAAAACTTCAGTCACTTTCAGAGGTTCAGAAAATTGACTTTTCTCCTTTTTTAACTTTCCATGGAATTCTCACTTTTATCCACATGCCTTCACTAATCTTCACATTCCGCAAACCTCTCTTGTCATCAAATAAACTTTTATATTTGCAATGCTTAGTTATTTTGTTCCTCTCTTCTTTCATGGAAACATTAGACTCAGTGCTTTGGACTAGCCATTCCGGATTGCATTTGGTTCTTGCATTTCTACCACGCATCACTTCAAAAGGCGTTCCACCCGAACCATCATAAATGGTTGTCCTTTATGTCCACACAGATTTGTAGACTTGTTTCTCCCAATCCATGACATCTTTGGTTGCCATTTGTAAGACAATCTTCAAAGCTCTGTTCAATCTTTCAATCATTCAGTTTCCGCTGGGATTGTAAAGAGAAAATGTTGTATGTTCCCATTGCTACATCTCGCAAACAACAACAGGAGAAATCTACTCAGAAAATTCAATGCATTCTATAATATCAGCATCTACCAATTTTCCCAATTCCTTTTCCACTTCTTCTCTGAGAAGAACCGGTATATTTCTAGCTTTATGTGTTTTGGGACAAGAATCATTTTTAAGGACTGTATAATGTTCAAAATCCTTTAACATTCTAATTTTCTCACTAAAGACTTGTGATACTGCTTAAGCATCTCTGATCCAAAACTCTTTCTTCAACCAGTACGGGTTCTGGACTGTTAGGATCTAGAATTATGTGCAAGTCATGTTGGTCTCTCCAACCCAAGACTGAGGGACCCTTTTTTAGGTCTCGGCCTAGAGACGCGTGAAGCGCGTTCTCGGCAGAGAACTATAGCAATTGTTTCTGCCGACAAACGAGACAAGAGCTGGCCACGCGCCCAGCATTCTGAATGGAGAGGGAGCGACAAGAGCTGGCCACGTGCGGATTTGGTCGCGCGCACTCTCACTGTGCCAGCGTCTCCGCCGCGCGCCGATGACTGCTCTCTTCCTGGTTATTAATTGATGTCTTGGTCTAGCTTCGCAAACTTTGCAAGGTTCTGCTATTAATTATGAAAAATCAACCCATTGACTTTGAATTGAGGGTCTGTCTTTAAACAGACTTCTTATGACATCTGAGATCAACTTAACTCTCTCTACCCTCTTTAATCTCGTGGAGACGCTTGCTTGGCTCTGTGTGTGCATCGACAAAACTAGTATTACTAGTGAGTGACCTTTCTTAACATGAGTTTTATAATGTCACTGTTAGACCTGGCATCATTGGCATGAGTCTCTCCTCCATTTCTTTCTGTTTGCCTCCTCTGTTTACGATGTTTTCGCTGGTATATGGCTTTGGGCACTGTGCCACTGCTGATCAGTGCCACAGTGCAAGTGCTCCCTATGTAAAATTGATGTATTGATTGAATTCCATGTTTGGCTTATTTGGTTTAATATCAGTCCCTAGTAGAGTGAACCAGGAGTGCCAGGGCTTGTAAATACAAATGCTGCTAGTGGGCTTGCAGCACGTGTTGTGCCACCCACAAAAGCAGCCTTGTAAAAGTATGTCTAAAGGTCTGCCATTGCTAGACCTACGTGCGCAAGTACACCTACTTGCCAGTCCCTAAAACCTTCCCTTAACTTCATGTTAGTCACCCCTATGGTAGGCCCAAGGGCAGGGGGCATTGTAAGCATAAGGTAGGACAAGCCTGACAAGGTTGGCATGTCCTAATAGTGAATTACAGCCATATTCGTTTTTCACTATTGTAAGGTTACCTGCTCTCCATCAGTTAGAATGGGCTGCCAGGATTATTAATGCTATAATCCTAGCGGGCTCGGGGAGCATGGTGCAATGTCGAGTTTGGTATCCCTGAACTCAGGGTTTAATAACGCATCCGTTTGGGTGGATGGTTTTTAGACTCTGTGTTTGAAAATAGCGCTTTTAGAAAGTGGCTATTTTCTTGTCTGACTGTCTACTGGTCTCTGCTGGTTTGGTGTACGTGTGACAGAAGCTGGGTGGCTCCAGAGGTCTGAATGAGTCAGTGTGGGGTGAGTGGGGCATTTGCATTGAGAGTAGGGGAAGAGTAGCTCCTGATAGCCTGCCCTGCCTGACACAATGCTGACTCCACCTCCTGCCAGGCGACTGATGACTCTGTGCCTGCCAGGGACGATCCTGGCCCCACCTCCAACCGGGCGACTGATGGCCCTGCCCCTGCCAGTGACAATGCTGGCTCCGCTTCCTGCTGGGCGGCTGAAGACTCTGCCCTGCACAGTGAATAGGCCAGGTGCCTCGGCCTGGCAACACCCACAACAAACCCAGGATGGGGGGAAATTCCCCTGCATGGACAAAGGGATCAAAGCCAAAAAGGGGTATAAGAAAAGGACCCCTGAACCAAGAATTTAGATCACTTCTGACAAGGAAACCTGAACCAAGGACAAGAAGCCTGCTGATCCAAGGACTTGCCTACCCATTCTGCCAGTGTGCTGTTTGTTGGGGGAATCCTGCAGTTGCTTCTTTATTTTTGCCAAGGAACCAGGAGAGAGGAACTGAGTGTGTACTCTCAAGCTTTGCCAAGGAAATCTCCAAGGGTTGGAAGAGTGCCAGCCTCCTGTTGAAGCCACAGGGACAAAGGACTTCATTTATTTGCTGAAAGTGTTTGTTGCTGGAACCTGAAAATCCAGCACCTCTGAAGAATCCAGCAATCCTGACGCAGACGGACGCCGCTGAATCCACCTCGACATTGTGAGTGCAGCTCCCGTGTCCCACACCTTCGACGCCAGCCGCCGGGCCCGATCGACGCTAGTAGCGAAGCCGCTGCCGACGCCTCGACACCGAGCCCTCTCAACGCCGTGAGCGCTGCTCACTCTTGCAACGTCGTTACGTCGGTAAGGTTTCGCCGAACAACCCTTGTAAAAGGCCCCCCTCCCCACCCCCCTGTTTGTTATATGGCATGTCCATAGTTGCCATACCCGCAATAGGCATTCCAAAACTGAGCGCTTCTAAAACTCTTTCGCTCTTTACCTAGGTTAATCTAATTGTAATTGGGGCTTTGTATCATCCAAACAGGCTTTTTTCGTCTGAACTAAACCGCCCATGGGAACGCAAGCGGAGTTGAAAATCACCTTGCTTTCCGCTTTGCTCGTGTTCCAGTGATCAGTGCAAGACAGGTAAATCATTAGCAATAAAGCTGATAGTTTCTAAACCGCTGTTGTTATTTTTAAGAGCGGTGTAAAGACAAACATCAAACTTTAGTCTGTATCATTTATTAGGTATTTATTTGGAACCTGCAATCATTTTGAATCACTTCCATCTCTTAAAAAACAAGCGGAACGGAGGGAGTCTGCGTTTTACAGCCTGGCGTCTGTTACCTTTCACCTCTCAAATTGTATTACACAACAGGTAAATTCCTATTAGAAAGCGGAACTAAAAACTTGGTATGCAATTCCAGACGCACTTTCCAAGTATAATATTGGATTTTATCTCATAATTTGTAGCTGATGTACGAGATAGAGCCGCCTGTTTGAGAGGATAACAAAGGAAGCGCATACCACTGTTTTTCTTTACTCCCAGCGTCCTTCTGATCACCGGTTAAAAGGTAAACAACAGTATTTAGGAGTCTCTACTTAGATCTAGTACTCAGACCAAGTCCATAATCCTTTGAGTAGCTAGTGAAATAATAGGATATATATATCTTTTTCTCTCTAGCCTAAATTGAAACATCGTTCTTTTAAAGAAAACAACGAGGAATTCTGTCCTTTATTTTTTTTTAAAAGCGTGAAGAGTATTTGTGGGCAGTGGTAGGAAGACAGCAGTGATTACTGTCTAAACAGGTAAGAATATCATCTGTTGTAATCACCGTATTAGACTAGAGAGATATTTTATAATATTCCAATGAACATATTTCTCTCATTGAACAGCCATCACATACCGTCTCCAGCTATAAAAGGAGAGGTGCCTTACCCGCCCCATCTACCACGTACCTAATAATCTATAACTTCTCTATTTTAGGTAAGGTTTTTCAGCAATCAAATCCTAAATGTCAATAAACGGTTGTAGTTTCCTCACCTGAATATGATTGCTCATTTGAATTTGCTAATTAATTATGGACCTTGCAGTCAATCACAAGTGAGAATTCTAAAAGATTTGGAATAGTAGTTTCTAGAGTAGATATCACAATTAATTACTCTAGCCTAGGCATAACTAATTCCTTTACCCATGCAATACTACATATGGATGTGATATATGCAGTCAAGATAAATAGGGAATAATCTCTGGTAAATATTTCAGTATAAAATTCTGGAACTATAGGATCTCCCATAGACACTGGTCTTTTAAAAATGTTACGCCTCTTTCTACCATATGACCACCCTCGGGATTCATCCCGTGTTTTTGTTAATGTGATATTTATCAAATATGTTAGTGTTTTCCAACCCTTTGCTCTTATATCTTTGTTGTACTTGGATATAAAGTCTGGCTATGTAAAGAAAAAGAAAGTAAAAAAAGAAAAGAGAAAAAAAGAAGGAAAAGCTTGCTTAAAACGGAATTATCTCTTATATATGTAAATAGTAGCACTTGCAATGTACTGTTATGTGTTTGTGATTTTGTTTTATCTTTTTTTAGAAATAATGGCTGATATCGAACTGTCCTGAGGAAGACAAATGTTTTTGTCGAAACGCGTAGACTTACAGCCTTAGATACTTCCTGCATTGGAGAAATTATTTTTAAGAAAAAGTCTTCTATTCCACTTTTTATGTATACTGATATGTTTGTTTGATATATATTGTTCGAATAATTCATGTTTATTCATATCATGCAATTATCTTTTTATTGAATCAGATGTATCCACATATCTTTTATAATTATATTAAAAATCAACCCTTTTGATATCATTACAGTCCATTGCTTTTTTAATGAGTTGTCCATGAGTATGTGTTTCTTTCAATAGCCAGTGCTTGTTCCTATTTGTCTGCCTGGGTAGATACCTTTGCACAAAAACTGTTTTCCCTGACCCAGGAGTACGATCCAAATCAGGGGGTCCTTGTTACCCACAAAATATTACCCACGGTATATCCGTGTGGGACTTTTTTTCTCTTCCACTTGATTATCTGTTTGTTGGAAACTATCCCGTTGTCATATGTTTATGGTTTTTATGGTGTTTGAATTATTTGAGATAACTGTCACCATTCTTTAGAATTTGGCGTAACATTTCTCCCACATAACCCTTAGGGTAAACCTCTTGAATTAATAATGTCTAACCTTCAAACGTTTGGTTTCTCGGATGAGGACTTTGCTACGTTGGTAGGCACTAGTGTAAATTTTGGTAGCAACCAAACAGGTAATCCACAAAATAGTAGTGATTACAATAAACTATTAGATCTTCAGAAGAAACTAATTAGAGTGGAAGCCCATGGGGAATTTATGTTGAATTACCTTAAGAATGGCATAATCCCTATGGGTCTGAGAATTCGGAACATTCCAGGTCTCTTTGTAGATATAAAAACTTTTCTAGTTAAGTGGAGCATGATTGCCAGCCGTTGCTCGAGAGATCTTATGATTCTTATCATTTCCACATCTAAAGATTTAGTGGCTGAAATAAAAAAAGAAATAGAAGAACTGGAAGACAAATTGAAGAAATCAACTACCTCGGAGGAGGCAGAAAAACAACTAGAGATAATTAAAAAAGACATACTATCATTCTCTGAATATTTAAAAAAAAGAAAGGAGGACAAATTTGTCAAAGACAAAAGATTCTACTCTGTAGGAAAAACATATCCCTACATTGTGGAAGGCTTTTATAATCCGGAATCACAACCAGGAACGAATAACCATACCTTCCAAAATAGAATCAATAACTTCTCTCATTCTTCAGCCTCTAATTCAGAATCAGAAGGGGAAGATAATGTGGGTTATCAAGATGATAGACCCTTTGACCCCAGAAATGGCCAAAGAAACTCTCGTCGTCCTTTTTTAGGTCACCGAGGGGGGAGGGGTGGCCGCCAGAGAGTGAGGTTTCAAAATCACTCGAGGGGCAACTACCAATCCAATCAATACGCCCAGGAACCTCAGCAATACCTAGAGACGAGAAGCAAGCAGTATTGGAGGAACGGGATGTAATCCCAATATTCAATCTATCCTCCCATACCTTGAATGCCCCAGACCTATCATTACTTTCCAAAGGTCTATCTTTTGTCCCTCATGCAAATTTAAACACTTTTGAACTGTATCGTGACATTCATTCTTTTCTTCGAAAAGTTAGATTAAAAAAATTCTTCCAACAGGCCGACCCCTTAGAACTAGACAATACTAGGAACAATATTGTAGCCCTACCATCTACCTTCACTCCCTCTTTACAGCAGGTAGGCCCAGAAGTGGGTATTTTTGAAAAAGTTGTATTGAAACGTTTAGAACAAGCTTTGAGGTTTATACCAAAACCTAAGTACAACATTTCAAAAGAAGAACATCAATCCCTTGAGAGCCTTAAGAACAATGACACCATCGTCATTAAAAGTAGTGATAAAGGCGGAGGGATAGTTCTAGTGGACTGCAATACCTATGAGGAGAACATGATTAGGATGTTAAATGACCCGATTTTTTATAAAAAAATAAAAACCAACCCTACGGAAAGAATAGTGAAAACCATCAATAGGCTGACCACGAAAGCATTAAATGACGGCGTGATAAATAAAAAGGAATACGAGTTCCTGAACAATTCTGACCGAAAGGTATCCTGTATATATGGATTGCCTAAGATCCATAAGGACCAGGAAAATCCCCCATACCGTCCGATTGTCTCTACAATCGGTACTCCACTAGAAGCACTTTCGAAATATTTAGATCAGATTTTACGTCCGTACATCTCTCTTTCGCAATCTTACGTAAGAGATACTGGTGACATCATTGCGAAAGTTGAAAATTTGGCCTTCAAAGAAGATAAAGACATCTTAGTGACTCTCGACGTAGAGTCTTTATACAGTAATATACCACAGGCAGAAGCTATTGAGGCCACAATGTGGTTCATTGATGTATACAAGATTCCCTGTTCTAAACCGTTCATTAGAGACTGTCTCTCTTTAGTTTAGAAGGAAAACGTTTTTGAGTTTGGTAAGGATCTGTTTCTACAAATCAAAGGAGTAAGCATGGGGGCTTCAATAGCTCCATCAATAGCTAACATCTATATGATCTTGTTTGAGAACAAATTCATCTTTAATGAGGTAGCACCCTTCTTTGAGTCTGTTTCCCATTGGTACCGTTACATTGACGATATCTTTTTTGTCTGGACCGATGGGAAACAGACTCTGGAAGAATTCCTTTTGTGGCTGAACCTGGTGGATGAAAATCTACGATTCACGGCACACATTAATGAAAGTAATGTTGAGTTCCTAGATATAAATATTAAAAACAAAGAGGGAGCCCTCGAAGTAGACTTATATACGAAGCCTACCGCTCGAAATACCCTTTTGCATTATACGAGCTATCACCCACGCTGCCAGAGGGACAGTATCCCCTTCTCGCAATTTTTGCGAGTGAGGCGGAATTGTACTAATATTAGGGACTACGACACTCAAGCCGAGATCATGAAACAAAGGTTCATAGAAAGAGGTTATCCTCGTCGCCTAGTTAGAGTTGCTTACAAGAGAGCAAGATTTTATGATCGCGATACCCTTCTAAACTCACAGAAACAGAAAGCAGATCCGAAATTAGTATGTATTACCAAACACTCAACCTTGAATTCCACGATTAGGCAGATCATAAATTCGAACTGGCATCTTTTAAATGTTACAGATAACCAGAACAAATTACAAAAAACAATGTTTGCCCACAAGCGAAATAAAAACTTGAAAGATTACGTGGTCCATTCACGACATAAGGGCAATACCATGAATATTCCCTTCATTCAAAAATCCATTGATGGGGCAACTGCCATTAAGGGTACCTCACGTTGTGGTTCCTGCCAATCGTGTGAAACCATCATAACAGGCGAGACTATAGATTTTAACAAGATAAAGATCCAAGCCAGAGAACTTTGGACTTGTAACACAAAAATGTGGTATATCTACTCACATGTCCTTGTAATCTTGGATATGTGGGTGAGACGTCACGCATGATTAAGACCAGGCTAACCGAGCATAGGTCAGCGATTAAAACAAAAAAGGTCACAGCTCCGCTAGTTAATCATTTCATTGAATTTAACCATAAACCTGAAGAGTTGAAATGGCGCATCTTGGAAAAAATCCACGCACAACAAAACCAAGGAGGAGACGCTATTCGCAGAAAACGGGAAGTTTTTTGGATCTTTACCCTTGGTACTTTTGTCCATGGATTAAATCAAGATTTGCTGTGGGAAAACGCAATTATATGACATCACTGCTATTCTCCATCATATAATTGCTATGGATAACGGTTAAGAATATATGTAATAGGATACTGCCTTTCTCCATTCAGGTAATATTTACTCTTCCCCCTCCTATAAAACAACATTGCCCGCGTCCTCTTTTGGGTTACTCTATAAAATTTGTAAGTGTCGCTATTTAAATATGGATCCCGCATTTGTCCGCTTTAATATTTCCCAAACATCTAGATAGTATTCACTGAAGGACGATGTCACTTTAAATAAAGGCGGAGCACGTATGAGGGCGGAACACCTTCAGAGTATAAATACTAGTAGAAAACGGACTACAGGAAATCATTGTTTCCTGCACGAACCGCTGAGGAGGACAGAGCTACTTCGAAATCCGCGTCTCATACGTCGGTAAGGTTTCGCCGAACAACCCTTGTTAAAGGCCCCCCTCCCCACCCCCCTGTTTGTTATATGGCATGTCCATAGTTGCCATACCCGCAATAGGCATTCCAAAACTGAGCGCTTCTAAAACTCTTTCGCTCTTTACCTAGGTTAATCTAATTGTAATTGGGGCTTTGTATCATCCAAACAGGCTTTTTTCGTCTGAACTAAACCGCCCATGGGAACGCAAGCGGAGTTGAAAATCACCTTGCTTTCCGCTTTGCTCGTGTTCCAGTGATCAGTGCAAGACAGGTAAATCATTAGCAATAAAGCTGATAGTTTCTAAACCGCTGTTGTTATTTTTAAGAGCGGTGTAAAGACAAACATCAAACTTTAGTCTGTATCATTTATTAGGTATTTATTTGGAACCTGCAATCATTTTGAATCACTTCCATCTCTTAAAAAACAAGCGGAACGGAGGGAGTCTGCGTTTTACAGCCTGGCGTCTGTTACCTTTCACCTCTAAAATAGTATTACACGACAGGTAAATTCCTATTAGAAAGCGGAACTAAAAACTTTGTATGCAATTCCAGACGCACTTTCCAAGTATAATATTGGATTTTATCTCATAATTTGTAGCTGATGTACGAGATAGAGCCGCCTGTTTGAGAGGATAACAAAGGAAGCGCATACCACTGTTTTTCTTTACTCCCAGCGTCCTTCTGATCACCGGTTAAAAGGTAAACAACAGTATTTAGGAGTCTCTACTTAGATCTAGTACTCAGACCAAGTCCATAATCCTTTGAGTAGATAGTGAAATAATAGGATATATATATCTTTTTCTCTCTAGCCTAAATTGAAACATCGTTCTTTTAAAGAAAACAACGAGGAATTCTGTCCTTTATTTTTTTTTAAAAGCGTGAAGAGTATTTGTGGGCAGTGGTAGGAAGACAGCAGTGATTACTGTCTAAACAGGTAAGAATATCATCTGTTGTAATCACCGTATTAGACTAGAGAGATATTTTATAATATTCCAATGAACATATTTCTCTCATTGAACAGCCATCACATACCGTCTCCAGCTATAAAAGGAGAGGTGCCTTACCCGCCCCATCTACCACGTACCTAATAATCTATAACTTCTCTATTTTAGGTAAGGTTTTTCAGCAATCAAATCCTAAATGTCAATAAACGGTTGTAGTTTCCTCACCTGAATTGGATTGCTCATTTGAATTTGCTAATTAATTATGGACCTTGCAGTCAATCACAAGTGAGAATTCTAAAAGATTTGGAATAGTAGTTTCTAGAGTAGATATCACAATTAATTACTCTAGCCTAGGCATAACTAATTCCTTTACCCATGCAATACTACATATGGATGTGATATATGCAGTCAAGATAAATAGGGAATAATCTCTGGTAAATATTTCAGTATAAAATTCTGGAACTATAGGATCTCCCATAGACACTGGTCTTTTAAAAATGTTACGCCTCTTTCTACCATATGACCACCCTCGGGATTCATCCCGTGTTTTTGTTAATGTGACATTTATCAAATATGTTAGTGTTTTCCAACCCTTTGCTCTTATATCTTTGTTGTACTTGGATATAAAGTCTGGCTATGTAAAGAAAAAGAAAGTAAAAAAAGAAAAGAGAAAAAAAGAAGGAAAAGCTTGCTTAAAACGGAATTATCTCTTATATATGTAAATAGTAGCACTTGCAATGTACTGTTATGTGTTTGTGATTTTGTTTTATCTTTTTTTAGAAATAATGGCTGATATCGAACTGTCCTGAGGAAGACAAATGTTTTTGTCGAAACGCGTAGACTTACAGCCTTAGATACTTCCTGCATTGGAGAAATTATTTTTAAGAAAAAGTCTTCTATTCCACTTTTTATGTATACTGATATGTTTGTTTGATATATATTGTTCGAATAATTCATGTTTATTCATATCATGCAATTATCTTTTTATTGAATCAGATGTATCCACATATCTTTTATAATTATATTAAAAATCAACCCTTTTGATATCATTACAGTCCATTGCTTTTTTAATGAGTTGTCCATGAGTATGTGTTTCTTTCAATAGCCAGTGCTTGTTCCTATTTGTCTGCCTGGGTAGATACCTTTGCACAAAAACTGTTTTCCCTGACCCAGGAGTACGATCCAAATCAGGGGGTCCTTGTTACCCACAAAACACTCTTGCAACATCATCATCGACATCGACGACAACGCCGTATCCTGCTTCGCCCCGTGAGCGCTGCTCCTGCCTGACATCTGTCGACGCCGCTGCAGATCGCCCCGACTCCGAGGCCCGATCGACGCCGAAGACGCGACGCCGGACATCTCGACGCCGCTGATCATCGTGTGCTTCACTTTTCCAAGGTACTGTGTTGTGGGGTTCTGTGCGACTCCGGGCTCGACGTAGCGCTCCTCGCGGTCGACGCCGAACCTTTGGATTAACTTTGCCTCGACGTCGTGTGACTCCCGTGTGGGTTACATTGTTGCCAAGAACTGTGTTTTAAAGAAGAAGAGTTGCTTTTGTTACTAAAGACTTTGTGCTAAGAAGAAACTACGCTTGAACTATTATTTTTTCCTTCCAAGAGTATTTATTAAGATTGTGGTATATTTTTGTCGTTATTTGGTCTTGTGCTAAGCCTTATATAAACATCCTTATTTTTATAATACTACTGTGTCGTGTCCATTTGTAGTGTATTCACTTTATTATTGTATGTGGTCATAAATGCTTAATGCACTGCCTCTGAGATAAGCCTGTCTGCTTTGCCAAGCTACCAAGGGGGTGAGCAGGGGTTATCTAAGTGTGTGATCCCCTTGCACTGACTAGAAAATGTGTGTCCCTATTTGTCAGAAGTGTATACCTCTGCCAACTAGAGACAGCTGCTTCTAACATTGGTGGGTCAGCGGTGAGGATCTGAACTTTGCATTTATGACCCATGTGCAGTGATTAGTGTGCGCTACATAGTGAAAGCAGACCATAGCGCAGCCACAATCTACTTGGTTGGATATTCTATTTTTGTTCTCCGCTTTCCTGGAGCTTGATTTTTTAAACTGCCAGTTTTGACCATGAGTGATGCTGGAGTCACTACCCCTGTTGTTGTGGAAGAGTTTGATAGGGAAAAGATCAACGACTACCCGTTAAAGATGCTGAAACACTTTTGCAAGCAGTTCAAAGTCCCTACCACAGGCCTCAAAAATAAGCCAGAATATCTCAAAGCATTGGAGGCCTGGTTAGAGGCCAGAGATCCCTCTGATCCGGTGGTGGTACCGACAGGGGAAGGGGAAGAGGAAGTGCCCGTGAATGGGCCTGGATCCCCTCCCGGCAGCAGTGTTTCCTCCAAGGGTCTTTCTCCTGAAGAATTGGAAGACAGGGCGAAGGAGCGAGTATACCAGTTAGAAATGGCAAAACTTAAGATAGATGGGCAGTTGGAGTTAGAGAATGCAAGAAGCAGGAGAGAAGCTGATATGGAGATCAAAAGATTAGAGTTTGAAAGAGAAAAGTTAGCTTTTAAGCGTGAGAAAACGGTGAGGGAAATGGAGCTCAAAGCTAAGAATTTAGAATTGAATCCCTCTGGTGGCAGCATCCCATCTGTGCCTGCAGAAAGTAGGTTTTATTTTCCCAAAGATGTTATCAAAGATTTTCATAAGAGTGAAGATATTGGCCAATGAGTTAGCATTGTTGGCCCACCGGGTCCCTGAGAAGGATTGGGGAGCGGGGTTGTGGGGTCGCTTTGTGAATGAGGGAAGAGATACCCTGTTAGACATTCCTGTGGAGGATAGGATGTCTTATACTCATATGACAGATGCTTTAATGTTGAGGTATGGCCTAACCCCAGAAAAGTACAGACAAACCTTTAGAGAATGCAAGAAATTGCCTGGTACCACGTGGGTTGAATATGTGTCATTTTTTTGCAGAGCCATGGATGGTTGGGTAAAGGGCAGCAAAGTGGAAAGTTATGATGCTCTTTATGATTTGTTTGCTTGGGAGCACTTGTCTAATAACTGTTTTCCAGAGCTGCGCCAGCACCTTATTGATAGCAAGATATCTAACCCTAGAAAACTTGCTGAGGAGGCGGACCGCTGGGTCAGTACCAGGGTCCACAAGGGTCCAGTGGGAGACTCAGCCAAGGGTGGGCAGGGTCCCCAGCAGAAGAGTGGGGGGGGGACAAGGGTAAACAGAAGGAGTTCCAGAAAGGGCCCCAAAGTAATCCCCAAGGGAACCAAGGGAAGGGTTCCCAGCCTCCCCCAGTGAAGAAGTCAGAGGCCCGACAGGTAAACCTGTTCATAGGGGCCCAATGACCTGCTACGCTTGTAAGGAGGTGGGACACCGTTTTTATGATCCCCAGTGTCCCTTGAAGAACTCTAATGCACCACCCCGTGCACGCCCCCGTCAGTTGGCGAGTGTAGCCCTGGGAGGGGAGGAGATGGTTGCCCCTGGTGGTGAGGGTCCCCCAGAGATGTCCCTGGTCTCTTTAGGAGACATGGAAATGGTCCCTCCACCCCCTCTGCCTAGTAACACTAAGAAATATAGGCAGTGGGTGACCATTAATGGCCATAGAGTGGAAGCCTTCAGAGACACCGGAGCGAGTGTGACAGCTGTCAAGTGTCACTTGGTGTCCAGAGAGCAGGTGGTCCCCCACGCATTCTACCCTGTGATAGCTGCTGACAACTCCCAGAGAGAGTGTTTGGTAGCTCAGGTTCCCTTTGAATGGGGGGGGGGGGAGTTTTAGGTACTCTTCAAGTTGCTGTAAGGCCCGCCATGCCTGTTGATTATCTCCTGGGCAATGATTTGGAAGACTCCCCTTGGGCTAAGGTGGAGCGAGAGACACATTTGAAAATGTTGGGTGTGCCACAGTGGGTGTGTGCAACCACTCGATCGATGACAGCAAGTAAGGTTGTTGATGGGGTCCCGGAGCCTGAAAGTATCGCCCAGGACCCAGCTGTGAAGAGAAGAGGCAGGGGGCGTAGGA
Organism: Lissotriton helveticus; assembly: GCF_964261635.1. NCBI lineage: Eukaryota > Metazoa > Chordata > Amphibia > Caudata > Salamandridae > Lissotriton > Lissotriton helveticus. Next base: position 47,919,424 of record NC_136070.1, read on the forward strand.
AACCATCCCCCGTAGTTCCTGTGGTCCAGGAGGAGGCAGGCCTTGAGGGGGATGCCCTGGAGCCTACAGGGGAACAAGTTGCTGAACTGGGAGACCTGCCCGAGCTGACCCACTGGCAGCAGGATGGTGGTCCCTCCAGGGAAGAATTTTGTGCAGAACAGAAAGTGTGCCCTTCTCTTGTGGGTATGAGGCAGCAGGCCTCAGCCCAGACAACAGGTGATCAGTCAGGGTCACATTTGGTCTACTGGGAGAACGATCTCCTGTATAGCGAGCCTAAGGCTGCTGAGCCTGGGTCAGCCCGTGTGCTGGTGGTACCCCAGCGCTTCAGAGCCTTCCTACTGGGTTTGGCTCATGACGTCCCGTTAGCTGGACATCTGGGGCAAGACAAGACCTATGACAGGCTTGTCACCCATTTTTATTGGCCTCACATGAGAAGGGATACAGATATCCATTGCAAAACCTGTCAAACTTGCCAGGCAAGTGGGAAAAGAGGGCGGAAGCAGAAGGCTCCCCTCCAACCTTTTCCCGTCATCAGTACCCCCTTTGACCGGTTGGGGATTGACATTGTTGGGCCCCTGGACCCCAAGACAGCCATGGGCAACAGGTTCATCCTGGTCTTGGTGGACCATGCCACACGGTACCCGGAAGCCATCCCTCTCAGAACAGTGACGGCCCCCGTGGTGGGACGGGCACTGATGGGTGTTTTCTCCCGAATGGGGTTCCCCAGAGAGGTGGTGTCAGACCGGGGCATCAACTTCATTTCCAATTATATGAAGTCTCTGTGGAAGTAGTGTGGGGTAACCTACAAGTTCACCACTCCTTACCACCCTCAAGGTAATGGGTTGGTTGAGAGATTCAACCATACCCTTAAAGGCATGATTATGGGTCTTGAAGAACCAATGAGGTGTAAATGGGACGTCCTCTTGCCATGCCTGCTGTTTGCTTACCGTGAGGTGCCACAGAAGTCTCTAGGTTTCAGCCCCTTTGAGCTTTTGTATGGACACCCGGTAAGAGGACCTTTGAGTCTGGTCAAAGAAGGCTGGGAGCAATCTCCCAGGAAACCTCCCCAGGATGTATACAGTTACATGCAGGCCTTTAGGTACCAGACTCGGCGCTTCAGAGATCTTGCTCAGGCAAATCTGGAGGCCAGCCAGGAAGAGATGAAGCGGTGGTACGACCAGAAGGCCACTCTGGTGGAGCTTCAGCCTGGTCAGAAAGTTTGGGTCATGTCCCCTGTGGAACCTTGTGCGCTCAAGGACAGTTGGACTGGACCATTTGAGGTTGTGGAGAAAAAGAGCGATGTCACAGGTGGACTTGAAGTCTCCCAGGAACCCCTTGCGGGTCCTGCATGTTAACCGTTTAAAACCCCACTTAGAAAGGTCCGAAGTGGGCATGCTCCTAGCTACAGATGCTGGAATGGAGGAGGAGAGTGAGCCTCTTCCTGACCTCCTGTATGCAAAAGAGCAAGATGGGTCAGTGGATGGTGTTGTCCTCTCTGACACACTGACCCCTGAACAGCAGCAAGATTGTCGCCAGCTGTTGGGACAATTCCCTGATCTGTTCTCCTTGATTCCTGGTGTCACTCAGTGGTGTGTCCATGATGTTATGTTATGTTATGTTATGTTACGACTATTTATTGTGCGCACAGATACTCCAGCCAAGGAGCGTCCTGGCGCAGAGACAAGGTAGCCCGTAACACAACGAGAGGCTAAGAACAGAAACTAAGAAACAGCTAAAACAAGAAGGTTTTTATAGCCCTCCGAAAGGTCAGAAGGTCCTCCAGCAAGCGGATTTCAACAGGCAGGGAGTTCCATGCTGACGCAGCCATTACCCTAAACGAGCGGCCTCCCATGCGGCTGAGCCTGAATCTGGGAACCACCGCAAGGGCCAGACCTTGAGAGCGGAGGCTACGGGCAGGGACATAAAAAGACAGACAACTCGACAGGATTTCCGGGCCTGTACCTCTCAAGATTTTAAAAGCAAGGCACAAGACCTTGAAGAGGATGCGCTTCCTAACCGGAAGCCAGTGTAGGGAGCGAAGGACACCAGTCACTGAGCAGAATCTGGGCAAACCAACAATCGCCCTCGCCGCAGCATTCTGAACCCGTTGTAGACGGGTTAGTTCAGCCTGGTTAGCCCCAGCCAGGAGAGAGCTGGCGTAATCCAGGCGGGAGATGATAGTAGCCTGGATCACCAGCTGCCTGGTCGGGGCATCAAAGAACTTGAGAACAGGTCTCAAGCCCCTCAGGAGACCAAAACAACAGGCCGCGGTTCTTTTAGTATGGCCTATAAAGGAGAGGCCCGCATCCAGCCATACCCCCAGATTTTTCACTTCCGATACCGAGATCGGAGTAGGTCCCAACTCTGAGGGCCACCAGTGGTCACCCCACAACTCCACTCCCTTCCCGACGACCATCACCTCTGTTTTAGTGGCGTTTAGCTGAAGGCAATTGCCTGTCAGCCAGCTAGCCACCGCCTTCAGTCCGGACTGAAACCTGGGGGCCTCAATTTCCGCATCCCCGCTGAGAGTAACCGCCAGCTGAGTGTCGTCGGCATATGAGACCAAAGTAAGGCCCCACTGCCTAGCGACATCAGCTAGCGGTCTCACGTAAAGATTGAACAACGTGGGACTCAGCGAGGACCCTTGCGGAACCCCCATGGTTGTGGGATGTGGACACCGGGGACAGCACTCCTGTGAAGCACAAGGCTTACAGAGTGACTGACAAGGTCAGAGCATACATCAAGGAGGAGGTCTCCAAAATGTTTGCCTTAGGGGTGGTTGAGTCCTCTAGCAGTCCTTGGGCCAGCCCAGTGGTCTTGGTCCCGAAGGCTGCAGCGCCTGGTGCTTCACCAGAACTTCGGTTCTGTGTGGATTACCGAGGACTCAATTCAGTCACCAAGACTGACGCGCACCCCATCCCCAGAGCTGATGAGCTCATCGATCGTTTGGGGGCTGCCCGGTACCTTAGTACATTTGATCTAACGTCTGGGTACTGGCAGATCGCCTTGACTGATGGGGCAAAAGAGAGGTCAGCATTCTCCAAACCAGATGGGCACTACCAGTTCCGGGTTATGCCCTTTGGGATGAAGAATGCCCCTGCCACCTTCCAGAGGTTGGTCAACCAGGTATTGGCTGGACTGGAGGATTTCAGTGCCGCCTACCTGGACGACATCGCAGTGTTCAGCGCCAGCTGGGAGGAATACTTGCGCCACCTCCTGGAAGTGTTGTTGGCCCTGCACAGAGCAGGCTTCACAATCAAAGCCAGTAAGTGCCAGATTGGGCAGGGTTCAGTGTGTACTTGGGGCACCAAGTAGGGAGAGGCAAAGTGGCCCCCCTGCAACCCAAGATTGATACCATCCTGGCGTGAGCACTGCCCAAAACCCAGACTCAGGTGAGAGCCTTCTTGGGTCTCACGGGTTACTACAGGAGGTTCGTCAAGGATTATGGTAACATTGTGCACCCCTTGACTTCGCTGACTTCCAGGAAGCAGCCACGACTTGTGATCTGGACTGACGCCTGTCAGACGGCCTTTGACACCCTGAAAACTGCAATGTGCACAGCACCCATACCCCAGGCACCCGACTTTTCTAAAGAATTTGTTGTCCAGACGGACGCTTCAGAGCATGGTGTGGGGGCTGTTCTAGATCAGGTGAATGAAGAGGGCCGAGACTTACCTGTAGCCTTCATCAGTAGGAGTATACTTCCCAGGGAACAGAGGTGGAGTGCGATAGAGAGAGAAGCATTTGCTGTGGTCTGGGCGCTGAAGAAGCTAAGACCCTACCTGTTTGGGACTGACTTCCGGGTTCAGACAGACCACAGGCCCCTCAGATGGTTGATGCAGATGAGGGGTGAGAATGCAAAACTGTTGAGGTGGTCCATTTCCCTACAGGGGATGGACTTAATAATAAAACAGCTTATAAAGCGCCTGGTAACACCTTCACGGCGTGTCCCCGCGCTAGTGAGGAAAAAGTAACCAACAATAACAGAGACTGCCCACCCTTCCGTGAACCCTACATCCTATACAGATGAGTTTTTACCAATGCTCTAAATTTGACTTCAGCGCCTTCTAGTCTCATCTCCAAAGGGAGATTGTTCCAGCTCCGTGCCGCAAGCACACTAAAGGAGCGCCCCCCCATTCTTGCTTTCTTCACTCGAGGAACCACCAGCAAGCCCGTTCCTCCCGAGCGAAGAGCTCTTGAGGGTTCATATTTATGCACCAAGTTTTGCAGGTAAGAAGGAACCCTATTCCATACAATGCGATGGCAGATCAGGAGGCATTTATAAAGCACTCTTTCCTGACCGGCAGCCAGTGCAGAGTATCCAGGGCCAGACTGGAGGCTGCTCTCCTAGGCCGCCGCAGAACTAACCGTGCGGCAGAATTTTGCAGAACTTGCAGCCGCCCCAAACTTTTCTCTGTGGCCCCCAGGAATAGAACATTCCCATAATCCATCCGGAAGGTCACCAGGGCCTGAGTCATGGTCCGTCTGGCTGGCTGGCTGGAGGTCAAGCGTTTTATTTAAGGTCTTCAAGACTTCAAAACACTTCCCAACTAACCGGCGGATATGCCCTTCATAAGAAAGGGTAGGATTAACCCATACCCCCAAGTTTTTAGCCTCCTCACAGGGTACCGGGGTGGGACCCAAACATGGCGGCCACCACTCGGCTGTCCAACTGCTGGTCTCCCCGCCCACCACCATCACCTCCGTTTTAGAGCCATTCAATTTTAGGCAATGGGAGTCCATCCAATTCACCAGAGCCTGCATGCAGGCCTTAAAATTGGGCGCTGTCATTGCGGGGCCTTGAGATAGGGATAACAGCAGTTGGGTGTCGTCGGCGTAGGATACCAACTCCACTCCATACGCCTGGACGACCCGGGCCAGGGGGGCCATATACAAATTAAATAGAGTGGGGCTCAGGGCAGAGCCCTGAGGCACCCCCTGGTCAAGTGCCAGTTCAGCAGAGCGGGCAAATCCCTGCTGGACCTGGAAGTAGCGGCCCGTGAGGAAGGACTTTAGCCAACCCCCAGCAGACCCGGTGACACCACCATTGCTAAGACACTGTAGCAAGATGGAGTGCGCTACAGTGTCAAAAGCGGCACTAAGATCTAGCATCACCAGAGCCATGGTGTGCCCGCATCTGCTCCCTGTCTCAACGTTTCAGTAGTTCTCAGAAGGGCCGTCTCAGTCGAAAACCCCGACCGGAAGCCCGACTGAGAGGGGTGTAAGATCTCAGCCTTCTCCAGGTGCTCCACCAGCTGACGGTTTACAACCTTCTCAGCCACTTTGGCCAAATAAGGAAGAAGAGATATAGGTCTTAGATTTTCAAGAACCTCCATACCCACATTAGGCTTTTTCCTAATGGGCAGGACTATAGCCTTCTTCCAGTCTGCTGGGAGCTGTTGGGAGGTAAAGGAAACCTGAACTACATATCTGAACAGGGGTTCAAGTACATCCAAGCCCTCAGCAAGAACCCTAGGGGGTGCGGGGTCCCGCGGGGAGCCTGATTTTACACTACGACAGATGCTGCGCAGTTCTTCAGATGGAGGAATGCAAAAGTGCTCCAACCTCTCCGCCGACCCTCTCCATCCCAGTGGTTCCATGAACTGAAGGCTACTAACCAGCTGTTTGGAGAAAGAGGCATAAATACTCTTTACTTTGTCAGCAAAGAATTCAGCCACTCGATTACATTCCCCCTTAGGATCGGTAGACTGGGAATTCACGCCAGGTACCCGGGATATTTCTTTAAAAATTTTAAACAGCTCCTTCGAGGAGTTCTCCGCCTCCTCTATCCGAATGTGATAGTAGGCAGCTTTGGCCCCTCGCACTTGCTTTTGATATTTCCTCATAGCTAATTTGTAGCAGACCTTATTCCCAGAACAGGATGTCAACCTCCAACTGCGCTCCAGCCGTTTACATTCCGATTTTACCAGCTGTAAATCTGGTGTGAACCATGGAGCAGTCCTGGCTCTTCTACCACAAGTCTTGGAGCTGCTCAGTGGAGCCGTGGAGTTCACGGCGTCTAGGATACGCTCATCAAGCTTAGAGTTCACACACTCAACATCGGTGCCATCCAGCGGGCCCCCTATTTGTATCAGCCTGTTAAAGCTATTTTGGGCGAACTGCTTCCATTTACGGTACGTAAAGTTTTTAATGTCCGCTGCGCGCTCCTCACAGCCAGAGCTACTTATCTGAACGGGAACTAAGTAATGGTCTGACCATGGGATAGGAATAGGGATGTCCACAGTCACCCCCTCCCAACTCGCAAACACAGGATCCAGTAAGTGACCCATAGCATGCGTAGGAATGGAATTCTTCAGCTCAAGCTGTAGTTCCTGAAATTCCTGACGAAGGTCAGTAACATCTTTCATATGAGTGTTTTCAAAATGCATATTAATGTCCCCTAAAACTAAGATTTTACTCCGCCTAATGGTTAGGTGGGCAGCGCTCTCCACAATACTAGACCTAAAATTTCCAAGGCTTCCTGGAGGTCTATATACTAGGATCCCAGATATAGAGTCCTGCGAGCTAAGCTTCAAGTTGAACGTTCCAGCTTCGCATCTATCTATAGGGATTGGGAGTAGGGTACATTCTAACGGGGACTTTACAATGATTGCAATCCCCCCGCCTCTACCTCGTTCCCTATCAACTCTGGCTATGGAATACCCTGGTGGAACAGCACTAACGATATCGGGATCAGAGTGCTCGTCCAACCAGGTCTCCGTTAGGAAGAGAAAATCTAGCTTCTCATCCAGCAGGAGATCCCATATTTGAGTCGAGTGCTTACTTAAAGATCTACAATTGAGTAAGCCTCCCTGGGCTCTCAGTCCTCCATGAGAGCTAGCGGGCTCTCTAATACCTTTGAATGGGCAGTAGGGGCAACTATGTATCGCATGTGCCTCCATAGAATTCCTGCAGGATACATTTATTGGAGGACACAGACGCACAAGTTCCTGGCTATCATAGTGATAAAGGTGGAACACCGCCCTGGTACAGATCACGCCAATGCTGATGGTCTGTCCAGATTTTTCCGCCTTAGTGATGAGGCCTCCCTAGGGTAAGGGTAGTTCTCCCCACATTTCAGCTGGAGGGGACACGTGTTAGACCTGGCATCATTGGCATGAGTCTCTCCTCCATTTTTTTCTGTTTGCCTCCTCTGTTTACGATGTTTTTGCTGGTATATGGCTTTGGGCACTGTGCCACTGCTGATCAGTGCCACAGTGCAAGTGCTCCCTATGTAAAATTGATGTATTGATTGAATTCCATGTTTGGCTTATTTGGTTTACTATCAGTCCCTAGTAGAGTGCACCAGGAGTGCCAGGGCTTGTAAATACAAATGCTGCTAGTGGGCTTGCAGCACGTGTTGTGCCACCCACAAAAGCAGCCTAGTAAAAGTATGTCTAAAGGTCTGCCATTACTAGACCTACGTGCGCAAGTACACACACTTGCCAGTCCCTAAAACCTTCCCTTAACTTCATGTTAGTCACCCCTATGGTAGGCCCAAGGGCAGGGTGCATTGTAGCATAAGGTAGGACAAGCCTGACAAGGTTGGCATGTCCTAATAGTGAATTACAGCCATATTCGTTTTTCACTATTGTAAGGTTACCTGCTCTCCATCAGTTAGAATGGGCTGCCAGGATTATTAATGCTATAATCCTAGCGGGCTCGGGGAGCATGGTGCAATGTCGAGTTTGGTATCCCTGAACTCAGGGTTTAACCACTTTGATGCTAAGGTACCTGATAATCTTCCATGTAATTTCCATTGAAATCAATGGAAACTCCATGACGAGTTACCCTTGTCATTAGCATCCAAGTGACCCTGATTAATAACGCATCCATTTGGGTGGATGGTTTTTAGACTCTGTGTTTGAAAATAGCACTTTTAGAAAGTGGCTATTTTCTTGTCTGACTGTCTACTGGTCTCTGCTGGTTTGGTGTACGTGTGACAGAAGCTGGGTGGCTACAGAGGTCTGAATGAGTCAGTGTGGGGTGAGTGGGGCATTTGCATTGAGAGTAGGGGAAGAGTAGCTCCTGATAGCCTGCCCTGCCTGACACAATGCTGGCTCCACCTCCTGCCAGGCGACTGATGACTCTGTGCCTGCCAGGGACGATCCTGGCCCCACCTCACATCTGTCGACGCCGCTGCAGATCGCCCCGACTCCGAGGCCCGATCGACGCCGAAGACGCGACGCCGGACATCTCGACGCCGCGGATCATCGTGTGCTTCACTTTTCCAAGGTACTGTGTTGTGGGGTTCTGTGCGACTCCGGGCTCGACGTAGCGCTCTTCGCGGTCGACGCCGAACCTTTAGATTAACTTTGCCTCGACGTCGTGTGACTCCCGTGTGGGTTACATTGTTGCCAAGAACTGTGTTTTAAAGAAGAAGAGTTGCTTTTGTTACTAAAGACTTTGTGCTAAGAAGAAACTACGCTTGAACTATTATTTTTTCCTTCCAAGAGTATTGAGATTGTGGTATATTTTTGTCGTTATTTGGTCTTGTGCTAAGCCTTATATAAACATCCTTATTTTTATAATACTACTGTGTCGTGTCCATTTGTAGTGTATTCACTTTATTACTGTATGTGGTCATAAATGCTTAACGCACTGCCTCTGAGATAAGCCTGTCTGCTTTGCCAAGCTACCAAGGGGGTGAGCAGGGGTTATCTAAGTGTGTGATCCCCTTGCCCTGACTAGAAAAGGTGTGTCCCTATTTGTCAGAAATGTATACCTCTGCCAACTAGAGACAGCCGCTTCTAACAGTCACATGCTTCCAGCAATTGCTTGTGGTGGTGAATGTGAGTTAGAAGCATTCCTTAAAAAGGTTACTTAGTGCCGTGTGTTCTTACTGGAGGCCCTGTTTAATATCTTATGGGGCAAATTTCGAGTAACATAGCGTGGTGAATATATCGTCATCACATCCATGAGGTACAACGGTACTAATTTATTTGCAGTCTTATTTTTTTTTGCTAACAGTTATGATAAACTAGATGTAAATATCACACTTTTAGGTAACGTTTTATCAACGTCCAGGAGTAATCTGTAAAAGTACGAATGCCCTGTAATTTCTTTGTAAAATTCCAAGGTACTTGCCTGTACCATGAGGAAAACTGAGCAACTCTGCTATTACCATCGAATATGAGAATGCGATAGACCTGCAATTCTGCTGAGTCAAGGCTTCATTTGACAAATGAATTAAGTGGCTGCCGTGCTGCAGTTTTCTGGCACTGGTATGTCGCAGATGAATGCAACTTTAGCAGCCTTTATTCTGCTAGAATGTGCTTTTGCTATACTTGGTCATTGTTGGCCTGCCAAAGGATAATCACAGCAAGCCACAATCCCTATTGCTGAAGAAGTGATCCTTGCATCTGAATTGCATATTGCCTGTCCAGAATTAAGTGTGTTTAAAAGTATAAATCCAGATGTAGTCCAAATCTTCATAGCTAGGGAATGTTGTCTGAGGAAGGTCCCTGGTATCTCAAGGGATGGTAAACGGAAAACTGATATAACTGAAGGTAGCAAGCATATTACTCGGACACACCAGAATTCTGTGACAGTCCATGGGTTGGCCATTTAACAACTCTTGTAGCAAACAGACTTTCCAAGCTGACCTGATTGGCACACCATGAAATATTTTTAAGGGCATATTTGGGCTGTGTAGAAGGTTCTTTGAGTCCCCACATGACCGCATTAAGATTTTGGAATGGAATTGGCTGTCTTATTTAGTCACAGGTAATCCGTTTTTGAAAATAAAATTCAGTTCTGTTAAAATTTGTATCCTAATTTTAAAGCTCTAGAATTTGTTTAAGATTGTTAGTTCTCCACCCAGTAAATCAAACGTGGCAAATGTGTGTAGATACCCACATATTTATATTTGGAGTTCAGATACATGTAGGTGTAACATCTTTATGTAGCAACATTTTTACCTGTTCTAGTATTATACGTATAAAATACTACTCAACACTTTAATGTGTTTTGGGCACTTTTCTAATGTGTATTTATGAAGAGCACTTTCACCAGTAGGGTATCTTGGTGCTGAACAGGTGTGCAGGTGTACACATCACCCTGCTTAGAGTATGTTGATTAATTGAAAAGCGCGGTTGTCTGCTTTTTGTGGAATTCAAGAGAAGAAGAGGATTGTCTGATATGGAGTGGGGGGGCCATCGTTCCACTCTTTATAATTTATAGAGCATTTTGGACCTTTTCTAAACTAAACAAAATGGGGATACCACCAATTGAGAGCTGCTAGAACTGCCAATCGATTATACATATGGTCTTTACCCTCGCATACATATTAAACAACTATGTGCTGATATTAACAGAAATATCCTCCTATAAATATATTATTTACCCCAACGACTACGTTTTAGGATTCAAGCAACATCAGACTTACCACGATAAATAAACAGATCTTCTCGTTAGATCCATTGTCACAGGGAATACGTTCAGATTAACTGACATAACCTCATCAAAAATTATAAATCATTGTCGAATAAACTGGATATTTTGATTCAGAAGAAAAAGGCACCCGAACTCTCTGTAAAGTAGATTTTCCACAAACTCATCAATAGAGCTACTTAAACAGCCACCTTGAGATGATCTATCAACCTACCCGTTGGCTTGTACATACTCATTCTTGCATGCCACACTCCTGATCACATACCCCACCCACATTATAGTGACATTCATCTCATGCTATCTCGCTCCATTAGACTACATGGTAGTCAGACCCACATCTCCATACCCACATGCTTTCCCCCATTTCAAAAGATTGTATCATGTCTATGAAATTAAAAATAGATAAGGAAAGCGACTTCTTGACAATAGTATCTTCTCTGCTCTGTTTCTTTGTCTGCACTATCACCCCTAACTTTATGCTCATATTAGTATATGAGTATAATTTTTCTCTCTGTTGCCATACAGTGCTATATTATGTTGTCATTATTTGCTTTTGACTCATTTACTTGGTTTCATTTCCTTGCCTACCATGTGTTATAGAACTCTTACGATTTTATAAAGGGAGTAAGAGTTTAAACCTGACAGGAGCAGATGACCTGGGCAAGCAAGTCCAAAAAATATTTGATGTACATGGTACATAAAGAAAAAGAGACAATACTACACGATCACCTGGAATGAAAGTAATATTTTCAAAGAAAATCACCATCCTCTAGATGGTATTGAATGGGGCAGTCATACATTACGCTGCCAAACTGATCTCACACCAGCTGGCTTTTCAGCGAGGCGGACATATGAAGTGGTTGGGTAAACTATGAAGTTCAAATCATATCATAGAAATTCACAAAAAGGATGCATATATCTCTGGGATACACAGGGCAGAAAAATACATAGAGACATTTAATGACAAGAGAAATATTCCTATATCTGAAATTACTTCAGTTCTGACATGGATAAATGTAAATTAGAGAGCTGCAGGGTACGAAAAATCATAAAAATGTTACTAGACCTGTAGGTCTAGTAACTTGAATAATCTACTCAACCTAACTGTAATGTACCTGAGTTGTGAACTGGTCTCAACACGATTGTCACACAGTCCACTTTACAAAATCCCCTAACTTCAGTCACAGAATGAAAAGTAAATGCAGGAAGACAAACTGACTTTTGACTCTCTGAAGTCCGAGCAAATGTGACAAGATAAGAAGATTTAAAGGCATCTTTATTGCTCATTTACTTAGTGAGCAAGCATAACACCCATTGTCAGCTCCCAGAAAGGGCGAGTAGGCCCTAAAAATAGCCAATCCTGATTAAATCTGACTCGCCATAGCTAGTGGATTTTTTGAGCCCTGAGCTACAAATAATAGACCCAATAGGCACTACTGTGACAGACACATAACAAAACATGATATAAAATTGCCACTTAACCCCTTCACTGCTAGACCTGCCCCCCATGTTCTAAGCCTTTTTAGGTCGAGGACCGAAGGCTGCGCTTGTGCAGTCTCCGGGAGGAGATTTAATGTGTTGGAGTATGGGGGCTTGATCCCGCCTCTCTACTCCATTCTCCTCTATTGTCTGGCTTCCTAAACGGAGGCCAGCCATTGGAGGAGAGGGGAGTCACTCCAATAAATCCCCATCTCTTTCGGATTCGTGGCGTGTTTTTTTGCGTTCTTTCAACTGTAAAAAAATGTAAATGTAAAATGTAAATTGATACTTGTATAGCGCACTACTCACCCGCAAGGGTCTCAAGGTGCTTGTACGAATACCGCTGTGGAACCCATCCTGGTTTTCCCTGTGAGGTGTCCACTCCTGGGCACCCCCAAGGTGGAGACCAGGCATCCTTAGCGTTGTGGGGGCCGTTGTGGGGGCCGTTGTGGAGATTAAGCAAGCTATTGCCCAGAGTTGCAGAGTGGGACCCCATGATTGGAATAGGCACTGAGGCGAGAATTATCAGGTCTGTGGAATTTTGAGCCCAAGACCCGCCGAGGTGGGAATTGAACCCTGGTCCCGGGCTAGACCTCTGCATCAGGGTCTGCCGCTCTAACTATTGAGCCACACTTCTCCACTTCTCCACTGTGACGTCATCCGTCACTCAGAACGCCAAAACACGCCCCGATTCCGAAAATTTCAGAAGCTTGTGGCCGCCATTTTTTTTTTGTGCCGTTTTTCTTTTTTTCTCTAGTGCTACGTTATTTTTTTGGCCATCGCTGAATCACGGAACAGCAGACTTTCGTGCGTACTAAATCACTGCCCGCAATGTGGCATGTCACAAAGAAACTCCCAGTGAAGGTGAGCCGTTGCTTTCCCGGCGCAGTGACCGCGTGCGAGGCGAGCCACTGCAGCGCAGCACCCCGCGGACAGCCTACCCCGGCCGTTGCTAACAGCGCTAGAGCCCGCAAGCCTGAAGCAGCACGCGCTCCACCCCTCCCATTGTTGGCGCCGCACTCCAGCCGCCTCGCGCTGCTTTCCTCCCTCCTCATCCTCTGGCTGGGCTCTGATCCGCTGGGCTGGGAGCTGAGAGGAGGAGCTGCCTGACAGCATGCAGGAGCAGTTATGAAAGCAGCCACTAGCACCTCAGTGGAAGGCAGGGGCAGCCGAAGCAGCCTCCCGAGGCTGGGAGATAACAGACGAGCGTGCCTGCGGCTTTCCGAGGGACATTCCGTTTTGCCACAGTTCTTTCAGAGTGCTGCTACCTCTGGGGTGTACGGATCCCTGCGAGGTCCCCTCCTAATTAGGAACGGCCCCTCCAGTTCTCTACTATGTGGCACGGCTGTGAGCAGGGCATGGTGGCTTGAGGGAAAGAAACCGTGGTCCAGGTACCCAGCCGAGCCTTCGGAAAAAGGTCGAATATTTAGTTGCTGCTCTGCCTGTCACTGCATGTTCTCTTAAAGATGACCGCAGAATGACACCAGGAGTGCGAACTTGGGGGGGGACAACGCTGCCTCCAAACGTGGGAATGTGGACTCCGCTCACTGGTCCTTATACTAGCGCCAAGAAGCACACCCTGCTTATGTTGACCGGCGCCACACCAAAGTGCGCTCTAATGAGGTAAGGAACATCTTTAGCTGTCATTTCCCGCATGTAATGATCTAGAGTTACATATAGTAACAAGTATAAATAGCTATTAAACCATGTGGAGGATTAGAGCAATGACGAGTTGATTGATTCCACATGCGTATATTCAACAGAGAACTTGTCTGCATTAAGCATTTATAATTCTAGTTTTTAAGGCAATGGACACGGTTCTTGCTTCAGGGCGCCCTCTAGCGGCTGCAGTCTAGATCTTTTACAATATGCCGCTACCTTCACACGTAACATGACCAGCGGCTATAAACAAGATCGTGGAAATGATGACACCATATTTCTAATACGCAGAGAGCTGGGGGTGATCAAGAGCGCAGATGAGAGAGTAACTCCATGGATAAGAGATGTACTTCAGTACTCCCTAAAGTGAGCAGTACACAAAATGCGGCCATAGGCTGGTCTGTCTAAAAGTAATACACTTTACTCCGTGAGGTAATGTGGGAGCGAGCCGTGCTCTTCACGTGTAGCGGCCAGGGTCGGACTGGAACAGTAAATAGGCCCGGACATCAAAGTAAATGTGGCCCACGTTACAGAATCAGATAGCTAAAGATTGGCCCACGTAGGTTTGAACCTGTGAAGTCACGCTCTGTAGGTATTTTACAACGTATGGTAGACTGTCAGCATTTGTGCTTGCTACAGGCAACGTTTGCGGTAATATCAGGCAAATCTACAGTAAAAAAATCACCAAACTACAACACAGAACAGGCCTACAAACAGTCAAACAACCGACCCACACACACACACTGACCTGTCAGACCACCCCATCTGGCACTGCATGATTGCCCCATGGGTTAGTCCGACTCTGTAGTGGGCCAGGGCTGTGGCGACTTTATTAGCAAAATATTGATGTTGTTGCAAAGCAAGGATTGTACTTAACAGACGGTCACATAGGACCCTGTTAATGACATATCCATTATATGCCTGTATGTTGTTTGTACGTGTTGTTTCCAATACGACTGCTTTGTTAATAATATATCTGTTCTATCCCTGTATTGTGTTTGCTTCTGTTGTTTCCAATAGGATTATAAAGGCAGCATGCAAACAGACTCCATTGTCTTGTAGGGGTCGACGTGATTAGAAGAAAAGTCACCCAATGTCTCTCTAATCTGCATAGAATAGGGCTCTGTGTGGGGGGGGCTCTGTGTGTATGTGGGGCTCTGTGTGTGTGTGTGTGTTACTTGCTTTGTGTGTGTGAGTGGCTCTGTATGTGTGTGTGGGGCTCTGTGTGTCTGTGTGTGTGTGTGTGGGGGGGTAAACAACATTTACAACGCAACTTTTACAACGCACTACCATTACAACGCATTTTTTACAACGCAAAAACTTTTACAACGCATACCATTACAACGCATGTTTTTACAACGCAAGTACTTTTACAACGCATGCCATTACAATGTAAGTATTGGTAAGTATTTAATATTTTATATGTTTTTTTTTTTTTTACGTTTTCAGCTTTTGGGTAAAGGGGTATTTTTAGGGTTTAGGGTCAGTTTTCAGTTTTTGGGTAAAGGGGTATTTTTAGGGTTCAGGGTCAGTTTTCAGTTTTTGGGTAAAGGGGTATTTTTAGGGTTTAGGGTCAGTTTTCAGTTTTTGGGTAAAGGGGTATTTTTAGGGTTTAGGGTCAGTTTTCAGTTTTTGGGTAAAGGGGTTTTTTTAGGGTTCAGGGTCAGTTTTCAGTTTTTGGGTAAAGGGGTATTTTTAGGGTTCAGGGTCAGTTTTCAGTTTTTGGGTAAATGGGTATTTTTAGGGTTTAGGGTCAGTTTTCAGTTTTTGGGTAAAGGGGTATTTTTAGGGTTCAGGGTCAGTTTTCAGTTTTTGGGTAAAGGGGTATTTTTAGGGTTCAGGGTCAGTTTTCAGTTTTTGGGTAAAGGGGTATTTTTAGGGTTTAGGGTCAGTTTTCAGTTTTTGGGTAAAGGGGTATTTTTAGGGTTTAGGGTCAGTTTTCAGTTTTTGGGTAAAAGGGTATTTTTAGGGTTCAGGGTCAGTTTTCAGTTTTTGGGTAAAAGGGTATTTTTAGGGTTCAGGGTCAGTTTTCAGTTTTTGGGTAAAGGGGTATTTTTAGGGTTCAGGGTCAGTTTTCAGTTTTTGGGTACAGGGGTATTTTTAGGGTTCAGGGTTAGTTTTCAGTTTTTGGGTACAGGGGTATTTTTAGGGTTCAGGGACAGTTTTGGGTTTATGGGATACAGGGGTATTTTTTGGGTTCAGGGACAGTTTTGGGTTTTTGGGGTACAGGGCTATTTTTAGGTTTCTGGGTTAATTTGGGTTTTGGGGATACAGGGGTACAGGGTAAAAAAATTAAATTAAATAAATTAAATTAAATTAAATTATATTAATTACAATTAATTTAAAAAAAATATAATAAATACTTACCAATACTTACATTGTAATGGCATGCGTTGTAAAAGTACTTGCGTTGTAAAAACATGCGTTGTAATGGTATGCGTTGTAAAAGTTTTTGCGTTGTAAAAAATGCGTTGTAACGGTATGCGTTGTAAAAGTATGCGTTGTAACATCATACATCCGTGTGGGGGGGCTCTGTGTGTGTGGGGGGGCTCTGTGTGTATGTGTGTGGGGCTGTGTGTGTGTGGGGGGGCTCTGTGTGTGTGTGGGGGGGCTCTGTGTGTGTGTGTGTGGGGCTCTGTGTGTGTGTGTGGGGCTGTGTGTGTGTGGGGGGGGGCTCTGTGTGTGTGTGGGGCTCTGTGTGTGTGTGTGGGGCTCTGTGTGTGTGTGGGGGGCTCTGTGTGTGTGTGTGTGTGGGGCTCTGTGTGTGTGTGTGGGGGGGCTCTGTGTGTGTGTGTGTGGGGCTCTGTATGTGTGTGTGTGGGGCTCTGTGCGTGGGGCTCTGTGTGTGTGTGTGGGGCTCTGTGTGTGTGTGCGTGGGGCTGTGTGTGTGTGTGGGGGGGCTCTATGTGTGTGTGTGTGTGGGGCCCTGTGTGTGTGGCTCTGTGTGTGTGTGTGTGTGTGTGTGGCTCTGTGTGTGTGTGGGGGGGGCTCTGTGTGTGTGGGGGGGCTCTGTGTGTGTCTGTGGGGCTCTGTGCGTGTGTGTGTGTGTGTGTGTGTGTGGCTCTGTATGTGTGTGTGTGTGGCTCTCTGTGTGTGTGGCTCTCTGTGTGTGTGGTTCTGTGTATGTGGCTCTGTGTCCGAGGCTCTGTGTCCGCAAATAATCTCTACTACTCTCTAATGCTCACCTATTTCCATTGTAAATAACAATACCATTTATTTATGTTTAAAAAAAGGAATAAAAAAATGTCATGAGCAATGCCAATAGCTCTACCTTTAATAATGCCGAGACCATTGCATTGTAAATGCTTGTTGTAATATGCAGTTTCCCAATAGAGTCTCTATACTTGAACTAATCAAATCAATTTTCTCTCGTCCACACACTTGACTTGAAACCCTTTATTTTTCTAACAAACTTTGGCAAAATGTCTAGTCATACCACATGTTGAACATCTTTGTTTAAGTGCTGGGCAGAGCTTACTTGAAGCTAAATGTAAGGCACTGTCACACCTGTATCTGTATTTTTCTTAGATTTGTTAAAGTTTCTATTTTTGAATTTGCCTTTTACTTCCTCACAAACTACTTTTTTTCTGCTTTTAAGGCTTTTTCACTGCGACTAAAAAGTTTGCTTTCCTCGCAATTGCAAAAAGTTCCTCAAAATCAGCATCCCCATTGATCCACAACCTCTCCTGGATTGCTGGATCACAAGTGTGCATGACCACTTGAACACATATCAGATATCTTTGCAAATGATCAAATTTGCAATCATGAGCTAATTTTTTTAAGTGCTGCTACACACTCATCGATAGTTTCCCTGGAAATAATTTAAACCTTACAATACCACTGCATACCTTAGGAGCAAAATGGTTACCAAAATCTTGTAAAGCATTTTCAAGAACATTGGAATCCCCACTACCAATACTCTTTTACATTTGCCCAAACACCTTCAACCCTTCCGGCCACACTGAATGTAAAACATTTTTCTTTCAGGTTTCATCTTTCCAATCCTCATCAAAAGTGTCTAACAAAAATGTAAAGTACGGTTTCCATTCTTTCCACTTCATGCATTGATTATCTTCCGCAGGCTAAAATGCTTGAGGTGGTTGAAGCGCAAAATTTTGGGTTACCATATTGAAGGTATGTAACTAAAAGACAGAAGAGGAGAAAAAAATACATAAATAAACCACCAATATGTATAATCCACCACAGTGTCCCCTCTTCACCCAGGGACAAGTTCACTGAAGGTAGATTATTGCAAAATATGATATCTTTGAAGAAATATCAAGGGTAAATTGTAAATGCAGTGTCCACTCTTCACCCAAAGGGGCTAGTCCACTGCTAAGCCAGAATTTAAACAAATCCGGATCCTAACACCAGAAGATAAAAAAAGAATGATTCCAGTGTTTTTAAAAATGTGCTTTTTCACATTTACTGTTATTGACACCTGAGAAATGAAGAAGTTTGTGCCTATCATCATATAAATCTGATCGACAATACCGCTTCTGACACTATACAAATCTGATTGACCGTTGCAAAATGCTGCTCCTTAGCACAAATGCCGGCTGACAGGAACTTCCCCAAGATGGCGGCAAGCACGGCACAGCACGACGTTCACCTAGCACTGGCACATAGATGTCGGAAGAATGCTGGGGCTGTACACTTCAGAAGGTTGTACCAGTGGCGGCTCCTCAAGGGAGTGCTGCAGGGAGGGGCGGGGGATGGTCAGGGTGGGGGGTAGTAAACTCTGGCATACGGCCAAATGGAGTTAAGTAAATAAATAAAATGGATTACAGTGCGCGCACGGCAATGCCAAATGGCGATGCAGCGCGCAAAGTTATTTGTTTTATTTATTTATTTACTTACTTACTTAACTCCGTTGGGCCGTATACAGGAGTTTACTACCCCCCACCCTGCCCTTCCCCTGCCCGTCTCAGCTCCCTGCAGCACTCCCTTGAGGGGCCACCACTGATTTCTGGTTGCAAGAACACTGGGGCTGCGCACATGGGCTGCGCACATAACAAGCATGTAGACTGCATGGGAAAGAAACACTCCCACATCCACAATGAACACTCCAGCTTTTTTTGGACTAATACTCAGTTCCCGATCCATGTGCACAGAAGGAATGCACGTATTTTTAAAAGATGCATTGTAAGAAAAAGGAAGCAAAACCCCAAAGGATATCAACTTCAACTGCTCCCCCCCCCCGCATTATTGACTCAGCTAAATCTCTAGGAATCACCCAGGACAAACATCTGAATATGAAGTCTCATATTAGCAATGTGTGCAAGGGAGCTAACCACCTTCTGAGAACACTCAGGAACCTCAATCCTTTCCTACCTCAAGCAGATTTCAAGCAAGTGGTCCAAGCGCTTGTTTTACCGAGGCTTGACTATGGCAGTGCTATCCTATGTGGCTTCCCAAAATACTCTTTGGCCCCCCTAAAGGCATCATTGAACGCGGCGGCCAGATTGATAACGGGCACCAAGAGAAACGCCCACATCTCCCCTGTCCTAAAATCTCTAAACTGGCTGCCCTACGAAGCTACAATTCAACTAAAGAGTGCCTGCTTATCGCACAAAGCCCTCCACTTCAAAACCCCCAACTACCTTGCGCAAAAGCTAGAACTATCCAGAGGGGGTAGACCATCGAAGAGTGCTAATTCCCTCCTCCTGAAACCCCAGATCTTCTGCAAAAAGAGAACATGCCAACGAGCCTTCTCGGGCGCTGCACCAAAAATTTGGAACTCTCTTCCACCGGAAATCCGTAGAATCTCTTCCGAGGTTGCCTTCAAATTGGAAGCAAAAAGATTCTTCATGAATAAGTTCTTACCTTAACAAGAGGAGCGACTGTCAGCTCTAATCACATCGGACATTCTACAGTATTGGTTGTCAATCTTGTATTTTACTGTTGTATTTGCTCTCCTTTTGTCATTATGCTTCATTGACTAGCCCAATCTTCGCTTACCCCAGGTTTATATAAGGTCTTTTATGTATGCACTATTTGATTCAATGCCTATGTACATTCCCTATTTGACTCACGTACTGATCTGTTTCCTCATTTCCGTCAAACTGTAAAGCGCTCTGATATCCTTTGGGATCAAGTTCGCGCTATATAAAACTAAATAAATATATAAAGAAATAAACGTTACCTCCCTTTCCGAGTATGACAGGATTCTCCGATAGAAATCTTATGCGCTGAGAAGTAAAGAGTCAGAAGATCTTAAACATTCATTCCAATATCCGGATAAAGCGCTACCTTGGCATCCAAAGGCATGCGAGAATATAAGCTCATAATCAAATCCAAACAAGTGGCGAATCGGCGGGTTCCAGGTATTTCAACAACTCTTCGCCAGAATATGGTAGAATCCAGTCTTTATATCCAAGATGTGTTCATTGAAGTTGAAACACCTCTTACAACAAGTAGCATCCGTGAACTTCCGCACACTCCAGCCGCCTCCAGTCTACTGACAGCAACGCTCCAGAGTACTGGTACTAGAGCAGATGGAATGGAAGCAAAGCTTACAAAAGTAAACTTAGTTACACACGAGGGAAGCATTTGCCAAACAAAAGAAATTTAACTGATAACACAACACTTGCAGTGAAGTTTCCAGGTGAATGAGCACTCACACATGAAGGTGGGAAGAGAAATAACTCATTGAAGTGAGGAGGGATTCGCCCAAGCACAAGATTCTTTCAACCAGTATAAGATGTCTCAGGAAGGGTAACATTCAAGTATTTTTTTCTCTAAACTCCTGGACACACAACAATGATCCATTATGGACACCGTTGGGGAATGATTTCGGGCAGAAAGGACCCAATTTAAAAATGCTCAGGTAGATCCTGAAGAGATGCTGGGTGTACAAATGGGTCAGTAGAAAAGACAGCATTTCAGGAAAAGAATTCCTAAATAGGTGGGGATAACTGCCAAGCCAACTTTATTCATAGTAACATAACATGTGTATTTGTAAAGCGCACGTTCACCACTACAGGTATCTTGGCGCTGAATAACTGATGTTTGTTGTTACCCAATGGTACTCATTTTATCAACCTCAGATGGATGAAAGGCTGAGTGGACCCGCCGGGATTTGAACCTGTGACCATGAGGTCAAACACAGGCGCCTGCAATAGACGCATTAGTCCACTGAGCCACCAGACCCGGTCTAATTTCTCCCCCAAAAACTAGGTCTAGGAGGCACGGAGCGAACTTGGGGGAAAAAGTGTAATTTTAATTCTGCACAGTGGAGCAACTCACAAATATTTATGGAGTGCCTTCAACGTGACTATACCTCACAGCATGAATCTAAACCTTTGCATCAAGGTTGTGGTAAAACAGTTTTTTGAGACAAACACATGTGAAAAGACATATTTTGGCATAACCTGTGTATGCGGGTGGAATGTGATATGTGTTACCATGGTTGGTGCAGGGGTATCGTGATTTACTTGGGGCTTTGACCCACCCCGGAGTTGTGTGTCAGAAAAGTTTCAATCAAGGATATGATTGTTCAATGAGGTGTTTGTGTGAGGGCCATAGGGGAGATGTTTGTATAACTTGATTGATGAGAACGTATTTTCCCAACTGCTGTGTGACTTCAATGTATAGGACTATAAAAACTGCCTTAAATGAATGTGCCCCTCTGTCAGACATAGAAACTTACTCACCATCCTTTTAGTTCTGAGTTTTGACAGCAGAATCCTTTAACAAATCTATTGCTACTCATTTACATAAAGTGAACTTTGGATCCACCCCCTGTCAGCCATTGGCTTCCTTTGATCAGCCGGCTTCAGCCATTGGCTTGAGACTTTGTCCATACATCTTGGCTCAACTCAGTGAAGCACTCACCTCTCACCTAATTGTATTGGCTATTTGGGTGTATTCTTCCACCACCTCTCAGGTGCCTGCATTGAACTGCGTGAGGGGCTACTTCACAACTACAGCCCTCTTTGTCCACGCCTTCCGGCGCTCTGCCACGCGTCTCACTCTCTCCTTCTTCTGTAGGGCACTACTGGAAATCAAATTTCGCCATGGCAAAAAAATGCATCAGCGGCAGAATGGCCAGTCCATCCCTGCTCTTCTGTTCCTCCTCTGTTGACCTTGTGCACTCCTCATTTTCCATGCCTGCCAGACTCTGGTATTCTATTCCCATCCCTCCGCCCTTCCACTGTGAGCTCTTTGTTGCCACAACCCGCCCTTCTCGTGAGTGCCGCTGTGACCATGTATTGTTTATTCACAGAAACAAACGCCAAGTTCTGCTTTCGATGCAGCATTCTTTTGGTTTCTATTTCTAAGGAAGGTCGGGTTACAAGGAAGCCATCTTTATTGTCCCTGCGTTCTGTCTTATGGCATAGAAACTAAAGAAGGACTACAGTTAATACTTCCTGGCATTTAGCGCGAATTTAAAATAAATTCAAAAACAAGATTGCATTGAAAGAGAGGGGGCTTCAGTACAGAGCTCATCATGTTTCGTGTCTGACTTTGATGTGCTTAGGGCACATGCTTTAGCACATTAAAGCCAGGCCTATTGGTTTTCCCAGTGATTGCTTTTTTATGTCAGTAAAACTTGTTAATAGCAACATTTAAGATATTATTGATGCCATAGAAAAAAAAACTATACAATAGGTAAATGTATGAAATATATTTTTATTAAAAAGACAATCAATACACATACAATCTTCCCAGCTGAAGTGGTGGCGAAGAAGACAATTGATAAATTAAACAAGCATTAGAAATCCAATAGGCCTAGTAAACAAACTTTCATTTTGTAAGTTTTTATTTTGCTTTTAAAAACACTGCAAGATGGCTGCCCTGAGTTCGCACAAAGGCACAACAGCCTTCTCAGAATTATTTTTAAAGCAAAATCGTATTATTTCAAGATGGCAGTCATGCGTGCACACGAAAATTTTCACACACCATCTTTTTATTTTGTATTTTTTTTATTATTACTCAATTTTTTCACGATAATGGCATGCTAAAGGGGATTGTGAGCGTAGCTCTTGCCACGGTATCAGTAAACAGCTGCCAGACACAAAAAAGAATACAAACTTAAATAAACAAGCATTTGCAATGCAAATCGGTCTCGCCATTGGGATTTTATAAGTATTGACAAACCTGACATTAGTTAGTAAATGACGTTGCAGAGTTGTGGCATGCTGGTGACTTGTGACTGCCAGAAGGGCTCGTTTTTTTAACTTTAATTAATTTGCATACTTCAGATGCAAATACGGTTGCTTGCAGTTCTCATTTACAGTATTTAGAAACTGCAGAATGGGAACGTATGCAAAAGTGACCACATAGCTCTAGAGGGCAGAGAGGCACTGCGCCAGGCGGAAGTGCGCCAGAGGGGGCTCAGCTTCAGCAGACATGGGGCCTAATTTATGAGGCCGTGCATCACTTTTACGCCGCTGGTGCGTCACTTTTTGTGACGCACCAGTGGCGTAAAAAATATGCCTTGTTGACCATATTTACAAAGTGACGCATCTAGGTAGATACGTCACTTTGTAAACCTCTGCGCCACATTATACCTGCGCCAGGTATAATGTATGCAAGGGGGGCGTATTGACGCAAGAAAGGGTCGTAGAAGTGATGCAGTGAAATCTATAAGATTTCACTGCGCCACTTCTAGGACACAAATGCATCAATTTCTTACGCCTGCCTCACAGCAGGCGTAAGACTGACGCAGGCCCTTTCACATGGGCTTGCCCCATGTGAAAGGACACATTGCTGGAGTTGCGTCACTTTTGTGACACACTCCAGCAATGCATCACTTTTGCGCCGGACAGATACGTCAGAAATACTGACGTATCTGTAACTCCTTGCGCCATGATGCATTATACTGTAAATATGATGCATCATTTGTCTCGCAAGGATAGCGCAGTGAAAAGTGACGCATCGCTGTTTTCACGCAGCGATGCGTCACTTTTCATAAATGAGGCCCATGATCTTTGCCGTCAGGGGCTCTTCTTTGCGTTTCCTAGCTAAGCAAAATGTATAGAGGGTGAGGCATGCACTCAGCTTGAATTAAAAGGGTAGTGAGAACAGTAAAATGTTGAAGAGTTACTTTCATCATTGTGGGCAATAATAAAGATAGCCAAGGCACCACGTGATATAAATATGGCTGAGACCCTTCTTTGTCACATTTTTTGTAAATCAACAAATGTGACTAAAAGACAGCCCCTGGCACCAACCATGCCGTGTTTAATGAAACATTTAATTGTTAGCATTGTAATACTTGGCTAAGGTGGAAGATTGTGACAACAACTAACCTCTCAAGTCTGAGGAAATGTAAACAACGTGTGTAGGAAGGTGGCTACCTGACTATGGTTACCCCAGATTTTTTGCCTGTGTTTAGCTGGTTTTTTGACTTAGTTGACCTGGTTCCCTGCTAATCAGGGCCCCAGGCCATCTGCTCTCTCTGTAAAATGGATTCCATGTACCCTAGGTACATACCAATTGGAAATGGACTCCTTGTCAGCCCCTGTATAGTGCACTATAGGTGCACAGGGCACAGGAGCCACTAAGGCCTACCAGGGGCTGCAGCATATCTTTTGCCACCCCTGGCTGGTTCTTAAATTGACACAACTGGCTGATCACTCAGCTGGGGTAAGGTGGTGTACACACCCCTTGCTTAGATATAGTATACCTATGTCTAAACCTATATCTGGACACATGTAAACCTGTGAGCCACTCCTATAGACAGGCCTCACCAATCCTGGAGGCTGGGTGCATGGTTTTTATGTGAGATGGAGCTCTAGCATGAGCTGAGCCTGTCTGCAGCCGTCGGGAACAAATCCCTAAGCTGTTTCAGGATAATGCCATACCATATACTATTAAGTGCCTTATAATCCTCGCGGTTATTTAGCAACTCTGGTTTGGCTTTATCAAAACATGTCGTGTAAGGTGTCATACGCTTTGGAATACCATCCCCTCGCCAGTTCTGGCGACGGGGATGGCATTCCACCCCTCTAGAGGGGTAAGACATGTTACTTCACTTTAATGCGGTTGATTTCTCCAAAGGCCTTAAGATCCACAAAATGGATGCCTCTGCCACAGACAAATGTCTGGACCCCTGGAGCTGACCGAAACCCAGTCAAGGGGGTCCTGGACAAAGGGTTTCCTGTCACAGGAGGGTGTCACCGCCCTCCAGACAGGAGATAGTGTATTGTAGCAGGGAGGTTTGAAAGAAACCAGACACTGCCTGGGGCGCACAAGGCTGCCCCTTGCATAATCCGGCCAAACCGGTTCTGGGGCACTCCAGCCCTCGTGCCAGGGCGGCCTGGATCAAAGGAAGGGGGTGTATCCACCCACTTCCTGGGTCCCACCCATAGGAGGGGACCTAGCAGGTAATCACGCCCACCAGATTCGAATAAGAGTGGGAGCAGTGCCAATGCACATCAGATTTCCTGGAAGAAACATTTGAAACGATATTCTGGACCCTTCGCCCTCCATCTCAACGTGGAAGCCCGAAGAATCTCCCTTGTGGTCAAGGAGTGACCACCCTGCAGCAGCAGGCACCATCCAGCCCTCGACGTCTACTTAGTTGCAGTTCCCGCCGGAACTCGAGCGACTGAGATCGACGAGATCAAGCCTGCCCAGCTTCTAACAGCCCGATCCACAGTCCCTGCAAAGCTGAGACCCGTGGAGGCGACCGGAAGCGTGGGGCACGCCATCTTGAAGTGACCATGAGACGCTGACCGTGCAGCCCACGAGTGACCCTTGAAGCTGTACACCGGGGTTTGAGAAGCCCCCACCCTGAGCTACTCCTGAGCCGAAGTTCAGCCCTCCACACTCGACGAGTGCTGCGTGGGGCCCTTTGGCACGATTTGGCTCAACGCGTTGGCCCGGTCACTTGCCAGCTGGCTTGTGGTCCCTGTGCCGACGAACTACCAAAGAAGACTCGTGAATCTGGTTGCTCCAGATCCACACCAGCTCCCCTGAAAAGGAGCCCCGACTCTGACCTTCCTGGTCCGAGTGAGAAGCAATCTTCCGATCCTGCGTGGATTGCTCTTACCAAGGCTTGTTTGCTCCAAACCTGAAGCCGACTGCACCGACGGTGAGAGCCTGCGTGGGACAGATCGTGACCTGCTCCTGGACGTCGCAGATGCCCCAGAGCCCACGTGACAGCGGAGAGAAGCTCCTCGACGACCACCTGATTGCGCCCGACATTGCCTGGTTCCGTCCTGGTTCCACCCTGGTCACTGCTGAGTGACCCAGACTCTGTCCCCTCTGCTTTCAGGTACTCTACAACTTGAGTCCACCCTTGGACTCCACCGGACACTTCGTCTTCACCCTGCCTGCAGCCCTTTCAGCTTCAAGCACCAAGAGCCTGCGTGTCAAAACCCGACGCCACTTCGACCCTGTGCACCCACTTCCTGTGGGTGAGGTAACTTTGCTCCGCCGGTGTTCCCACACTGGTGCACACCTCTAGGGTCTGTGTGTTAAGTTTTGTTCCTCTAGGTTCAGCGGAAGTGTCCTTAAACTTTAACTCTTTGACTTTTACGCACCATTGGTTAACATTGGTGCATGCGTGCGCTTTCCGCACATCTCCCGAATCCCGAGGGCCATTCCCGACTTCAGCATTGCTTGTCCTGACTGCTCCCAGCGATTCCCTAGGCCCTAGGCCTAACCACTGTTCGAGTGGCCTCTCTTATACCACTTGTTTAGTATATGGTTTGAGTGGCCCCCCGCCCTCATCCATAATTGTGCAACTTGTATGTTTAAACAGTGCTTTTTGATTTAACGCTTGTGCCCCTTTATTCATAAAGAATACTGGGGATTGTTTTTAGTAATAAACACATATATTTTTATAATATATACTTGTGTGGTGTCCTTTCATTTGATATTACAGGATTGTATATGGTAAAACAGCTCGCTTAACACGACCTCTTAAGTTAAGCCTTTAGGCTGCTTAGTCCATGCTACCCCTAGGATAGCTTGTCTAATAAGGTTGACTTACAACCAGACACCATAAGGGGATTGTTTGGTCAGGTAGTAGGTGGTTCCAGAATTGGAAACATCCCCTACCAGGCCAACTTCTCACATTGGTGAGCAGCGGTGCGGATTTGAGCTTGCTGATGTTTTACCATTGCAATCTTTATATCAAATTGAAAGATCACATCAAGTACCTCTAGGTACATATAAAATCAAAAGCTTAGCATATTAAGTTCTACTGAACTTAGTAGTTGTAGGTTGAAGGGAGTAGCACACCCCTGACTACAACTCACTAGCAAGGTCCAGTAGGAAAACACTTAGTGTAGGTAAGTGTACCACTTACACCTCACTAGTAACCATGTCTGACACAGGAAAGGCCTCAGGGTCTAGTCCTGTGACAGTTGACCCTACCCAGGCAACTTTTGGATATGACAAACTAACCCGCAGAGACTTGATTGCCTTGTGCAAAGCAAGAGGGTTAAAAAGGGGCAGAAGCCCCACCTGCCTAATCCTGGTAGAAATCCTAGAACAGGATGACTTAGAGAAGGCAAAAGCAGCTTCCCTAGATACAGGAACTGGAGGGAACCCCCCTGCAGTTGATCCCCTTGAAGAGGAGGATGATGATGACTTGGATGAGGACTCAGATGTTGAGGACTTAGGAGTACAGGATCAGGGTAGCCAGGTTCCAGTTGGTAGGCTTAGCCAGGCCAACTTGGACCTACTGGGGACTGGAGAGGGCCAGCACCTCCCCAGAACCCAACATATGATTCCCCCAGGCAACAGAAGAGTGAGATCTCCCTCAGGGGACTCTCATCTTTCTAGTGCCTCCAGAGAATCACAGAGAGGCATGAATGCTTCTCAAAAGTTAGAGCATAGGGCCAGAATGAGGGCTGTCAAACTCCAGATAGAGAGGGAGGAGGTAGCCTTGGCTCAAGCTAAACTTGCCTTGGCAAGAGAGCAAAAATTGTGTGGCTTAGATGCCACTGGTGGCAGCAATATTCCTAAAGAGAAACCCAGGTCCTATGATAGTAGAAACCTGACAAAGATTGTGCCCCCCTACAAGGAAGGGGATGACATCCACAAGTGGATGACTGCTCTTGAGAGAGCCTGCATGGTACAGCAGGTTCCTGAGGAACAGTGGGCAGCAATCTTATGGTACTCCTTTTCAGAGAAAGGGAGAGATAAGCTCCTCACTGTCAGACATGAGGATGCAAACAATTACAAAGTCCTGAAGAGTGTCCTAATAGATGGGTTTGGCCTAACCACTGAACAGTACAGGTTGAAGTTCAGAGACACCCAGAAGACACAGACTCAGGACTGGACTGATTTTGTAGATTGTGCTACTAAGGCTCTGGAGGGTTGGCTACATGGCAGCAAAGTACATGACTTTACAGGATTGTATAATTTGATTATGAGGGAGCAGATCCTAAGTAATTGTCAGAACCAGCTCTTACACCAGCACCTGGTGGACTCTGATCTGACCTCTCCCCAAGAATTGGGAAAGAAGGCAGACAAATGGGTCAGAACCAGGATTAGGCCTAAGAATCAGGACAGTAACCAGAAGAAGGAGTCTACCAAGCCTCAAGATAAGGGTGGGGATAAAAGTAAAGAAAAGACTTCCCCAGGGCCCCAAAACTCCAAGGATGGGGGTGGGTCCCAAGACACTTCTTCAACTGAGAAAAAGCCCTATTGTTATCCCTGTAAACAGGTGGGGCATTACAAAACAGACAGCTGTTGTCCCAAGAATAACAATAAAGAAAATATACCTCCAAAGCCAGCTTCAACACCTCCTGTTACTGTCAGCAGTAATCCCCCAGGAAGTGGAAGCACACCCAGGAATCTGGGTGGGTTTACTTTTGGAAATCAGGTGGACCCTGGCCTATCCAGGTCCCCATCACCCAATGATCTTGTTTATGAGGCTGGCATGGGGTTTGCCAACTTCTCTGCTTGCCCAAATACTTTGAGCAAGTATAGACAAGAACCCATCATCAATGGTTTAAGAGTTGAAGCTTTTAGAGACACAGGGGCTAGCATCACCATGGTGGCTGATGGCATAGTCCCCTCTAAGCAACTTTTACCTGGTGCCACATACCAGGTAATAAACATTGATGGCATCCAAACAAATCATCCCATGGCAGTAGTAAGTCTCAGCTGGGGAGGTGTCACTGGCCCAAAGAGAGTGGCAGTGTCCCCAAACTTGCCTGTAGACTGTCTACTGGGGAATGATTTAGAAATCTCAGCCTGGGCTGAGGTTGAACAGGAAACCCATTCTAGAATGGTGAATTCCCATGGAAAGGTTAGTGAGGCTGTACTGGCTACAGCCCCAATCCAAGATGTCCTTCCTGAAAAGGTTGGTAGGGCTGAGAAACTCTCTGCCCCATCTTTAGTAAAAGCTCTTCCTGAACAGAATAGCAAAGCTGTTATGATAACAGCAGAAACCCAAACTGAGTCTCCTCCTGAAAAGGTTGGTGGGGCTGTGATGGCCACAGCCCAAACTCAAACTGACATGTGTGTTGTGAAACCTGAAATGATGGATAACTCCACACAAACTGAGAGCATGGAGGAGGAAGAGAAATCTCCCCCTCACCAGACTTTAGGACAGGATCAGCCTCCTCAGGGAACTGATCTTACCCCTGATGAAGGAGCTGCCCCAGAGGTGGTTGGGCCTAGCCTGACAGAACCTCTGATGTCAGTGGACCCTTCTCAGGTGGGACCCAGTCTGGAGCAGGTAACCTGCCCCTCTCTACCTTGCCTTAGCCAGCCCAGGGCTGCAGAGGACAAGAAGGACAGTGAGACCCAGAGGGCCCCCTGTCAAATAAAGCACCCCCATCAAAAGATTAGGTGCACCAAAACTAGTAGCCCTAGTAAGGTGAAAACTTTAAAAACTCCTGAGGGAGCCCCCTTAAAAGTAGTTAGGGACCTCCCACAGATGGATTCTGTTGGGCACAGCCAAACCTGGGACCCAAGGGGCCCAAACCTGAACTGTCCCTCCAGCAAGCCAAACAGAGGGACCCAACCTCCAGCTTTAGGTAGCCAGAGGCTGACCCTGAGAGCACAGTGCAACTCAGTTAAAGAAAGAAAGGCACACCTGGTGGAAGATAATTGGAGGAAGCCAAGCCCTAACTTAGTAGAGCCTAACTTCAATACTCCATATCCAAACCAGCCTTTAACTTTGCATAAACACACCCAAGGTAGTGATTCCCTATGGTGGAGACCCTCTAATACCCAAAGGGTGAGGGACTGCTTAGTGGACCATGAGACAGGGGGTACCCATGCTAGTGCAGGTACTTCCTTATATGGCCACTCAGGCAATATAGGCTTACCTGGCCAAGGATAGCCTTATCTCCTTTCGTTTGGGGGGGGGTTATGTAGGAAGGTGGCTACCTGACTATGGTTACCCCAGATTTTTTGCCTGTGTTTAGCTGGTTTTTTGACTTAGTTGACCTGGTTCCCTGCTAATCAGGGCCCCAGGCCATCTGCTCTCTCTGTAAAATGGATTCCATGTACCCTAGGTACATACCAATTGGAAATGGACTCCTTGTCAGCCCCTGTATAGTGCACTATAGGTGCACAGGGCACAGGAGCCACTAAGGCCTACCAGGGGCTGCAGCATATCTTTTGCCACCCCTGGCTGGTTCTTAAATTGACACAACTGGCTGATCACTCAGCTGGGGTAAGGTGGTGTACACACCCCTTGCTTAGATATAGTATACCTATGTCTAAACCTATATCTGGACACATGTAAACCTGTGAGCCACTCCTATAGACAGGCCTCACCAATCCTGGAGGCTGGGTGCATGGTTTTTATGTGAGATGGAGCTCTAGCATGAGCTGAGCCTGTCTGCAGCCGTCGGGAACAAATCCCTAAGCTGTTTCAGGATAATGCCATACCATATACTATTAAGTGCCTTATAATCCTCGCGGTTATTTAGCAACTCTGGTTTGGCTTTATCAAAACATGTCGTGTAAGGTGTCATACGCTTTGGAATACCATCCCCTCGCCAGTTCTGGCGACGGGGATGGCATTCCACCCCTCTAGAGGGGTAAGACATGTTACTTCACTTTAATGCGGTTGATTTCTCCAAAGGCCTTAAGATCCACAAAATGGATGCCTCTGCCACAGACAAATGTCTGGACCCCTGGAGCTGACCGAAACCCAGTCAAGGGGGTCCTGGACAAAGGGTTTCCTGTCACAGGAGGGTGTCACCGCCCTCCAGACAGGAGATAGTGTATTGTAGCAGGGAGGTTTGAAAGAAACCAGACACTGCCTGGGGCGCACAAGGCTGCCCCTTGCATAATCCGGCCAAACCGGTTCTGGGGCACTCCAGCCCTCGTGCCAGGGCGGCCTGGATCAAAGGAAGGGGGTGTATCCACCCACTTCCTGGGTCCCACCCATAGGAGGGGACCTAGCAGGTAATCACGCCCACCAGATTCGAATAAGAGTGGGAGCAGTGCCAATGCACATCAGATTTCCTGGAAGAAACATTTGAAACGATATTCTGGACCCTTCGCCCTCCATCTCAACGTGGAAGCCCGAAGAATCTCCCTTGTGGTCAAGGAGTGACCACCCTGCAGCAGCAGGCACCATCCAGCCCTCGACGTCTACTTAGTTGCAGTTCCCGCCGGAACTCGAGCGACTGAGATCGACGAGATCAAGCCTGCCCAGCTTCTAACAGCCCGATCCACAGTCCCTGCAAAGCTGAGACCCGTGGAGGCGACCGGAAGCGTGGGGCACGCCATCTTGAAGTGACCACGAGACGCTGACCGTGCAGCCCACGAGTGACCCTCGAAGCTGTACACCGGGGTTTGAGAAGCCCCCACCCTGAGCTACTCCTGAGCCGAAGTTCAGCCCTCCACACTCGACGAGTGCTGCGTGGGGCCCTTTGGCACGATTTGGCTCAACGCGTTGGCCCGGTCACTTGCCAGCTAGCTTGTGGTCCCTGTGCCGACGAACTACCAAAGAAGACTCGTGAATCTGGTTGCTCCAGATCCACACCAGCTCCCCTGAAAAGGAGCCCCGACTCTGACCTTCCTGGTCCGAGTGAGAAGCAATCTTCTGATCCTGCGTGGATTGCTCTTACCAAGGCTTGTTTGCTCCAAACCTGAAGCCGACTGCACCGACGGTGAGAGCCTGCGTGGGACAGATCGTGACCTGCTCCTGGACGTCGCAGATGCCCCAGAGCCCACGTGACAGCGGAGAGAAGCTCCTCGACGACCACCTGATTGCGCCCGACATTGCCTGGTTCCGTCCTGGTTCCACCCTGGTCACTGCTGAGTGACCCAGACTCTGTCCCCTCTGCTTTCAGGTACTCTACAACTTGAGTCCACCCTTGGACTCCACCGGACACTTCGTCTTCACCCTGCCTGCAGCCCTTTCAGCTTCAAGCACCAAGAGCCTGCGTGTCAAAACCCGACGCCACTTCGACCCTGTGCACCCACTTCCTGTGGGTGAGGTAACTTTGCTCCGCCGGTGTTCCCACACTGGTGCACACCTCTAGGGTCTGTGTGTTAAGTTTTGTTCCTCTAGGTTCAGCGGAAGTGTCCTTAAACTTTAACTCTTTGACTTTTACGCACCATTGGTTAACATTGGTGCATGCGTGCGCTTTCCGCACATCTCCCGAATCCCGAGGGCCATTCCCGACTTCAGCATTGCTTGTCCTGACTGCTCCCAGCGATTCCCTAGGCCCTAGGCCTAACCACTGTTCGAGTGGCCTCTCTTATACCACTTGTTTAGTATATGGTTTGAGTGGCCCCCCGCCCTCATCCATAATTGTGCAACTTGTATGTTTAAACAGTGCTTTTTGATTTAACGCTTGTGCCCCTTTATTCATAAAGAATACTGGGGATTGTTTTTAGTAATAAACACATATATTTTTATAATATATACTTGTGTGGTGTCCTTTCATTTGATATTACAGGATTGTATATGGTAAAACAGCTCGCTTAACACGACCTCTTAAGTTAAGCCTTTAGGCTGCTTAGTCCATGCTACCCCTAGGATAGCTTGTCTAATAAGGTTGACTTACAACCAGACACCATAAGGGGATTGTTTGGTCAGGTAGTAGGTGGTTCCAGAATTGGAAACATCCCCTACCAGGCCAACTTCTCACAACGTGGTACGCGAGTAGCTTTGCCAACGATCGCAAGGCTTGTCAAGTGTGGATTAGAACTATTCAGACACACACAATGGTCACTAAACCACATACACCTATGTTGTCCAGGAAGCGTGTACGGCGTCCCCTTGACCTACAGCCCTCTCATTGGTAGGTGGGTCCCGCCTTTTCTCCTCACCCGTAAGACGTTAGCACCCCCTTCTTGACCAGCACGACCAGGGAGGAACAGAGTCCATACGATAGTGCAGAGAGGCACTGTGCTAGGCGGGAGTGTGCTGGAGGGGGCACCGCTTGGGCAGACATGATCTTCGTCGTCCGAGGTTCTTTGGCACAAAACACAGACCAAGTGTAGGAATTAAAAAAAAAAAAATATATATATATATATATATATATATACATCTGTTTTAAAATTAGTAAAGAGTCATTATTTCTTAGAGTGTTTGAATACAAAGGGCCTTATTTATGAGACCTTGCGTCACTTTTACTCCCGCTAGTGCGTCAATTTTTGTGACGCACCAGTGGTGTAAAAAATGCACCATGATACGTCATATTTACAAACTGATGCATCTTGGTAGATGCGTCATTTTGAAAACCCCTGCGCCACATTATACCTGCGCCAGGAATAATGCATGCAGGGGGGCATTCCGATGCAAAAAAGGGTGGTAGAAGTGACGCAGTGAAATCTATGAGATTTCACTGAGCCACTTCCAGGACGCACATACATCATTATCTTACGCCTGCCTCATGACTGGTGTTAGACTGACAGAGGCACATTTACCATGAGACTTGCCCCATGTGAAAGGACGCATTGCTGGAGTTGCGTCACTTTTGTGACACACTCCAGCAATGCGTCATTTTTGCGCCTACAGATACATCAGAAATACTGATGTATCTGTAACTCTTTGCGACATGATGCGTCATACTGTAAATATGACGCATCATAGGTGTCGCAAGAAGGGCGCAATGAAAAGTGACGCATCGCTGTTTTCTCGCAGCAATGCATAACTTTTCATAAATGAGGCCTAAAATGTCCTACTCCAGGTGAGGCTCGAACTCATAACATCGGCATTGCTTACGGCAAGTACAGCTGTTAAAGTACGGCACTCTTACCAATTTTGCTACTGTAACACCTAAGTGAAATCTGAACAACTCTCTGAAGAGAGTACAAACATGAGTACTGGTGGAAATCTGTTTGAAATAAATTTTACACGTTGATAAGCACTATGCATTAACACACTAGCACTAACATATGCAAAAATGTTTTATATTTCTAAAATATGAGCACACATTAAGAAGAAAAATTAGTAATAAAGAAGACAGGCTAAAAAGAAAATTACCATTTCTATGACCGTGTGCGGATCAGAATAAACGAGCCTGCTGGATGCATTTGTGAGAAGAAGAGCACCTGAAAGCATTGGGCCAATTCACAGAACTAACTTAAGACAAAATCCTAGACTTACTACCATTTTGGTATTCACAGAAGACACTTACTCACTTCGGTATTCACGGAAGCTAGGACTCCTAATTTCTGTGAATACCGAAATGAGTAAGTGCCTTCTGTGAATACCAAAATGAGTAAGTGCCTTCTGTGAATACCAAAATGAGTAAGTGCCTTCTGTGAATACCAAAATGAGTAAGTGCCTTCTGTGAATACCAAAATGAGTAAGTGCCTTCTGTGAATACCAAAATGAGTAAGTGCCTTCTGTGAATATCAAAATGGTAGTAAGTTTAGGATTTTGTCTTAAGTTAGTTTTGTGAATCGTGCCCATTGTAACGTGATACACAGACAGAATCATGTTTAAATAAACGTCAATTTAAGGCGCGTCCCCTCTTCTCCTACGTCTAGATGACAAACTATCCTTCGCTACAACGAAAGGGATGATGGTGATTGCACTGTGTGTTTAAGAGGATGCGCGCTTGAGTGTCTGCGCCATCATGCTTCAAGACCTGGTACTATGTGAAGTAAGGGTGATTTTTTTTGTTTGAGTTGAGGCGGTCTAGGCTCACCTGAGCAGAGTTTAATTGAACAGAGGTATGCTTCTTGGAACTGCACTTTTGCTTTTATAGACGGTCATTTAGGTTTCGGATGTTTGTACATCTAAAGTGCATTCATTGCAGGCAGGCTGCACGAAAGTGGTAGGAATTAACCAAAATGCAACCCTTGGGAGGAGAAAAATATCAACACACCGCTTTAGTGAACTCTGAAATGTTCCTCGTTTCTGAACAGAAAATGCTAAGCAGTTCTAGGGCCCGATGTAGGTAATTCATATTTACCTACTCTTAAATACCGAATTTTACCGATTCGGTATTTAAGAGTCGGTAAAATAGATGTACCGAGATGTAGGTAAATCCAGATGTGGATTTACCGATTCTTTAAAAGTCGGTATTTACCGATTCGGTAAATACCGACTGGTAATGCTCCATTCATTCCTATGGGCTTTGAAGCCCATAGGAATGAATGGGGCATTACAGGTCGGTATTTACCGATCGGTAAATACAGATTTTTGGCAAGGGTGCAGGGGGTGTCACTTTGACACCCTCTAGCACCCCCAAAAAAGGTTCGGGGGCCATATGGCAGGCATACCTGCCCTAAGGGCAGGTCTGCCTGTCATATGGCACAGGTGTGCATGCACACATTTGCATGCTCACCTGAATCGGTATTTCACCATCAAATTGAATTTGATGGTAAAATACCGATTTCTTAGGCCTTGTGGGACTCATCAGAGTCCCACCTACATATCGATTTTACAGAATCTGTAAATATACCGTTCTGTAAATTTACCGACCGGTATATTTACAGATTCTGTAAAATTACAGATCGGTAAATTTACAGAACGGTAAATTTACCGATTCTGCCCCCTACATCTCAAATTCCTTTTACCGGTCGGTAACGGCCGAATTCGGCCGTTACCGACCGGTAAAACCCTACCTACATCTGGCCCCTAGTTTCTTACCAATGCGGCTCCTTGGGTTGTGGGCTTGGGCCTGGCATGCCTGCACAAGCATGCATCTTCAGCCCCAGCAGGAAGGGGGAGGCGGCTCCAGCACCAAGTCCCAACTATGGCTTTGTCGGGCCTGCCTCTAAACGACTGCGCACTGTTTTAAAACAAGCATTTGCAATGCAATATAACTCGCCTTTACGCGAGACGTATTGCTTTGGAAATGGGAGTGCGGGAGTCAAAGAAGGCACGAACAGGAGTGGGGGGGGAGAGGGGTTGGCAAAAAATCACAGACTGCGTGAGCGGGCGGGGGGACACAGGGAAAACAATAGTGTTTGAGTGAAGGGGCCAATAGCCTCGGATGCAGGGCCGGCGCTAGGCATGGGCAGCGTGGGCAGCTGCCCAGGGCCTCGCACTCGGCCCACCAGCATGGTGCCACGCAAGGGTGATGTGTCCTGTCGGTTCCCTGGCGATCCATTTCAAAGAGAGGTGTCATCTTTCTTTGAAATTGAGGGCCCCCCTCCCTTGGCCTCTCGGTGATGGTATCTGGATACGTAAGGTAGGGAGACGCTCCCTTCAATTGAAAGGAGACCCATTCACAGACACTGTGGGAGGCCCATTGTCCATCATTTTGGCGCCCCCATAGTTTTAACTTTTAGCCCACAAGCAATTCTCACACCTATCGGACTGAAGGTGTGAGAAACGCTTGTGGGCTCAAAATTAAAACTGTGGGGGGGCGACAAAATGCGGGACAATAGGCCTCCCACAGTGTCTGTGAATGGTCTCCTTGCAAAGGGCCACTTATCTACATTAGAGAGGCCTCGCACATTCCCTTTCAGCCCAGGGCTCGCAAATCTTAGAACCGGTCCTGCTCGGATGTATACAAATTAAGCCATGGCCGTCAGGAGGAGGGACTAACAAGTTGAAAGCCAATCAGAAGGCAGCATTTAGGCTGGAAGCCAAACAAAAAGATGGGCGGAGCTTACGCGAAGCTTCCCGACTATAGTATACACTGCATGCCTCGCAAAGCGTACAGCGCATACGCTGCAACGCTAGGCGAGATGTAAAAACGGGGAGCAGGATGTTGGTGTGAAGATGACGGCATGTAGAGTAGGCAGGGGCTGAGACAAATGGGCAAAAAGCAAGCGACCTAGTAAAAGTGCAAATCTGCCGCACCCTGACCATAAAAAAGAAGAAGAATATATACATTAGAAATAAAGTGGCGAGAGACCAAGATAGAGAGCAAGGAACGCCATGCATTCCAAGAAGTGCTGAAATGCAAATAAAGAAATAGTCCCCTCACATCAACAGTGGAAGGGTACAAGCATTCAGAATTGATGTAAAGCAGCAAAGCTCTAGTGGCAGAAATAGGGAGATTGGGTAAAAAAGGCATTGAATAACGAAAAGGGGACTTAGTGGGGCAAGAAAGCCATAAAATCACGAGCATTGCGATGACCCAAAGCTGCATTGCAGACGATGGGTCTTCAACAACAGGCGGTTAAAGCTGCCAGTAGATTAAGACCTAAAGAGAAGTCAGACAGTACCAGAGAGTATTAGAGAAGAGTAAAACATAGAACATGGCATTGATAAACAGGAAGTAGTAGGGAAGGGTACAACCCAGGGCTTGACCGGGATGACTAAGCAGTAAACAGGAGGTAGTAGAGACGAGTAAAACCTAGGTTTTGACTGTGATGCCTAAGCAGTAACCAGGAGTTAGTAGAAAAGTATAAAGCCTAGGGTTTGACTGTGATGACTAAGCAGTTAATAGGAAGTAGTAGGGAAGGGTAAAATGTAGGGCTTGACTGGGCTAAGCAGTAAACAGAAGGTAGTAGAGACGAGTAAAACCTGGGTTTTGACTGTGATGACTAAGCAGTAAACAGGAAGTAGTAGGGAAGGTTAAAACCCCCAGGGCTTTACCGGGATGACTATGCAGTAAACAGGAGGTAGTAGAAAAGTATAAAACCTTGGGCTTGACTGGGATGACTAAGCAGTAAACAGGAGGTAGTAGAGATGAGTAAAACCTGGGTTTTGATTGTGATGACTAAGCAGTTAATAGGAAGTAGTAGGCAAGGGTAAAACTTAGGGCTTGGTTGTGGTAACTAAGCATTAAATAGGCAGTGATACCGGTCAGAACTATTTTATGCTATAAAATTCTAAGTATATGTACGTCAAATAAGAGCTGGTTTACTCAGCTCCTGGAGCACCAATATTAGGCAAACTGTCATTTCTTATTGATAGAAGTGAAAAGAAATGCAGAGCCCAACGCGTGTCTCCCATTACAAGACAACCAACAGTGACATTGACAAATCCAAATTCCAGGTGATTGACCAACCCACCCCCTCTCAGTCTAAACCAATTAGAGAAGCTTCTCCATAATTAAATAATCACCAGAGCTAAATCTGTTGATCAACTCAGAAAACCACTAACAGATCGATGATTGAATGGGTTACTGGGTTTAACAATGATTTCAGTTGAAAGAGATGGGTCAAGAAACTTCCATTGATTCTGCTGAAATGTGTGGTGGTTGAGACCGTGGCGTGTTCTCGCTCTGACTTTGGCTAAGGGAGGTTTTTGCGGGGCCTCCTTTAGATTATGGACAAGGGGGCGGAGTCAAATAAAATGCATAATAATGCTATGCATATGTGCATGGGCAAAATGATGCCAGGTGAGGGTCTGCAGCCTTAAAATGAACCAACATCACCCTACTTTTGACATTAACTCTAAGTTTAACCCTTTCACAAACCCCAAACACCCAGCTCCTAAATCAAACCCAATCTCAAAACCCATTTGCAGTCGCAAACCCTAAATCTTAAATCTAAACCCTCAGTTCCAAACTCTAAAGCCAAGTCCAGCTCCATTCCAACCCATCCCCTCAAACCTAAACCAAATCTCTAAAAATCTGAATTCAAACCCATAACTTCAACCACTAAAGTTCTAAACCCTAAAATGAAAGTCCAAGCCCAGGAGCTGATCACATGCATTGTGAAACTCTGCTTCAGACATTCCACCGGCCAGTCTACAAAAGAGCGGGAAGAAGGACTCGTCTTTGGCCTAATGTTACGCAGTCTTTTAGGCCAAGCAGCCCACCTGGAACCCTCTGCAAGCATTTCCTCATCCGCACCCAACTGATGACTTTGTTTTGTTCACAGTTCTTATAAATGGCAGCCTACAACACCTAGTAGGTAGCCTCTAAGCGCTAGGAGTGCAGATTATTCAACAATGCTTCAGACCCTAAGTGTAGGCAGGTCCACAGTGTGGTGTGTCAGAGACCCTCAGCTAAACACTGAAAACAGGAACCAGTCTGCAGAATCTTACAGGGGGGTCGAATAACCAGCGGGAGTAGGTATTGTCTATGGTACACAGAGGACTAGCCAGAAAAAGTAAAGCACCTCCCTCTTTGAACTATATTCACAGGGTGATTGAATCACGCATTTCAACCGTTTCTAACAAGGTCTTCTGAAACTGTTTCTAGAAGCAAAGTCTATTTCCTTTCTTCTTCCTTTCTTTCTTTACTCCTTTTAATCTTTCTTTCCT
Organism: Lissotriton helveticus; assembly: GCF_964261635.1. NCBI lineage: Eukaryota > Metazoa > Chordata > Amphibia > Caudata > Salamandridae > Lissotriton > Lissotriton helveticus. The sequence goes on from NC_136070.1 coordinate 47,958,461, forward strand.
TTTTTTACATTCCTTTACTGCCTTCTTTTCTTTGCTTTTATCCATTTGCTTCTCACTTACCTTTTTTCTTTTCAATGTTTAGCATTTCTTGGTCTCTAAACATGTTTGGTCACTTCTCCACCCCGTTGTCCCCCACCCCATGCTCTGTTATTCATTAGCTTCGGCTCCATCTTGATATGTGTGAGTCACAGATTAAAGCTATGATGGGCTGTTGAGAAATATTTAATTTCTCCAGTTACCTCTCCCCACCTTAAAGTTGGTGCATCAAGTGCTCCTCTGTTGCCTTGTCACAAAGCTGCTGTTTCTATAGTGCTTTTAAACAGTGAAAGATTATTTGGAGTCCATAATAGGAACAGTGAGAGTGCAACCCCCTGCATGGATTCTTAGGAGCAAGAAACGGTTTGGTAACAGTGGGGACATTTTCTCTTACTCATGGAGGTGGAGTGAGGTTGGAGTATCTGATCTCCCTTACTCATGGAGGTGGAGTGAGGTTGGAGTATCTGATCTCCCTTACTCATGGAGGTGGTGTGAGGCTGGAGGCTCAGAACTTGCTTACTCATGGAGGTGGTGTGAGGTTGGAGTCTCCGATCTCGCTTACTCATGGAGGTGGTGTGAGGTTGGAGTCTCAGAACTCTATTACTCATGGAGATGGTATGAGGTTGGAGTCTCCGATCTCTATTACTCATGGAGGTGGTGTGAGGTTGGAGTCTCAGAACTCACTTACTCATGGAGGTGGTGTGAGGTTGGAGTCTCCGATCTCGCTTACTCATGGAGGTGGTGTGAGGTTGGAGTCTAAGAACTTGCTTACTCGTGGAGGTGGTGTGAGGTTGGAGTCTCAAAACTCACTTACTCATGGAGGTGGTGTGAGGTTAGAGTCTCCGATCTCGCTTACTCATGGAGGTGGTGTGAGGTTGGAGTCTCAAAACTCACTTACTAATGGAGGTGGTGTGAGGTTGGAGTCTCAAAACTCACTTACTAATGGAGGTGGTGTGAGTTTGGAGTCTCCGATCTCCCTTACTCATGGAGGTGGTGTGAGGTTGGAGTCTCCGATCTCTATTACTCATGGAGGTGGTGTGAGGTTGGAGTCTCCGATCTCGCTTACTCATGGAGGTGGTGTGAGGTTGGAGTCTCCGATCCCGCTTACTCATGGAGGCGGTGTGAGGTTGGAGTCTCAGAACTTGCTTACTCGTGGAGGTGGTGTGAGGTTGGAGTCTCAAAACTCACTTACTCATGGAGGTGGTGTGAGGTTGGAGTCTCCGATCTCTATTACTCATGGAGGTGGTGTGAGGTTGGAGTCTCCGATCTCTATTACTCATGGAGGTGGTGTGAGGTTGGAGTCTCCGATCTCTATTACTCATGGAGGTGGTGTGAGGTTGGAGTCTCCGATCTCTATTACTCATGGAGGTGGTGTGAGCTTGGAGTCTCAGAACTTGCTTACTCGTGGAGGTGGTGTGAGGTTGGAGTCTCAGAACTCGCTTACTCATGGAGGTGGTGTGAGGTTGGTGTCTCGGAACTCGCTTACTCATGGAGGTGGTGTGATGTTGGAGTCTCAGAACTCGCTTATTCATAGAGGTGGTGTGAGGTTGGAGTCTCAGAACTTGCTTACTCATGGAGGTGGTGTGAGGTTGGTGTCTCGGAACTCGCTTACTCATGGAGGTGGTGTGAGTTTGGTGTCTCGGAACTCGCTTACTGATGGAGGTGGTGTGAGGTTGGTGTCTCAGAACTCGCTTACTCATGGAGGTGGAGTGAGGTTGGAGTCTCTGATCTCGCTTACTCATGGAGGTGGAGTGAGGTTGGAGTGTCTGATCTCCCTTACTCATGGAGGTGGTGTGAGGCTGGAGGCTCAGAACTTGCTTACTCATGGAGGTGGTGTGAGGTTGGAGTCTCCAATCTCGCTTACTCATGGAGGTGGTGTGAGGTTAGAGTCTCCGATCTCGCTTACTCATGGAGGTGGTGTGAGGTTGGAGTCTCAAAACTCACTTACTCATGGAGGTGGTGTGAGGTTAGAGTCTCCGATCTCGCTTACTCATGGAGGTGGTGTGAGGTTGGAGTATCCGATCTCGCTTACTCATGGAGGTGGTGTGAGGTTGGAGTGTCCGATCTCGCTTACTCATGGAGGTGGTGTGAGGTTGGAGTCTCTGAACTCGCTTACTCATGGAGGTGGTGTGAGGTTGGAGTCTCCGAACTTGCTTAGTCATGGAGGTGGAGTGAGGTTGGAGTCTCAGAACTTGCTTACTCATAGAGGTGGTGTGAGGTTGGAATCACAGAACTTGCGTACTCATGTAGGTGGAGTGAGGTTGGAGTCTCAGAACTTGCTTACTCATGTAGGTGGAGTGAAGTTTGAGTCTCAAAACTCACTTACTCATGGAGGTGGTGTGAGGTTGGAGGCTCAGAATTTGCTCACTCATGGAGGTGGTGTGAGGTTGGAGGCTCAGAACTCGCTTGCTCATGGTGGTGGTGTGAGGTTGGAGTCTCAGAACTCGCTTACTCATGGAGGTGGTGTGAGGTTGGAGTCTTAGAACTCGCTTACTCATGGAGGTGGTGTGAGGTTGGAGTCCCAGAACTTGCTTACTCATGGAGGCAGTGTGAGGTTGGAGTCTCAGAACTTGCTTACTCATGGAGGTGGAGTGAGGTTTGAGTCTCCGATCTCGCTTACTAATGGAGGTGGTTTGAGGTTGTAGTCTCTGATCTTATTTACTCATGGGGGTGGTGTGAGGTTGGAGTCTCCGATCTCGATTACTCATGGAGGTGGCGTGAGTATGGAGTGTCGGAATTCCCGTACTCATGGAGGTGGTGTGAGGTTGGAGTCTCAAAACTCACTTACTAATGGAGGTGGTGTGAGGTTAGAGTCTCCGATCTCGCTTACTCATGGAGGTGGTGTGAGGTTGGAGTATCCGATCTCGCTTACTCATGGAGGTGGTGTGAGGTTGGAGTGTCCGATCTCGCTTACTCATGGAGGTGGTGTGAGGTTGGAGTCTCTGAACTCGCTTACTCATGGAGGTGGTGTGAGGTTGGAGTCTCCGAACTTGCTTAGTCATGGAGGTGGAGTGAGGTTGGAGTCTCAGAACTTGCTTACTCATAGAGGTGGTGTGAGGTTGGAATCACAGAACTTGCGTACTCATGTAGGTGGAGTGAGGTTGGAGTCTCAGAACTTGCTTACTCATGTAGGTGGAGTGAAGTTTGAGTCTCAAAACTCACTTACTCATGGAGGTGGTGTGAGGTTGGAGGCTCAGAATTTGCTCACTCATGGTGGTGGTGTGAGGTTGGAGGCTCAGAACTCGCTTACTCATGGAGGTGGTGTGAGGTTGGAGTCTTAGAACTCGCTTACTCATGGAGGCAGTGTGAGGTTGGAGTCTCAGAACTCGCTTACTCATGGAGGTGGTGTGAGGTTGGAGTCTCAGAACTCGCTTACTCATGGAGGTGGTGTGAGGTTGGAGTCTTAGAACTCGCTTACTCATGGAGGCAGTGTGAGGTTGGAGTCTCAGAACTTGCTTACTCATGGAGGTGGAGTGAGGTTTGAGTCTCCGATCTCGCTTACTCATGGAGGTGGTGTGAGGCTGGAGGCTCAGAACTTGCTTACTCATGGAGGTGGAGTGAGGTTAGAGTCTCCGATCTCGCTTACTCATGGAGGTGGTGTGAGGTTAGAGTCTCCGATCTCGCTTACTCATGGAGGTGGTGTGAGGTTGGAGTATCCGATCTCGCTTACTCATGGAGGTGGTGTGAGGTTGGAGTGTCCGATCTCGCTTACTCATGGAGGTGGTGTGAGGTTGGAGTCTCTGAACTCGCTTACTCATGGAGGTGGTGTGAGGTTGGAGTCTCCGAACTTGCTTAGTCATGGAGGTGGAGTGAGGTTGGAGTCTCAGAACTTGCTTACTCATAGAAGTGGTGTGAGGTTGGAATCACAGAACTTGCGTACTCATGTAGGTGGAGTGAGGTTGGAGTCTCAGAACTTGCTTACTCATGTAGGTGGAGTGAAGTTTGAGTCTCAAAACTCACTTACTCATGGAGGTGGTGTGAGGTTGGAGGCTCAGAATTTGCTCACTCATGGTGGTGGTGTGAGGTTGGAGGCTCAGAACTCGCTTACTCATGGAGGTGGTGTGAGGTTGGAGTCTTAGAACTCGCTTACTCATGGAGGCAGTGTGAGGTTGGAGTCTCAGAACTCGCTTACTCATGGAGGTGGTGTGAGGTTGGAGTCTCAGAACTCGCTTACTCATGGAGGTGGTGTGAGGTTGGAGTCTTAGAACTCGCTTACTCATGGAGGCAGTGTGAGGTTGGAGTCTCAGAACTCGCTTACTCATGGAGGCAGTGTGAGGTTGGAGTCTCAGAACTTGCTTACTCATGGAGGTGGAGTGAGGTTTGAGTCTCCGATCTCGCTTACTCATGGAGGTGGTTTGAGGTTGTAGTCTCTGATCTTATTTACTCATGGGGGTGGTGTGAGGTTGGAGTCTCCGATCTCGATTACTCATGGAGGTGGCGTGAGTATGGAGTGTCGGAATTCCCGTACTCATGGAGGTGGTGTGAGGTTCGAGTCTCAGAACTCACTTACTCATGGAGGTGTTGTGAGGTTGGAGTCTCAGAACTTGCTTACTCATGGAGGTGGTGTGAGGTTAGAGTCTCGGAACTCACTTACTCATGGAGGTGGTGTGAGGTTGGAGGCTCAGAATTTGCTCACTCATGGTGGTGGTGTGAGGTTGGAGGCTCAGAACTCGCTTACTCATGGAGGTGGTGTGAGGTTGGAGTCTTAGAACTCGCTTACTCATGGAGGCAGTGTGAGGTTGGAGTCTCAGAACTCGCTTACTCATGGAGGTGGTGTGAGGTTGGAGTCTCAGAACTCGCTTACTCATGGAGGTGGTGTGAGGTTGGAGTCTTAGAACTCGCTTACTCATGGAGGCAGTGTGAGGTTGGAGTCTCAGAACTCGCTTACTCATGGAGGCAGTGTGAGGTTGGAGTCTCAGAACTTGCTTACTCATGGAGGTGGAGTGAGGTTTGAGTCTCCGATCTCGCTTACTCATGGAGGTGGTTTGAGGTTGTAGTCTCTGATCTTATTTACTCATGGGGGTGGTGTGAGGTTGGAGTCTCCGATCTCGATTACTCATGGAGGTGGCGTGAGTATGGAGTGTCGGAATTCCCGTACTCATGGAGGTGGTGTGAGGTTCGAGTCTCAGAACTCACTTACTCATGGAGGTGTTGTGAGGTTGGAGTCTCAGAACTTGCTTACTCATGGAGGTGGTGTGAGGTTAGAGTCTCGGAACTCACTTACTCATGGAGGTGGTGTGAGGTTGGAGGCTCAGAATTTGCTCACTCATGGTGGTGGTGTGAGGTTGGAGGCTCAGAACTCGCTTACTCATGGAGGTGGTGTGAGGTTGGAGTCTTAGAACTCGCTTACTCATGGAGGCAGTGTGAGGTTGGAGTCTCAGAACTCGCTTACTCATGGAGGTGGTGTGAGGTTGGAGTCTCAGAACTCGCTTACTCATGGAGGTGGTGTGAGGTTGGAGTCTTAGAACTCGCTTACTCATGGAGGCAGTGTGAGGTTGGAGTCTCAGAACTCGCTTACTCATGGAGGCAGTGTGAGGTTGGAGTCTCAGAACTTGCTTACTCATGGAGGTGGAGTGAGGTTTGAGTCTCCGATCTCGCTTACTCATGGAGGTGGTTTGAGGTTGTAGTCTCTGATCTTATTTACTCATGGGGGTGGTGTGAGGTTGGAGTCTCCGATCTCGATTACTCATGGAGGTGGCGTGAGTATGGAGTGTCGGAATTCCCGTACTCATGGAGGTGGTGTGAGGTTCGAGTCTCAGAACTCACTTACTCATGGAGGTGTTGTGAGGTTGGAGTCTCAGAACTTGCTTACTCATGGAGGCAGTGTGAGGTTGGAGTCTCAGAACTCAAAAGGTCATGCAAACTCATCAATAAATCAACGTGCATCAAGGGCTTGTACTTTACAGTAAAAAGTGCATTATTTTTGCACAAAACACAATAGTGTACATAAAATGGAGTGGGCACTTTACGCACTGCACCGCATCTCATGGTGCATTTCAGGCAAACAGACTCATCTCGTCCACCAACACAGGTTTAATTCTGTAACTCAATGTGCAAACGGCTCTTGGTGGAATATTAGGGGCACTGTCCCTGCGGTGTGGCTGACCCTTCGCCCAGGAGTCGGATTAGTTTTAGGTGATATTCGTGAAGTGCTGGCCTGGCCTGCATGGGCCAGTCCATGGCAGGGGCAGTGCCACTGTTGATGGTGAGCCTGCATGCACGCCCCACCGAGCAGAGCTCTGGTCTCTGCTGCTGCCCGGCCAGTGTTATGGTGAACCCAGCGTGTGCGCATGCGCTCCTGCTCAGGTGAGTACCCTGGTGGAGCGGCAACACTCAAGTTGTGCTGCTCTTGTCTGCTGGTTCTTGCTTGTGGGGTCTTCCTTGGACTCAGATACAAGTCCCCACCCACCCAAAGCTGGGAGAGCTCCCTGTACCTCAATGGCACTTGTCAAGCTTCAATATCTGACAAGTGATAGCCAGCTGGATGGAAAATCTGAAGGCAGTCGTGGTAAATTCAGCACCTCGTGAGGTTAGGCACTAGCATTCTTCAGTGGGACAATCCGCAAACTTGCAAATGGCCCTCTGGAGTGCCTCAAAGTTGCAGGCACTACGGCTTCCAAGTTCCCGGCATGCTCCGCAGGGACACTCAGATTACCTACACATCATCCTCCAGCTTGAACGAAGTCGGTCTTCCGAGACGCTGCTGCAACAGTTTGATTTCATCACTGCTGAAGCGCCTCCACCATTCCCCTCTATGAACCAATGAATTCCTTACCCAAGGGTATCTCTAACACCCCTCCAAATCTGACTGTCCCCACCTTCTTTCAAGGAGGGTCTCAAGCCAGCTTCTCCTGGCAGTTATAGAACTTCCCAAGTTTCTGGTTCGAACCCGGCACAGCAGGGATGGTGGGTAACACCCCACCCACAGACCACAAAGAGTTTCTTGGTCGCCACTGCTATACAACCCCAGCTTCTGGTAGAGAAATCTTGGCACCTTGATTTTAAGTTTTTGCACAATCTTTATACTAAAGTTGCAGACAGCGTTTGTGCATTCCAAGAGTCTGCTCTCGAGCAGTTTTGGACAGTTCTTAACTTTTGCTTATTCCTCCCAAAATAGTCCAGCTGTATCTTGTAAGGGAGGAGCCAAAACAAGAGAAAAACAGAAGTAGAGGCTGACCCACTTAGCTAATTGTTAATCTGTGGGGTGTAACCCGTGCAGTGAACAAAGGGTCAGAAAAAAAGGCTGGGGTATTTCCATGAGCTTTAAAAAGATCCTCTCTCTCCTCTACGCCACACCCTAGAGTTTATCCCACTGCAAATGATGTCAGAATTGTCATGGTGGAGCACTGCAATCCATATTGATATCGGGGGCTCCCTCCACCCTCCATCTTAGGTACCACTTGCATTTAGGAAATACAAATATAGTCCTTCATTGCCACTACCACCTGTAACAGCCACACTCCATTCAGAATGTCTACACACAGAAGTAACACATGCAGACACGTCATCCATGCCACACCTGGATCGAACAAGTACCTGGGAGTCATGCCCTGGAAAAAAAACAGGTGCATGTGGTGTGCCCCTCCAGACCACAAAGCCGCTCTGGGTCACAGTCCATGACACTGGAAGCCCCCAGTGCACTGATTATCATGCGAGCTGAAGCAAAAATCACCTATATAACTTGCTATGATGAACCCTGGGCTGGGGTGCAAACTTTCCAGAGCCAGGCAGGTAGCCATTTGCATTCTGGTACCTGAAGAAGTTTACTAGGGGAAATAAAAACAAAGAGCAGCATGACCCCAGAAAGGAACTGAGTAATGATTATGAACTCCAAAGTGTGGGATTTCTCCCAGCCAACCTTTAAGAATTGGCTGCGACTGATGTGCTGGATTTGCTTAAGAACACATTTTGGGGTTTATCGGGCGCAAATCCTTACCAATCTCTCTGCTGGAAGGCCCAAATCTCTGGGCAGGTCTTTGAAAAGTCTCTACATCTCAATAGTGGGAGATTTTAAAAACCTTTTACTTCTAACTTTGAGCTTTATAATTAGGATTTTTTAGAACCCTGCTTATAGGATTTTCCTGAAGCCCTGAGTCTGGAGCCCGGTGCTTGGGACTTCACTGCGCCTGGTCCATTTAATGTGTCTGGGTCAGTAATTGATAACTGATCTGATCCTGAATGTGGAAGTTCCCTCATCTCAAGATTTGAGAATTCTCAAAGATTGGCTCTTCTAAGTTCTCGGAGACCTCCTTTCACACTTCTGTAAGACCTGATTTTGGATGGCTAGAAGATCTTGTCTCAGATTCTACAAGGCCTCCTTTGGGATATCTTTTAAGACAGACCTTAGGATTTCTCCATCTCCAGACTTGGGAATTTCTTTGACCTGGGCTTTGGGATTCCTCTTCATTTAGCTTCTGGGAGGCCTCAGAGCATGCACTTTGGCTTGTTTTCGAGGTCGGCTTTTGGGATTTCTATAACAACAACTTTTGGAATTTTTCTGAACCGTTTTTTGACATTGTTTGGCCTCTGAGGTTATTATTATCAGAATTGTTGTTCTTGCCGCTGTCATTATTGTTTTGTTGCTGTTATAATTATTATTATTAATCTATCATTTGCTCTAACACATTTTCTGTCCCTTTATGTTTGAGACATTTTTTTTTATTTCCCTGAAGCACGCATTTGGATTTTTTAGTCCAACCTTTGCAGTTTTTTGGGTCTGGCCTAAAGATTTTCTCTGAGCCCAGCCTCAGCCTTGGTCCCACCTCCATTTGTTTTGAATGATAACAATGGTTAGCGACTGCTTCGTAAATCCAGCCGGAGATCTTCATCATAACAATATATCCTCCCTGCTAGAGGTGGACGACCCACTGTAAGCTCCAGCCAGCCGGGCTCTGGCTCCGCTCGAGGTTCTTTTGAATTTTTGAGCCCATAACGAGCCAAGCTTTCATGTGGCTTCTTCCTGCCCTCCTCCCTCTGCCCAGGATGTGGCGTAAGGCCAGAGCTGCAGTCTGTGGCACTGGGCCCCAGATTCGAATCTCGTCCTCGGATCAACTTCCTGTGATTCTGAGCAAATCATTTAGGGCCAGATGTAGGAAAATCGTATTTACCGATTCATAAATACCGAATTTTACCGATTCGGTATTTATGAATCGGTAAATATGAAGGAGGGAGATTTAGGTAGATTCGGTAATTGAATTACCGAATCTGTAAAAATCGGTATTTACCGAATCGGTAAAATTGGCCCCCTACATGTCAATTCTTAAATACCGGTCGGTAACGGCCGAAATCGGCCGTTACCGACCGGTATTTGGGCTCCTACATCTGGCCCATAATCTCTCCCCATGCCTATTATCAATGCAATGACCTTCTGTAATACGTGCTCATGTAAAGCGCTCCAATACCTTCTGGTGGAGTTTGCGCTATATTAAAAAAATTGCAGAAAAATGCGCTAAGAGGTAAAAACAATGCCTTAACATAAGGGAAGACAAATAGATAACCATTTACTGGCTGATTTAGACAAAATGAAACCAGACAACCTTATTAAATTGCGGCTCCCTGCTTACACTGTGTGATCTTAGACAAACATCTTTATTTCACAAAAACTCTTTTTTCTTCACTATCACCTATTAAAGCACTTTCAAATATGTGAGTTCACGCTACAATTGTACAAAACAATCACGTTTAAAAAGTACTTCTCTGTTCAGTGCTATGATGTGCCCTATTTATGTCAACCCTTCCACATGTTAAGGAAATAGACTTTTTTGAATTTTGAAGAGACTTCATCATACTTCACATGGTTTGCTGTATGATTTATATGGCAAGCATTTTCAGGGCTCGGCTCGTGCACGGGCTCTAAGATACGAGCCAGCCCCTTGCCTCCACTCCGCTCTTCCTGTTCATTTGTGGTCTCACCCACCTCTCCCCCCGCCCTTTGCTGTCTCCGTGTCTTTGTCTGCATTGATTGGGCTGTGAGATGAGCGAGGGGCTCCCGGGTGGTGGTCGGTCATGCTTGGTGGCCACTGGCTTTGCTCCCCATTCGTCTTGGCACGCGCATCTCCTATGCAAGCCCACGCGCAGGTCGTTAAAGGCTGGTGGTCGTGGTGGCGCACTAATGAGCTGGCCTCCCTCTGCCCCCCAGAAATAACGAGCCCGGGTTCACGTGCGCGCGCCCACGCGCGTGCCACCCGAGAGGGGGTCGCCGGATGCCTCTGCATTAAGCCACCGGTTTGTACCTTGTCCAAAAGGCGCCATCATTAGCCGCTGTCCACACAGGGGGCCTGCGACGCGACGCGCGCGGTGCACATTTGATTAGGTGCATTTTTATGGCCCTCCGCTGCCTCGGTCGCTGGCTTTGCAGGGGCCCCTCTGTCGTGAGAGGCTGGCCTTTCTTGTTCAAGGGAGGGCGCTTCCCCCGGCTGCAGCCGGCTTCTGCCGAGTGGGCAGCGCACGTTTAGGGTAATTCGCTTTAGAGGTGACAATTTAATAAATATGGATTTTGCAGTGAATTTTAATGAGCCTTATTTGGCGCCGAAGAGGGCCCGTCCGCTGCTTCAGCACCGGGCTTGTAACTGCACACACATTTCGTGGGCTCGCATTAACCCTTGCGTGTCCCACACTTCCGCTCTCTGCATCTTTCCCTTACTGGGCGCCATGTCAACGCGGGCTGTCTGCAGGGCAGCTGCACGTCTAGGACGGGCATTGTGCCCCCCCTCAGACAGGTAGGGTCTGGCGCTGGTGGCACCTGGCGCGACTATCTTTTCAGCGCCCCCTCCCCATGACCTCCTCCTCGGATTTCTTCACAACCACCCTGGAAAAAATGCCCCTCACTTCTCCATAGCCCCACTTTCAAAATACATTTTCATTTGTTTTAAAGCGCTGAGAAAGGCTGGCTTTACTAATCCTCTCAGCTATACACATACAATACAGATCTGTTCTTTGCAGCAGGCACATTAACCATCTACGCTACTTTATGGAGAGTCAAAACTGCCACCAGACAAAACTACCCTCTCTCTCTCTAGCAGGGACAATAATGATGAGTTATCATAACATTTTTATTGCTGCCTGAAAGCTGGACTCATAAAGAACTCTGCAGCTGGTGCTTTTAAATCCTACATTATTGCTAAACACAGCTAAATCCTCCAGGTCAGCACCCAGTGCAGCTGCACCAGTCGCACCGCGCTAAAGCCGCCCTGTCCACAAATCTCTGCCCGCCTAACCTGGTGCACAGGTCTCGGTTCTCGGGTTGGAACTGGTGCCTGCCCAAAGATCAGAATTGTTTTTGTGCAGGAAGGTCACGGTGTCCAGTTCCCCACAAACAATCGTGTTTACGACATATGCACCCTTGCACTATGGTGCCTGCGTTGGCGCTAGCTAGTCAAAAGTGCGCCAGTGCCAGCTCAGGCAAAGGACAGGAATACGCTGCATGATGTTAAATATGGTGCGTCGCCTTTTCACGCAGCGCAGTCATGTGACCTCCTGCGTTGCATCACGTGAACGTTTGATAAATATGCCCCTCAGTGTCAGTCCTACACCTTGAGCAGCAGTCTTACTCATTTGATGCAAGTCTCACATCTTGATGCACAATCTCACAGGTGCACGTTTCACAAGGATGAGCGCACGCTCAGTGGGCGTGAACACCTGAGATTGGAGGATTTGTTTTATTATTGATTCCCCTCCCCCCCCATCCCTTTCAAGGGGATTCGCAGTCACAACATATGATTGAGAATCTACCTGGAAGAAGCTGGGTGAAAAAATGAAATCAAATGAATGTAGAAGTGTAACTAGATACCATGGTAACTAACAGGCCATGTAACATTATATTTAACGAAAAGCTTCTGTCACCTGTGGCTTTTTAGAAATTGTCCTGAAAATACACAATTGTTACATCCTGTTCTGAAAATTATCTTCGGGTGCAACACTCTTGGACAGGGTCAGTCTTACGTGACATACTTTCTTAAAGTATGTAGGGCCTCATTTATGAGGCCGTGCGTCACTTTTAAGCCGCCGGTCCGTCACTTTTTGTGACGCACCAGCAGCGTAAATAATGTGCCTTGTTGCAACATATTTACAAAGTGACGCATCTAGGTAGATGCGTCACTTTGTAAACCCCTGCGCCACATTATACCTGCGCCAGGTATAATGTATGCAGGGGGGGCGTTCTGACGCAAGAAAGGGTCATAGAAGTGACGCAGTGAAATCTATAAGATTTCACTGCGCCACTTCTAGGACACAAATGCGTCAATTTCTTACGCCTGCCTAACAGCAGGCGTAAGACTGACGCAGGTCCTTTCACATGGTGCTTGCCCCATGTGAAAGGACACTTTGCTGGAGTTGCGTCACTTTTGTGACACACTCCAGCAATGCGTCACTTTTGCACCATACAGATACGTCAGAAATACTGACATATCTGTAACTCCTTGCTGTAAATATGAAGCATCATTGGTGTCGCAAGGAGGGTGCAGTGAAAAGTGACGCATTGCTGTTTTCACGCAGCGATGCGTCACTTTTCATAAATGAAGCCCAAAGCTTTTTGGAAAAGTTATGTTATTTTGGACATAAATTAATTGGATATTGGACTATTTTCAACATCCTCTCACACCAGGGTAGGGATGTCTTAGCACTTTACATCACACACACCTAAGAAGACAATGAATCATACATGTGTAAATCAGTTTATAGAAAATATTGCATAATCCAAAGGGGTCTACAGGGTGTAAAATTCATCTCAGCCACACTGGTAGGCATTTTTTAAGAGTGCTTGGTCTGGAGAAGCAGAAACTCAGGATTCAGAACATAACACAGTGGTTAGGGTTGATTTTAACAATACACATTTATTTTTATCCAAAGAAACCTTTTTTAGCAACATCAGGATAATGAAAGACTGGGAAAAAAACAACAACTTTCTATCCTGTACAATGCAATTTGCCTGCAGCTGTTTGATGGTAGTTCATAGCTCATTGTGGTAGATTGCAATAGTAACGTATAAACTTCACATTAACAAAACAATCTGTGTGACAAAAGCAGTAAGCCAATGAGATATGCACATAAAATACTGGGGCATATTACCAACAACTAGCGATAATTTTTGTCTCTAACTTGTTTAGAGACAAAAATTATCGCCGCACATCGGCGATTTTTATCGCAGATAAACCTTGCTATTAGCAAGGTTTATCGCAAATGCGATAAAAAACGGCCGCAATGCATGAATATCGCTGAAAAGTCAGCGATATTCATGCATTTTCGAGCAAATGCTCTTAGCCATGTTATCCACCTCCCATTGGATGACATGGTGAAGAACTGCTCAGGGCAGGTGTTAGCTTTTGGAGATATTCGCGCTTAGCGCGAATATCTCCAAAAGTTGGTAATAGGAGATAGTGATGTTAGCGACTGTTTCCAGTCGCTAACATCTTGGCACGCCCACTTTGCATGTCATTAGTGATAAATATCACTGACATGCAAAGCGGGGCCCAAGATGTTCGCTATCTCCTATTAGCTGTCACTAACTGGTGTTAGCGACAACTTGGTAATAGGGAGATAATTTTATCTCCGCTTTCTTGGCTTTTAAAGCCAAAAAAGCGGAGATAAACCCCCTTGATAATATGCCCCACTGTTCTTACGTCTGCAGGGTACACGTTCTTCACAACAGGCATATTAACCCTCTGCGCTTCTTTAGACGAGTCAAAACTGCCACTAGACGAATCGCTTTTCTCTCTCCTGCAGGTACGTTACTCACCGGAGTTATTTTGGAACTTTTATTGTTGCCAGAAAACTGCTGAAGATAAAAGGAACTCTCCAGTGCTTTTAAAATTGATGCAGTGCTACAAAACCAGCACCAACTTAAGAAAACACCCCCTAATCCTTCCAGGGTCCCGAGGAAAAGCCCGATGCCCGGTACGGCCAATCCGGCCTCGGTCACCTTGCTTGAGGTCCAGTACCCACAGTGCCACCGTGCATGAGGTGCAGTACCCACAGTGTCACAGTGCATGAGGTCCACTACCCGCAGTGCCACTGTGAATGAGGTCCTGTACCTGCAGTGCCACCATGCATGAGGTCCAGTACCTGCAGTGCCACCATGCATGAGGTCCAGTACCTGCAGTGCCACAATGCATGAGGTCTCGTACCTGCAGTGCGACCGTGCATGAGGTCCAGTACCCGCAGTGCCACCGTGCATGAGCTCCAGTACCTGCAGTGCGACCGTGCATGAGGTCCAGTACCCGCAGTGCCACCGTGCATGAGCTCCAGTACCCGCAGTGCCACCGTGCATGAGCTCCAGTACCTGCAGTGCCACTGTGCATGAGGTCCACTACCCGCAGTGCCACCATGCATGAGGTCCAGTACCCGCAGTGCCACCGTGCATGAGCTCCAGTACCTGCAGTGCCACTGTGCATGAGGTCCACTACCCGCAGTGCCACTGTGCATGAGGTCCAGTACCCGCAGTGCCACTGTGCATGAGGTCCAGTACCTGCAGTGCCACTGTGCATGAGGTCCAGTACCTGCAGTGCCAAAGTGCATGAGGTCCAGTACCTGCAGTGCAACCGTGCATGAGATCGAGTACTTGCAGTGCCACCGTGCATGAGGTCCAGTACCTGCAGTGCCACTGTGCATGAGGTCCACTACCCGCAGTGCCACTGTGCATGAGGTCCAGTACCCGCAGTGCCACTGTGCATGAGGTCCAGTACCTGCAGTGCCAAAGTGCACGAGGTCCAGTACCTGCAGTGCCACTGTGCATGAGGTCCAGTACCTGCAGTGCCACTGTGCATGAGGTCCACTACCCGCAGTGCCACTGTGCATGAGGTCCAGTACCTGCAGTGCCACTGTGCATGAGGTCCAGTAGCTGCAGTGCCAAAGTGCACGAGGTCCAGTACCTGCAGTGCCACTGTGCATGAGGTCCAGTACCTGCAGTGCCACTGTGCATGAGGTCCACTACCCGCAGTGCCACTGTGCATGAGGTCCAGTACCCGCAGTGCCATTGTGCATGAGGTCCAGTACCTGCACTGCCACTGTGCATGAGGTGCAGTACCTGCAGTGCCACCATGCATGAGGCCCAGTGCCCGCAGTGCCACTGTGCATGAGGTCCAGTACCCGCAGTGCCACTGTGAATGAGGTCCACTACCCGCAGTGCCACTGTGAATGAGGTCCAGTACCCGCACTGCCACCGTGCATAAGGTCCAGTACCTGCAGTGCCAAAGTGCATGAGGTCCAGTACCTGCAGTGCCAAAGTGCATGAGGTCCAGTACCCGCAGTGCCACCGTGCATGAGGTCCAGTACCCACAGTGCCACCATGCAGGAGGTCCTGTACCAGCATGCATGAGGTCCAGTACCCGCACTGCCACCGTGCATAAGGTCCAGTACCTGCAGTGCCAAAGTGCATGAGGTCCAGTACCTGCAGTGCCACAGTGCATGAGGTCCAGTACCTGCAGTGCCACTGTGCATGAGGTCCAGTACCCGCAGTGCCACCGTGCATGAGGTCCAGTACCTGCAGTGCCACCTGCATGAGGTCCAGTACCTGCAGTGCCACCGTGCATGAGGTTCAGTACCTACAGTGCCACCGCGCATGAGGTTCAGTACCTGCAGTGCCACCGTGCATGAGGTCCAGTACCTGCAGTGCCACTGTGCATGAGGTCCAGTACCTGCAGTGCCACCATGCATGAGGTTCAGTACCTACAGTGCCACTGTGCATGAGGTTCAGTACCTGCAGTGCCACCGTGCATGCAGTTCAGTACCTGCAGTGCCAGGCAGTGCCACCGTACATGAGGTCCAGTACCCGCAGTGCCACCGTGCATGCGGTCCAGTACCCGCAGTGCAACCGTGCTTGAGGTCCAGTACCCGCAGTGCCACTGTGCATGAGGTCCAGTACCTGCAGTGCCACCGTGCATGAGGTTCAGTTCCCACAGTGCCACCGTGCATGAGGTCCAGTACCCGCAGTGCCACTGTGAATGAGGTCCAGTACCTACAGTGACACCGTGTATGAGGTCCAGTACCTACAGTGCCACCGTGCATGAGGTCCAGTACCCGCAGTGCCACCGTGCATGAGGTCCAGTACATACAGTACCACCATGCATGAGGTCCAGTACCCGCAGTGCCACCGTGCATGAGGTCCAGTACCTGCAGTGCCACCATGCATGAGGTCCAGTACCTACAGTGACACCGTGTATGAGGTCCAGTACCTACAGTGCCACCGTGCATGAGGTCCAGTACCCGCAGTGCCACCGTGCATGAGGTCCACTACCCGCAGTGCCACCTGCATGAGATCCAGTACCTGCAGTGCCACTGTGAATGAGGTTCAGTACCGCAGTGCCACCGTGCATGAGGTCCACTAACCGCAGTGCCACTGTGAATAAGGTCCAGTACCTGCAGTGCCAAAGTGCATGAGGTCGAGTACCTGCAGTGCCAAAGTGCATGAGGTCCAGTACCTGCAGTGCCACCGTGCATGAGGTCCAGTACATACAGTACCACCGTGCATGAGGTCCAGTACCTGCAGTGCCACAGTGCATGAGGTCCAGTACCTGCAGTGCCACCGTGCATGAGGTCCAGTACCTGCAGTGCCACCGTGCATGAGGTCCAGTACATACAGTACCACCGTGCATGAGGTCCAGTACCTGCAGTGCCACCGTGCATGAGGTCCAGTACATACAGTACCACCGTGCATGAGGTCCAGTACCTGCAGTGCCACCGTGCATGAGGTCCAGTACATACAGTACCACCGTGCATGAGGTCCAGTACCTGCAGTGCCACTGTGCATGAGGTCCGGTACCTGCAGTGCCACAGTGCATGAGGTCCAGTACCTGCAGTGCCACCATGCATGAGGTTCAGTACCTGCAGTGCCACCATGCATGAGGTCCAGTACCTGCAGTGCCACTGTGCATGAGGTCCAGTACCCGCAGTGCCACCGTGCATGAGGTCCAGTACCTACAGTGCCACCGTGCATGAGGTCCAGTACCTGCAGTGCCACCGTGCATGAGGTTCAGTACCTACAGTGCCACCGTGCATGAGGTCCAGTACCTGCAGTGCCACCGTGCATGAGGTCCAGTACATACAGTACCACCGTGCATGAGGTCCAGTACCTGCAGTGCCACAGTGCATGAGGTCCAGTACATACAGTACCACCGTGCATGAGGTCCAGTACCTGCAGTGCCACCGTGCATGAGGTCCAGTACCTGCAGTGCCACAGTGCATGAGGTCCAGTACCTGCAGTGCCAAAGTGCATGAGGTCCAGTACCTGCAGTGCCAAAGTGCATGAGGTCCAGTACCTGCAGTGCCACCGTGCATGAGGTCCAGTACATACAGTGCCACCATGCATGAGGTTCAGTACCTGCAGTGCCACTGTGCATGAGGTCCAGTACCCGCAGTGCCACGGTGCATGAGGTCCAGTACCTGCAGTGCCACAATGCATGAGGTCCAGTACCTGCAGTGCCACTGTGCATGAGGTCCAGTACCCGCAGTGCCACCGTGCATGAGGTTCAGTACCTGCAGTGCCACAATGCATGAGGTCCAGTACCTGCAGTGCCACTGTGCATGAGGTCCAGTACCCGCAGTGCCACCGTGCATGAGATCCAGTACCTACAGTGCCACCGTGCATGAGGTCCAGTACCTGCAGTGCCACCATGCATGAGGTTCAGTACCTACAGTGCCACCGTGCATGAGGTCCAGTACCTGCAGTGCCACCATGCATGAGGTTCAGTACCTACAGTGCCACCGTGCATGAGGTCCAGTACCTGCAGTGCCACAGTGCATGAGGTCCAGTACCCGCAGTGCCACAGTGCATGAGGTCCAGTACCTGCAGTGCCACAGTGCATGAGGTCCAGTACCCGCAGTGCCAAAGTGCATGAGGTCCAGTACCTGCAGTGCCAAAGTGCATGAGGTCCAGTACCTGCAGTGCCACCATGCATGAGGCCCAGTGCCCGCAGTGCCACCGTGCATGAGGTCCAGTACCTGCAGTGCCACTGTGCATGAGGTCCAGTACCTGCAGTGCCACCATGCATGAGGTTCAGTACCTACAGTGCCACCGTGCATGAGGTCCAGTACCTGCAGTGCCAAAGTGCATAAGGTCCAGTACCTGCAGTGCCAAAGTGCATGAGGTCCAGTACCTGCAGTGCCACCGTGCATGAGGTCCAGTACATACAGTACCACCGTGCATGAGGTCCAGTACCTGCAGTGCCACAGTGCATGAGGTCCAGTACATACAGTACCACCGTGCATGAGGTTCAGTACCCACAGTGCCACCGTGCATGAGGTCCAGTAGCTGCAGTGCCACCGTGCATGAGGTCCAGTACCTGCAGTGCCACCGTGCATGAGGTCCAGTACCTGCAGTGCCACCGTGCATGAGGTCCAGTACATACAGTACCACCGTGCATGAGGTTCAGTACCCACAGTGCCACCGTGCATGAGGTCCAGTAGCTGCAGTGCCACCGTGCATGAGGTCCAGTACCTGCAGTGCCACCGTGCATGAGGTCCAGTACCTGCAGTGCCACCGTGCATGAGGTCCAGTACCTACAGTGCCACCGTGCATGAGGTCCAGTACCTGCAGTGCCACCATGCATGAGGTTCAGTACCTGCAGTGCCACCGTGCATGAGGTCCAGTACCTGCAGTGCCACCGTGCATGAGGTCCAGTACCTGCAGTGCCACCATGCATGAGGTTCAGTACCTACAGTGCCACCGCGCATGAGGTTCAGTACCTGCAGTGCCACCGTGCATGAGGTCCAGTACCTGCAGTGCCACCGTGCATGAGGTCCAGTACCTGCAGTGCCACCATGCATGAGGTTCAGTACCTACAGTGCCACTGTGCATGAGGTTCAGTACCTGCAGTGCCACCGTGCATGCAGTTCAGTACCTGCAGTGCCAGGCAGTGCCACCGTGCATGAGGTTCAGTTCCCACAGTGCCACCGTGCATGAGGTCCAGTACCCGCAGTGCCACCGTGCATGAGGTCCAGTACCTACAGTGCCACTGTGCATGAGGTCCAGTACCCGCAGTGCCACCGTGCATGAGGTCCAGTACCTGCAGTGCCACCATGCATGAGGTCCAGTACCTGCAGTGCCACTGTGCATGAGGTCCAGTACCCGCAGTGCCACCGTGCATGAGGTCCAGTACCCGCAGTGCCACCGTGCATGAGGTCCAGTACCTACAGTGACACCGTGTATGAGGTCCAGTACCTACAGTGCCACCGTGCATGAGGTCCAGTACCCGCAGTGCCACCGTGCATGAGGTACACTACCCGCAGTGCCACCTGCATGAGGTCCAGTACCTGCAGTGCCACTGTGAATGAGGTTCAGTACCGCAGTGCCACCGTGCATGAGGTCCACTAACCGCAGTGCCACTGTGAATGAGGTCGAGTACCTGCAGTGCCACCGTGCATGAGGTCCAGTACCTGCAGTGCCACTGTGCATGAGGTCCAGTACCTGCAGTGCCAAAGTGCATGAGGTCCAGTACCTGCAGTGCCAAAGTGCATGAGGTCGAGTACCTGCAGTGCCAAAGTGCATGAGGTCCAGTACCCGCAGTGCCACCGTGCATGAGGTACACTACCCGCAGTGCCACCTGCATGAGGTCCAGTACCTGCAGTGCCACTGTGAATGAGGTTCAGTACCGCAGTGCCACCGTGCATGAGGTCCACTAACCGCAGTGCCACTGTGAATGAGGTCGAGTACCTGCAGTGCCAAAGTGCATGAGGTCCAGTACCTGCAGTGCCAAAGTGCATGAGGTCCAGTACCTGCAGTGCCAAAGTGCATGAGGTCGAGTACCTGCAGTGCCAAAGTGCATGAGGTCCAGTACCTGCAGTGCCAAAGTGCATGAGGTCGAGTACCTGCAGTGCCAAAGTGCATGAGGTCCAGTACCTGCAGTGCCACAGTGCATGAGGTCCAGTACCTGCAGTGCATGAGGTCCTGTACCTGCAGTGCCACTGTGCTTGAGGTCCAGTACCTGCAGTACCACTGTGCATGAGGTCCAGTACCCGCAGTGCCACCGTGCATGAGGTCCAGTACATACAGTACCACCGTGCATGAGGTCCAGTACCTGCAGTGCCACAGTGCATAAGGTCCAGTACCTGCAGTGCCACCATGCATGAGGTTCAGTACCTGCAGTGCCACCATGCATGAGGTCCAGTACCTGCAGTGCCACTGTGCATGAGGTCCAGTACCCGCAGTGCCACCGTGCATGAGATCCAGTACCTGCAGTGCCACCGTGCATGAGGTCCAGTACATACAGTACCACCGTGCATGAGGTCCAGTACCTGCAGTGCCACTGTGCATGAGGTCCACTACCCGCAGTGCCACTGTGCATGAGGTCCAGTACCTGCAGTGCCAAAGTGCACAAGGTCCAGTACCTGCAGTGCCACTGTGCATGAGGTCCAGTACCTGCAGTGCCACTGTGCATGAGGTCCACTACCCGCAGTGCAACTGTGCATGAGGTCCAGTACCTGCAGTGCCACTGTGCATGAGGTCCAGTAGCTGCAGTGCCAAAGTGCACGAGGTCCAGTACCTGCAGTGCCACTGTGCATGAGGTCCAGTACCTGCAGTGCCACTGTGCATGAGGTCCACTACCCGCAGTGCCACTGTGCATGAGGTCCAGTACCCGCAGTGCCATTGTGCATGAGGTCCAGTACCTGCACTGCCACTGTGCATGAGGTGCAGTACCTGCAGTGCCACCATGCATGAGGCCCAGTGCCCGCAGTGCCACTGTGCATGAGGTCCAGTACCCGCAGTGCCACTGTGAATGAGGTCCACTACCCGCAGTGCCACTGTGAATGAGGTCCAGTACCCGCACTGCCACCGTGCATAAGGTCCAGTACCTGCAGTGCCAAAGTGCATGAGGTCCAGTACCTGCAGTGCCAAAGTGCATGAGGTCCAGTACCCGCAGTGCCACCGTGCATGAGGTCCACTACCCGCAGTGCCACCATGCAGGAGGTCCTGTACCAGCATGCATGAGGTCCAGTACCCGCAGTGCCACCGTGCATGAGGTCCAGTACATACAGTACCACCATGCATGAGGTCCAGTACCTGCAGTGCCACAGTGCATGAGGTCCAGTACCTGCAGTGCCACTGTGCATGAGGTCCAGTACCCGCAGTGCCACCGTGCATGAGGTCCAGTACCTGCAGTGCCACCATGCATGAGGTTCAGTACCTACAGTGCCACCGCGCATGAGGTTCAGTACCTGCAGTGCCACCGTGCATGAGGTCCAGTACCTGCAGTGCCACCGTGCATGAGGTCCAGTACCTGCAGTGCCACCGTGCATGAGGTCAAGTACCTACAGTGCCACTGTGCATGAGGTTCAGTACCTGCAGTGCCACCGTGCATGCAGTTCAGTACCTGCAGTGCCAGGCAGTGCCACCGTACATGAGGTCCAGTACCCACAGTGCCACCGTGCATGCGGTCCAGTACCCGCAGTGCAACCGTGCTTGAGGTCCAGTACCCGCAATGCCACTGTGCATGAGGTCCAGTACCTGCAGTGCCACCGTGCATGAGGTTCAGTTCCCACAGTGCCACCGTGCATGAGGTCCAGTACCCGCAGTGCCACCGTGCATGAGGTCAAGTACCTACAGTGCCACTGTGCATGAGGTCCAGTACCCGCAGTGCCACCGTGCATGAGGTCCAGTACCTGCAGTGCCACCATACATGAGGTCCAGTACCTACAGTGACACCGTGTATGAGGTCCAGTACCTACAGTGCCACCGTGCATGAGGTCCAGTACCCGCAGTGCCACCGTGCATGAGGTCCACTACCCGCAGTGCCACCTGCATGAGGTCCAGTACCTGCAGTGCCACTGTGAATGAGGTTCAGTACCGCAGTGCCACCGTGCATGAGGTCCACTAACCGCAGTGCCACTGTGAATAAGGTCGAGTACCTGCAGTGCCAAAGTGCATGAGGTCGAGTACCTGCAGTGCCAAAGTGCATGAGGTCGAGTACCTGCAGTGCCAAAGTGCATGAGGTCCAGTACATACAGTACCACCGTGCATGAGGTCCAGTACCTGCAGTGCCACAGTGCATGAGGTCCAGTACCTGCAGTGCCACTGTGCATGAGGTCCAGTACCCGCAGTGCCACCGTGCATGAGGTCCAGTACATACAGTACCACCGTGCATGAGGTCCAGTACCTGCAGTGCCACAGTGCATGAGGTCCAGTACCTGCAGTGCCACCATGCATGAGGTTCAGTACCTGCAGTGCCACCATGCATGAGGTCCAGTACCTGCAGTGCCACCATGCATGAGGTCCAGGACCCGCAGTGCCACCGTGCATGAGGTCCAGTACCTACAGTGCCACCGTGCATGAGGTCCAGTACCTGCAGTGCCACCATGCATGAGGTCCAGTACCTGCAGTGCCACCGTGCATGAGGTCGAGTACCTGCAGTGCCAAAGTGCATGAGGTCCAGTACCTGCAGTGCCAAAGTGCATGAGGTCCAGTACCTGCAGTGCCAAAGTGCATGAGGTCCAGTACCTGCAGTGCCACCGTGCATGAGGTCCAGTACATACAGTACCACCGTGCATTAGGTCCAGTACCTGCAGTGCCACAGTGCATGAGGTCCAGTACCTGCAGTGCCACTGTGCATGAGGTCCAGTACCTGCAGTGCCACCATGCATGAGGTTCAGTACCTACAGTGCCACCGTGCATGAGGTCCAGTACCTGCAGTGCCAAAGTGCATGAGGTCCAGTACCTACAGTGCCAAAGTGCATGAGGTCCAGTACCTGCAGTGCCACCGTGCATGAGGTCCAGTACATACAGTACCACCGTGCATGAGGTCCAGTACCTGCAGTGCCACAGTGCATGAGGTCCAGTACCTACAGTGCCACCGTGCATGAGGTCCAGTACCTGCAGTGCCACCATGCATGAGGTTCAGTACCTACAGTGCCACCGTGCATGAGGTCCAGTACCTGCAGTGCCACCATGCATGAGGTTCAGTACCTACAGTGCCACCGCGCATGAGGTTCAGTACCTGCAGTGCCACCGTGCATGAGGTCCAGTACCTGCAGTGCCAAAGTGCATGAGGTCCAGTACCTGCAGTGCCAAAGTGCATGAGGTCCAGTACCTGCAGTGCCACCGTGCATGAGGTTCAGTACCTACAGTGCCACTGTGCATGAGGTTCAGTACCTGCAGTGCCACCGTGCATGCAGTGTACCTGCAGTGCCAGGCAGTGCCACCGTACATGAGGTCCAGTACCCGCAGTGCCACCGTGCATGCGGTCCAGTACCCGCAGTGCAACCGTGCTTGAGGTCCAGTACCCGCAGTGCCACTGTGCATGAGGTCCAGTACCTGCAGTGCCACCGTGCATGAGGTTCAGTTCCCACAGTGCCACCGTGCATGAGGTCCAGTACCCGCAGTGCCACCGTGCATGAGGTCCAGTACCTACAGTGCCACTGTGCATGAGGTCCAGTACCCGCAGTGCCACCGTGCATGAGGTCCAGTACCTGCAGTGCCACCATGCATGAGGTCCAGTACCTGCAGTGCCACTGTGCATGAGGTCCAGTACCCGCAGTGCCACCGTGCATGAGGTCCAGTACCTACAGTGCCACCGTGCATGAGGTCCAGTACCCGCAGTGCCACCGTGCATGAGGTCCACTACCCGCAGTGCCACCTGCATGAGGTCCAGTACCTGCAGTGCCACTGTGAATGAGGTTCAGTACCGCAGTGCCACCGTGCTTGAGGTCCAGTACCCGCAGTGCCACCGTGCATGAGGTCAGTACCTACAGTGACACCGTGTATGAGGTCCAGTACCTACAGTGCCACCGTGCATGAGGTCCAGTACCCGCAGTGCCACCGTGCATGAGGTCCACTACCCGCAGTGCCACCTGCATGAGGTCCAGTACCTGCAGTGCCACTGTGAATGAGGTTCAGTACGCAGTGCCACCGTGCTTGAGGTCCAGTACCCGCAGTGCCACTGTGAATGAGGTCAGTACCTGCAGTGCCAAAGTGCATGAGGTCGAGTACCTGCAGTGCCAAAGTGCATGAGGTCGAGTACCTGCAGTGCCAAAGTGCATGAGGTCCAGTACCTGCAGTGCCACCGTGCATGAGGTCCAGTACATACAGTACCACCGTGCATGAGGTCCAGTACCTGCAGTGCCACAGTGCATGAGGTCCAGTACCTGCAGTGCCACGGTGCATGAGGTCCAGTACCTGCAGTGCCACCGTGCCATGAGGTCCAGTACCTGCAGTGCCACTGTGCATGAGGTCCAGTACCCGCAGTGCCACCGTGCATGAGGTCCAGTACATACAGTACCACCGTGCATGAGGTCCAGTACCTGCAGTGCCACAGTGCATGAGGTCCAGTACCTGCAGTGCCACCATGCATGAGGTTCAGTACCTGCAGTGCCACCATGCATGAGGTCCAGTACCTGCAGTGCCACTGTGCATGAGGTCCAGTACCCGCAGTACCACCGTGCATGAGATCCAGTACCTGCAGTGCCACCGTGCATGAGGTCCAGTACATACAGTACCACCGTGCATGAGGTCCAGTACCTGCAGTGCCACAGTGCATGAGGTCCAGTACCTGCAGTGCCACTGTGCATGAGGTCCAGTACCCGCACTGCCACCGTGCATGAGGTCCAGTACCTACAGTGCCACCGTGCATGAGGTCCAGTACCTGCAGTGCCACCAGGCATGAGGTTCAGTACCTACAGTGCCACCGTGCATGAGGTCCAGTACCTGCAGTGCCACCATGCATGAGGTTCAGTACCTACAGTGCCACCGCGCATGAGGTTCAGTACCTGCAGTGCCACCGTGCATGAGGTCCAGTACATACAGTACCACCGTGCATGAGGTCCAGTACCTGCAGTGCCACAGTGCATGAGGTCCAGTACCTACAGTGCCACCGTGCATGAGGTCCAGTACCTGCAGTGCCACCATGCATGAGATTCAGTACCTACAGTGCCACCGTGCATGAGGTCCAGTACCTGCAGTGCCACCATGCATGAGGTCCAGTACCTGCAGTGCCACCATGCATGAGGTTCAGTACCTACAGTGCCACCGCGCATGAGGTTCAGTACCTGCAGTGCCACCGTGCATGAGGTCCAGTACCTGCAGTGCCACCGTGCATGAGGTCCAGTACCTGCAGTGCCACCATGCATGAGGTTCAGTACCTACAGTGCCACTGTGCATGAGGTTCAGTACCTGCAGTGCCACCGTGCATACAGTGTACCTGCAGTGCCAGGCAGTGCCACCGTACATGAGGTCCAGTACCCGCAGTGCCACCGTGCATGCGGTCCAGTACCCGCAGTGCAACCGTGCTTGAGGTCCAGTACCCGCAGTGCCACTGTGCATGAGGTCCAGTACCTGCAGTGCCACCGTGCATGAGGTTCAGTTCCCAAAGTGCCACCGTGCATGAGGTCCAGTACCCGCAGTGCCACCGTGCATGAGGTCCAGTACCTACAGTGCCACTGTGCATGAGGTCCAGTACCCGCAGTGCCACCGTGCATGAGGTCCAGTACCTGCAGTGCCACCATGCATGAGGTCCAGTACCTGCAGTGCCACTGTGCATGAGGTCCAGTACCCGCAGTGCCACCGTGCATGAGGTCCAGTACCCGCAGTGCCACCGTGCATGAGGTCCAGTACCTACAGTGACACCGTGTATGCGGTCCAGTACCTACAGTGCCACCGTGCATGAGGTCCAGTACCCGCAGTGCCACCGTGCATGAGGTCCACTACCCGCAGTGCCACCTGCATGAGGTCCAGTACCTGCAGTGCCACTGTGAATGAGGTTCAGTACCGCAGTGCCACCGTGCATGAGGTCCACTAACCGCAGTGCCACTGTGAATGAGGTCCAGTACCTGCAGTGCCAAAGTGCATGAGGTCCAGTACCTGCAGTGCCACCGTGCATGAGGTCCAGTACATACAGTACCACCGTGCATGAGGTCCAGTACCTGCAGTGCCACAGTGCATGAGGTCCAGTACCTGCAGTGCCACTGTGCATGAGGTCCAGTACCCGCAGTGCCACCGTGCATGAGCTCCAGTACATACAGTACCACCGTGCATGAGGTCCAGTACCTGCAGTGCCACAGTGCATGAGGTCCAGTACCTGCAGTGCCACCATGCATGAGGTTCAGTACCTGCAGTGCCACCATGCATGAGGTCCAGTACCTGCAGTGCCACTGTGCATGAGGTCCAGTACCCGCAGTACCACCGTGCATGAGATCCAGTACCTGCAGTGCCACCGTGCATGAGGTCCAGTACATACAGTACCACCGTGCATGAGGTCCAGTACCTGCAGTGCCACAGTGCATGAGGTCCAGTACCTGCAGTGCCACTGTGCATGAGGTCCAGTACCCGCACTGCCACCGTGCATGAGGTCCAGTACCTACAGTGCCACCGTGCATGAGGTCCAGTACCTGCAGTGCCACCATGCATGAGGTTCAGTACCTACAGTGCCACCGTGCATGAGGTCCAGTACCTGCAGTGCCACCATGCATGAGGTTCAGTACCTACAGTGCCACCGCGCATGAGGTTCAGTACCTGCAGTGCCACCGTGCATGAGGTCCAGTACCTGCAGTGCCACCGTGCATGAGGTCCAGTACCTGCAGTGCCACCATGCATGAGGTTCAGTACCTACAGTGCCACTGTGCATGAGGTTCAGTACCTGCAGTGCCACCGTGCATGCAGTTCAGTACCTGCAGTGCCAGGCAGTGCCACTGTACATGAGGTCCAGTACCCGCAGTGCCACCGTGCATGCGGTCCAGTACCCGCAGTGCAACCGTGCTTGAGGTCCAGTACCCGCAGTGCCACTGTGCATGAGGTCCAGTACCTGCAGTGCCACCGTGCATGAGGTTCAGTTCCCACAGTGCCACCGTGCATGAGGTCCAGTACCCGCAGTGCCACCGTGCATGAGGTCCAGTACCTACAGTGCCACTGTGCATGAGGTCCAGTACCCGCAGTGCCACCGTGCATGAGGTCCAGTACCTGCAGTGCCACCATGCATGAGGTCCAGTACCTGCAGTGCCACTGTGCATGAGGTCCAGTACCCGCAGTGCCACCGTGCATGAGGTCCAGTACCTGCAGTGCCACCGTGCATGAGGTCCAGTACCTGCAGTGCCACTGTGCATGAGGTCCAGTACCCGCAGTGCCACCGTGCATGAGGTCCAGTACCCGCAGTGCCACCGTGCATGAGGTCCAGTACCTACAGTGACACCGTGTATGAGGTCCAGTACCTACAGTGCCACCGTGCATGAGGTCCAGTACCCGCAGTGCCACCGTGCATGAGGTCCACTACCCGCAGTGCCACCTGCATGAGGTCCAGTACCTGCAGTGCCACTGTGAATGAGGTTCAGTACCGCAGTGCCACCGTGCATGAGGTCCACTAACCGCAGTGCCACTGTGAATGAGGTCCAGTACCTGCAGTGCCAAAGTGCATGAGGTCGAGTACCTGCAGTGCCAAAGTGCATGAGGTCGAGTACCTGCAGTGCCAAAGTGCATGAGGTCCAGTACCTGCAGTGCCACCGTGCATGAGGTCCAGTACATACAGTACCACCGTGCATGAGGTCCAGTACCTGCAGTGCCACACTGCATGAGGTCCAGTACCTGCAGTGCCACTGTGCATGAGGTCCAGTACCCGCAGTGCCACCATGCATGAGGTCCAGTACATACAGTACCACCGTGCATGAGGTCCAGTACCTGCAGTGCCACAGCGCATGAGGTCCAGTACCTGCAGTGCCACCATGCATGAGGTTCAGTACCTGCAGTGCCACAATGCATGAGGTCCAGTACCTGCAGTGCCACTGTGCATGAGGTCCAGTACCCGCAGTGCCACCGTGCATGAGATCCAGTACCTACAGTGCCACCGTGCATGAGGTCCAGTACCTGCAGTGCCACCATGCATGAGGTTCAGTACCTACAGTGCCACCGTGCATGAGGTCCAGTACCTGCAGTGCCACCATGCATGAGGTTCAGTACCTACAGTGCCACCGCGCATGAGGTTCAGTACCTGCAGTGCCACCGTGCATGAGGTCCAGTACCTGCAGTGCCACCGTGCATGAGGTCCAGTACCTGCAGTGCCACCATGCATGAGGTTCAGTACCTGCAATGCCACTGTGCATGAGGTCCAGTAGCTGCAGTGTCACCGTGCATGAGGTCCAGTACCTGCAGTGCCACTGTGCATGAGGTCCAGTACCCGCAGTGCCACCGTGCATGAGGTCCAGTACCTACAGTGCCACCGTGCATGAGGTCCAGTACCTGCAGTGCCACCATGCATGAGGTTCAGTACCTACAGTGCCACCGTGCATGAGGTCCAGTACCTGCAGTGCCACCGTGCATGAGGTCCAGTACCTGCAGTGCCACCGTGCATGAGGTCCAGTACCTGCAGTGCCACCATGCATGAGGTTCAGTACCTGCAGTGCCACTGTGCATGAGGTCCAGTAGCTGCAGTGTCACCATGCATGAGGTGCACTGCCCGCAGTGACACTGTGCATGAGGTCCACTACCCGCAGTGCCACCGTGCATGAGGTCCGGTACCTGCAGTACCACCATGCATGAGGTCCAGTACCTGCAGTGCCACTGTGCATGAGGTCCAGTACCTGCAGTGCCACCGTGCATGAGGTTCAGTACCTGCAGTGCCACCGTGCATGAGGTCCAGTACCTGCAGTGCCACCATGCATGAGGTCCAGTACCTGCACTGCCACTGTGCATGAGGTGCAGTACCTGCAGTAGCACCATGCATGAGGCCCAGTACCCGCAGTGCCACTTTGCATGAGGTCCAGTACCCGCAGTGCCACTGTGAATGAGGTCCACTACCCGCAGTGCCACTGTGAATGAGGTCCAGTACCCGCACTGCCACCGTGCATGAGGTGCAGTACCTGCAGTGCCAAAGTGCACGAGGTCCAGTACCTGCAGTGCCACCATGCATGAGGTTCAGTACCTACAGTGCCACCGCGCATCAGGTTCAGTACCTGCAGTGCCACCGTGCATGAGGTCCAGTACCTGCAGTGCCACCGTGCATGAGGTCCACTACCCGCAGTGCCACCGTGCATGAGGTCCGGTACCTGCAGTACCACCATGCATGAGGTCCAGTACCTGCAGTGCCACCGTGCATGAGGTTCAGTACCTGCAGTGTCACCGTGCATGAGGTCCAGTACCTGCAGTGCCACCATGCATGAGGTCCAGTACCTGCACTGCCGCTGTGCATGAGGTGCAGTACCTGCAGTAGCACCATGCATGAGGCCCAGTACCCGCAGTGCCACTGTGCATGAGGTCCAGTACCCGCAGTGCCACTGTGAATGAGGTCCACTACCCGCAGTGCCACTGTGAATGAGGTCCAGTACCCGCACTGCCACAGTGCATGAGGTGCAGTACCTCCAGTGCCACAGTGCATGAGGTCCAGTACCCGCACTGCCACAGTGCATGAGGTGCAGTACCTCCAGTGCCACTGTGCATGAGGTGCAGTACCTGCAGTATCACCATGCATGAGGCCCAGTACCCGCAGTGCCACTATGAATGAGGTCCAGTACCCGCAGTGCCGCTGTGCATGAGGTCCAGTACCTGCAGTGCCAAAGTGCACGAGGTCCAGTACCTGCAGTGCCAAAGTGCATGAGGTCCAGTACCTACAGTGCCACCGTGCATGAGGTCCAGTACCCGCAGTGCCACCGTGCATGAGGTCCATTACCCGCAGTGCCACCTGCATGAGGTCCAGTACCTGCAGTGCCATTGTGAATGAGGTTCAGTACCGCAGTGCCACTGTGCATGAGGTCCACTAACCGCAGTGCCACTGTGAATGAGGTCCAGTACCCGCACTGCCACAGTGCATGAGGTGCAGTACCTCCAGTGCCACAGTGCATGAGGTCCAGTACCTGCAGTGCCAAAGTGCATGAGGTCGAGTACCTGCAGTGCCAAAGTGCATAAGGTCCAGTACCTGCAGTGCCACCGTGCATGAGGTCCAGTACCCGCAGTGCCACCATGCATGAGGTCCTGTACCAGCATGCATGAGGTCCAGTACCCGCAGTGCCACCGTGCATGAGGTCCAGTACATACAGTACCACCATGCATGAGGTCCAGTACCTGCAGTGCCACAGTGCATGAGGTCCAGTACCTGCAGTGCCACTGTGCATGAGGTCCAGTACCCGCAGTGCCACCGTGCATGAGGTCCAGTACCTGCAGTGCCACCATGCATGAGGTTCAGTACCTACAGTGCCACCGTTCATGAGGTCCAGTACCTGCAGTGCCACCGTGCATGAGGTCCAGTACCTGCAGTGCCACCATGCATGAGGTTCAGTACCTACAGTGCCACTGTGCATGAGGTTCAGTACCTGCAGTGCCACCGTGCATGAGGTTCAGTACCTGCAGTGCCACCGTGCATGCAGTTCAGTACCTGCAGTGCCAGGCAGTGCCACCGTACATGAGGTCCAGTACCCGCAGTGCCACCGTGCATGCGGTCCAGTACCCGCAGTGCAACCGTGCTTGAGGTCCAGTACCCGCAGTGCCACTGTGCATGAGGTCCAGTACCTGCAGTGCCACCGTGCATGAGGTTCAGTTCCCACAGTGCCACCGTGCATGAGGTCCAGTACCCGCAGTGCCACTGTGCATGAGGTCCAGTACCTGCAATGCCACCGTGCATGAGGTCCAGTACCTGCAGTGCCACTGTGCATGAGGTCCAGTACCCGCAGTGCCACCGTGCATGAGGTCCAGTACCTGCAGTGCCACCTTGCATGAGGTCCAGTACCTACAGTGCCACTGTGCATGAGGTCCAGTACCTGCAGTGCCACAGTGCATGAGGTCCAGTACCTGCAGTGCCACTGTGCATGAGGTCCAGTACCCGCACTGCCACCGTGCATGAGGTCGAGTACCTGCAGTGCCACCGTGCATGAGCTCCAGTACCCGCAGTGCCACCATGCATGAGCTCCAGTACCCGCAGTGCCACCATGCATGAGGTCCAGTACCCGCAGTGCCACCGTGCATGAGGTCCAGTACAGACAGTACCACCGTGCATGAGGTCCAGTACCTGCAGTGCCACAGTGCATGAGGTCCAGTACCTGCAGTGCCACTGTGCATGAGGTCCAGTACCCGTAGTGCCACAGTGCATGAGGTTCACTACAGGCAGTGCCACCGTGCATGAGGTTCAGTACCTGCAGTGCCACCGTGCGTGAGGTCCAGTACCTGCAGTTCCACCGTGCATGATCTCCAGTACCGGCAGTGCCACCGTGCATGAGGTCCAGTACCCGCAGTGCCACTGTGCATGAGGTCCAGTACCCGCAGTGCCACTGTGCATGAGTTCCAGTACCCACAGTGCCACAGTGCATGAGGTCCAGTACCCGAAGTGCCATCGTGCGTGAGGTCCAGTACCTGCAGTGCCACCATGCATGAGGTCCAGTACCTGCAGTGCCACCGTGTATGAGGTCCAGTACCTGCAGTGCCACCGTGCATGAGGTCCAGTACCTGCAGTGCCACCGTGCATGAGGTCCAGTACTCGCAGTGCCACGGTGTATGAAGTCGAGTACCTACTGTGCTACCGTGCATGAGGTCCAGTACCTGCAGTGCCACCATGCATGAGGTCCAGAACCCGCAGTGACACCATGCATGAGGTCCAGTACCCGCAGTGCCACTGTGCATGAGGTCCAGTACCCGCAGTGACACCATGCATGAGGTCCAGTACCCGCAGTGCCACTGTGCACAAGGTCCAGTACCCGCAGTGCCACTGTGCATGAGGTCCAGTACCCGCAGTGCCACCGTGCATGAGGTCCAGTACCTGCAGTGCCACAGTGCATGAGGTCCAGTACATGCAGTGCCACTGTGCATGAGGTCCAGTACCCGCAGTGCCACCGTGCCTGAGGTCCAGTACCTACAGTGACACCATGCATGAGGTACAGTACGCGCAGTGCCACCGTGCATGAGGTCCACTACCCGCAGTGCCACCTGCATGAGGTCCAGTACCTGCAGTGCCACTGTGAATGAGGTTCAGTACCGCAGTGCCACCGTGCATGAGGTCCAGTACCCGCAGTGCCGCTGTGCATGAGGACCAGTACCTGCAGTGCCACTGTGCTTGAGGTCGAGTACCTGCAGTGCCACCGTGTATGAGGTCCAGTACCTGCAGTGCCACTGTGCATGAGATCCAGTACCCGCAGTGCCACCGTGCATGAGGTCCAGTACCCGCAGTGCCACCATGCATGAGGTCCAGTACCTGCAGTGCCAACGTGCATGAGGTCCAGTACCTGCAGTGCCACCGTACCTGAGGTCCAGTACCTGCAGTTCCACCATGCATGAGGTCCAGTACCTACAGTGACACCGTGTATGAGGTCCAGTACCCGCAGTGCCACCGTACATGAGGTACAGTACGTGCAGTGCCACCGTGCCTGAGGTCCAGTACCTGCAGTGCCACCGTGTATGAGGTCCAGTACCCGCAGTGCCACGGTGCATGAGGTCCAGTACCCGCAGTGCCACGGTGCATGAGGCCCAGTACGCACAGTGCCACAGTGCATGAGGTCCAGTACCCGCAGTGCCACCGTGCATGAGGTCCAGTACCTGCAGTGCCACCGTGCATGAGCTCCAGTACCTGTATTGCCACCGTGCATGAGGTCCAGT
Organism: Lissotriton helveticus; assembly: GCF_964261635.1. NCBI lineage: Eukaryota > Metazoa > Chordata > Amphibia > Caudata > Salamandridae > Lissotriton > Lissotriton helveticus. Next base: position 47,990,973 of record NC_136070.1, read on the forward strand.
ACCCGCAGTTCCACCGTACATGATATCCAGTAGCCGCAGTGCCACCGTGTATGAGGTCCAGTACCCGCAGTGCCACCGTGCATGAGGTCCAGTAACCGCAGTGCCACCGTGCATGAGGTCCAGTACCTGCAGTGCCACCGTGCATGAGGTCCAGTACCTGTATTGCCACCGTGCATGAGGTCCAGTACCCGCAGTGCCACTGTGCACAAGGTCCAGTACCCGCAGTGCCACCGTGCATGAGGTCCAGTACCTGCAGTGCCACAGTGCATGAGGTCCAGTACATGCAGTGCCACTGTGCATGAGGTCCAGTACCCGCAGTGCCACCGTGCCTGAGGTCCAGTACCTACAGTGACACCATGCATGAGGTACAGTACGCGCAGTGCCACCGTGCATGAGGTCCACTACCCGCAGTGCCACCTGCATGAGGTCCAGTACCTGCAGTGCCACTGTGAATGAGGTTCAGTACCGCAGTGCCACCGTGCATGAGGTCCAGTACCCGCAGTGCCGCTGTGCATGAGGACCAGTACCTGCAGTGCCACTGTGCTTGAGGTCGAGTACCTGCAGTGCCACCGTGTATGAGGTCCAGTACCTGCAGTGCCACTGTGCATGAGATCCAGTACCCGCAGTGCCACCGTGCATGAGGTCCAGTACCCGCAGTGCCAACGTGCATGAGGTCCAGTACCTGCAGTGCCACCGTGCATGAGGTCCAGTACCTGCAGTGCCAACGTGCATGAGGTCCAGTACCTGCAGTGCCACCGTACCTGAGGTCCAGTACTTGCAGTACCACCGTGCATGAGGTCCAGTACTTGCAGTTCCACCATGCATGAGGTCCAGTACCCGCAGTGCCACCGTACATGAGGTACAGTACGTGCAGTGCCACCGTGCCTGAGGTCCAGTACCTGCAGTGCCACCGTGTATGAGGTCCAGTACCCGCAGTGCCACGGTGCATGAGGTCCAGTACCCGCAGTGCCACGGTGCATGAGGCCCAGTACGCACAGTGCCACAGTGCATGAGGTCCAGTACCCGCAGTGCCACCGTGCATGAGGTCCAGTACCTGCAGTGCCACCGTGCATGAGCTCCAGTACCTGTATTGCCACCGTGCATGAGGTCCAGTACCCGCAGTTCCACCGTACATGATATCCAGTAGCCGCAGTGCCACCGTGTATGAGGTCCAGTACCCGCAGTGCCACCGTGCATGAGGTCCAGTAACCGCAGTGCCACCGTGCATGAGGTCCAGTACCCGCAGTGCCACTGTGCATGAGGTCCAGTGCCTGCAGTGACACCCTGCATGAGGACCAGTACCTACAGTGCCACCGTGCACGAGGTCCAGTACCTGCAATGCCACGGTGCATTAGGTTCAGTACCTACAGTGCCACCGTGCATGAGGTCCAGTACCTGCAGTGCCACCATGCATGAGGTCCAGTACCTGCAGTGCCACCGTGCATGAGGTCCAGTACCTGCAGTGCCACCATGCATGAGGTCCAGTACCTGCAGTGCCACCATGCATGAGGTCCAGTACCTGCAGTGCCACTGTGCATGGGCTCCAGTACACACAGTGCCATCGTGCATGAGGTCTAGTACCTGCAGTGCCACCGTGCATAAGGTCCAGTACCCGCAGTGCCACCGTGCATGAGGTCCAGTACCCACAGTGCCACCGTGCATAAGATCCAGTACCTACAGGGCCACCGTACATGAGGTCCAGTACCTACAGTGCCACCGTGAATGAGGTCCAGTACCTGCAGTGCCACCGTGCATGAGGTTCCGTACCTACAGTGTCACCGTGCATGAGGTCCAGTACCTGCAGTGCCACCGTACATGAGGTCCAGTACCTACAGTGCCACCGTGCATAAGATCCAGTACCTACAGTGCCACCGTACATGAGGTCCAGTACCTACAGTGCCACCGTGCATGAGGTCCAGTACCCACAGTGCCACCGTGCATAAGATCCAGTACCTACAGTGCCACCGTACATGAGGTCCAGTACCTACAGTGCCACCGTGCATGAGGTTCCGTACCCGCAGTGTCAGCGTGCATGAGGTCCAGTACCCACAGTGCCACCGTGCTTGAGGTCCAGTACCTGCAGTGCCACAGTGCATGAGTTCCAGTGCCCACAGTGCCACAGTGCATGAGGTCCAGTACCTGCAGTGCCACTGTGCATGAGGTCCAGTACCCGCAGTGCCACCGTGCATGAGGTCCAGTACCTGCAGTGCCACCTGCATGAGGTCCAGTACCTGCAGTGCCACCGTGCATGAGGTCCAGTACCCGCAGTGCCACCGTGCATGTGGTCCAGGACCCACACTGCCACCGGGCATGAGGTCCAGTACATGCAGTGCCACCGTGCATGAGGTCCAGTACCTGCAGTGCCACCGTGCATGAGGTTCAGTACCTACAGTGCCACTGTGCATGAGGTCCAGTACCTGCAGTGCCACCGTGCATGAGGTCCAGTACCTGCAGTGCCACGGTGCATGAGGTCCAGTACCTGCAGTGCCACCACGAATGAGGACCAGTACCTGCAGTGCCTCTGTGCATGAGGTCCAGTACCTGCTGTGCCACCGTGCATGAGGTCCAGAACCCGCGGTGCCACTGTGCAGGCGGTCCAGTACCTGCAGTGCCACAATGCATGAGGTCCAGTACATGCAGTGCCACCGTGCATGAGGTCCAGTACCTGCAGTGCCACCGTGCATGAGGTCCAGTACCCGCAGTGCCACCGTGCTTGAGGTTCAGTACCCGCAGTGCCACTGTGCATGAGGTCCAGTACCCACAGTGCCACCGTGCATGAGGTCCAGTAACCGCAGTGCCACTGTGAATGAGGTCCAGTACCTACAGTGCCACCATGCATGAGGACCAGTACCCGCAGTGCCACCGTGCATGAGGTCCAGTACCCACAGTGCCACTGCGAATGAGGACCAGTACCTGCCGTGCCACCGTCAATGAGGTCCAGTACCTGCAGTGCCACTGTCAATGAGGTCCAGTACCCACAGTGCCACCATGCATGAGGTCCAGTACCCGCAGTGCCACCGTCCATGAGGTCCAGTAGCTGCAGTGCCACCATGCATGAGGTCCAGTACCTGCAGTGCCACCTTGCATGAGGTCCAGTACCTGCAGTGCCACTGCGAATGAGGACCAGTACCTGCCGTGCCACCGTCAATGAGGTCCAGTACCTGCAGTGCCACCGTCAATGAGGTCCAGTACCTGCAGTGCCACTGTCAATGAGGTCCAGTACCCACAGTGCCACCATGCATGAGGACCAGTACCCGCAGTGCCACCGTGCATGAGGTCCAGTACCCACAGTGCCACTGCGAATGAGGACCAGTACCTGCCGTGCCACCGTCAATGAGGTCCAGTACCTGCAGTGCCACTGTCAATGAGGTCCAGTACCCGCAGTGCCACCGTCCATGAGGTCCAGTAGCTGCAGTGCCACCATGCATGAGGTCCAGTACCTGCAGTGCCACCGTGCATGAGGTCCAGTACCTGCAGTGCCACTGTGCATGAGGTCCAGTACCTGCAGTGCCACTGTGCATGAGGTCCAGACCCTGCAGTGCCACCGTGCATGAGGTCCACTACCCGCAGTGACACTGTGCATGAGGTCCAGTACCTGCAGTGCCACCGTGCATGAGGTCCAGTACCTGCAGTGCCACTGTGCATGAGGTCCAGACCCTGCAGTGCCACCGTGCATGAGGTCCACTACCCGCAGTGACACTGTGCATGAGGTCCAGTACCTACAGTGCCACCGTGCATGAGGTTCAGTACCTGCAGTGCCACCTTGCATGAGGTTCAGTACCCACAGTGCCACCGTGCATGAGGTCCAGTACCTACAGTGCCACTGTGCATGAGGTCCAGTACCTGCAGTGCCACCGTGCATGAGGTCCAGTACCTGCAGTGCCACCATGCATGAGGTCCAGACCCTGCAGTGCCACCGTGCATGAGGTCCACTACCCGCAGTGACACTGTGCATGAGGTCCAGTACCTGCAGTGCCACCGTGCATGAGATCCAGTACCTGCAGTGCCACCGTGCATGCGGTCCAGTACCTGCAGTAGCACCATGCATGAGGCCCAGTACCCGCAGTGCCACCGTGCATGCGGTCCAGTACCCGCAGTGCAACCGTGCATGTGGTCCAGTACCTGCAGTGCCACCTTGCATGAGGTTCAGTACCCACAGTGCCACCGTGCATGAGGTCCAGTACCTACAGTGCCACCGTGCATGAGGTCCAGTGCCTGCAGTGCCACTGTGCATGAGGTCCAGTACCCGCAGTGCCACCGTGCATGAGGTCCAGTACCTGCAGTGCCACCGTGCATGCAGTTCAGTACCCGCAGTGCCACCGTGCATGAGGTCCAGTACCTACAGTGCCACTGTGCATGAGGTCCAGTACCTGCAGTGCCACCGTGCATGAGGTTCAGTACCCGCAGTGCCACCGTGCATGAGGTCCAGTACCCACAGTGCCACCGTGCTTGAGGTCCAGTACCCGCAGTGCCACCGTGAATGAGGTACAGTACCCACAGTGCCACCGTGCTTGAGGTCCAGTACCCGCAGTGCCACCGTGAATGAGGTACAGTACCCACAGTGCCACCGTGCTTGAGGTCCAGTACCCGCAGTGCCACCGTGCTTGAGGTCCAGTACCCGCAGTGCCACCGTGAATGAGGTACAGTACCCACAGTGCCACCGTGAATGAGGTCCAGTACCTACAGTGCCACCGTGAATGAGGTCCAGTACCCGCAGTGCCACAATGCATGAGGTCCAGTACATGCAGTGCCACCATGCATGAGGTCCAGTACCTGCAGTGCCACCATGCATGAGGTCCAGTACCTGCAGTGCCACCATGCATGAGGTCCAGTACATGCAGTGCCACCATGCATGAGGTCCAGTACCTGCAGTGCCACCGTGCATGAGGTCCAGTACCTACAGTGCCACTGTGCATGAGGTCCAGTACCCACAGTGCCACCGTGAATGAGGTCCAGTACCTACAGTGCCACTGTGCATGAGGTCCAGTACCCACAGTGCCACCGTGAATGAGGTCCAGTACCCGCAGTGCCACCGTGAATGAGGTACAGTACCCACAGTGCCACCGTGCTTGAGGTCCAGTACCCACAGTGCCACCGCGAATGAGGACCAGTACCTGCAGTGCCACCGTGAATGAGGTACAGTACCTGCAGTGCCACCGTCAATGAGGTCCAGTACCTGCAGTGCCACCGTGCATGAGGTACAGTACCTGCAGTGCCACCGTCAATGAGGTCCAGTACCCACAGTGCCACTGCGAATGAGGACCAGTACCTGCAGTGCCACCGTCAATGAGGTCCAGTACCTGCAGTGCCACTGTCAATGAGGTCCAGTACCCACAGTGCCACCATGCATGAGGACCAGTACCCGCAGTGCCACCGTGCATGAGGTCCAGTACCCACAGTGCCACTGCGAATGAGGACCAGTACCTGCCGTGCCACCGTCAATGAGGTCCAGTACCTGCAGTGCCACTGTCAATGAGGTCCAGTACCCACAGTGCCACCATGCATGAGGACCAGTACCCGCAGTGCCACCGTGCCTGAGGTCCAGTACCCACAGTGCCACCATGCATGAGGTCCAGTACCCGCAGTGCCACCGTCCATGAGGTCCAGTAGCTGCAGTGCCACCATGCATGAGGTCCAGTACCTGCAGTGCCACTGTGCATGAGGTCCAGTACCTGCAGTGCCAAAGTGCATGAGGTCCAGACCCTGCAGTGCCACCGTGCATGAGGTCCAGTACCTGCAGTGCCACCGTGCATGAGGTCCAGACCCTGCAGTGCCACCGTGCATGAGGTCCAGTACCTGCAGTGCCAAAGTGCATGAGGTCCAGACCCTGCAGTGCCACCGTGCATGAGGTCCAGTACCTGCAGTGCCACCTTGCATGAGGTTCAGTACCTACAGTGCCACCGTGCATGAGGTTCAGTACCTGCAGTGCCACCTTGCATGAGGTTCAGTACCCACAGTGCCACCATGCATGAGGTCCAGTACCCGCAGTGCCACCATGCATGAGGTCCAGTAGCTGCAGTGCCACCGTGCATGAGGTCCAGTACCTGCAGTGCCACTGTGCATGAGGTCCAGACCCTGCAGTGCCACCGTGCATGAGGTCCAGTACCTACAGTGCCACTGTGCATGAGGTCCAGTACCTGCAGTGCCACCGTGCATGAGGTCCAGACCCTGCAGTGCCACCGTGCATGAGGTCCACTACCCGCAGTGCCACCGTGCATGAGGTCCACTACCCGCAGTGACACTGTGCATGAGATCCAGTACCTGCAGTGCCACCGTGCATGCGGTCCAGTACCCGCAGTGCAACCGTGCATGAGGTCCAGTACCTGCAGTGCCACAGCGCATGAGGTCCAGTACCTGCAGTGCCACCTTGCATGAGGTTCAGTACCCACAGTGCCACCGTGCATGAGGTCCAGTACCTACAGTGCCACCGTGCATGAGGTCCAGTACCTGCAGTGCCACTGTGCATGAGGTCCAGTACCCGCAGTGCCACCGTGCATGAGGTCCAGTACCTACAGTGCCACTGTGCATGAGGTCCAGTACCTGCAGTGCCACCGTGCATGAGGTTCAGTACCCGCAGTGCCACCGTGCATGAGGTCCAGTACCTACAGTGCCACTGTGCATGAGGTCCAGTACCTGCAGTGCCACCGTGCATGAGGTTCAGTACCCGCAGTGCCACCGTGCATGAGGTCCAGTACCCACAGTGCCACCGTGCTTGAGGTCCAGTACCCACAGTGCCGCTGTGCATGAGGTCCAGTACCTACAGTGCCACCGTGAATGAGGTCCAGTACCCACAGTGCCACCGTGCTTGAGGTCCAGTATCTGCCGTGCCACCGTGCTTGAGGTCCAGTATCTGCCGTGCCACCGTGCATGAGGTCCAGTACCCGCAGTGCCACCGTGCATGAGGTCCAGTACCCACAGTGCCACGGTGCATGAGGTCCAGTACCTGCAGTGCCACCGTGAATGAGGTACAGTACCTGCAGTGCCAACGTGAAGGAGTCCGAGTACAGCTTCCGCCCAGCTGCCTGGCATAGCTCTTTGCATTTCCAAATCCATTTGTCTTTGGCCCTGACAAAAACGTACAACAAATCTATAATGACGAACTTTGACCTTTTGGATGGATTGGAAAGGTCACTTTGCAGCCTGCAGTGCCCCCTGGGTAGACAGATCACCTTCCGCTGAGTACATTATTCCGCAGACACCATTATGAGGAATGAAGCAAAACCCATCTGTCACAGCTGGAAGGGGGCAGGGTCATGGCTGTACAAACGAGGCTTGAGACTGTTGAGATAAATGAGCGGGTTGTGTGGCCGTTGCACACACCATTACTGTAACACTTTCTATGCAAGAGACAATTCAGTGTGTGTTGTGTAGTCTAGAAATGGGTATTGCAGTAGATTGCACAGGGCTTGGGGAATCATTCAGTGGAGCCGTGACCTGGGCGGGTCTCTGCACCAACAAGAAAATCTACATCAGTTTTGCCCTCCTGAACAGCCAGAGGGCTGGGGCAAAGCTACTCAAAGTGTAGGCTTGACTTGCATTTAACTCTGTTGTTAGACGGGGACCCTGAGGGTCGGCCGTCTACTGAGGGAGAGGTCCCCGATGAGGACCACCTCCGGCGATTGTACAGATATGTCACCTCCCTCCCCACAAACAGCCACCACACCAGGTTGAGTTCAATACTTTTATATAAGGTTTGTAGGGCACGGATATTGGCGATACAGGATATATCGGACCCGAGGGTCCTCTCACTTCTAGTCTCTGTAGGGAAAAAGGGGGTAGCGGGACAGTCTTGGTACCGGGTCGGTACAGGAGGTGGCAAGAGGTGAGCCCACAATCCTCGAGGCTGGCGAGTCTGCAAGTCGGGCCGCGGCAGCGCCAGCAGGCCAAGACGATGGTTTCACGAGGCAGAGGGCCGCGGCAGCGCCAGCAGGCCAAGATGATGGTTTTCGCGAGGCAGGGGGCCGCGGCAGCGCCAGCAGGCCAAGACGATGGTTTCACGAGGCAGAGGGCCGCGGCAGCGCCAGCAGGCCAAGATGATGGTTTCACGAGGCAGAGGGCCGCAGCAGCGCCAGCAGGCCAAGACGATGGTTTCACGAGGCAGAGGGCCGCGGCAGCGCCAGCAGGCCAAGACGATGGTTTCACGAGGCAGAGGGCCGCGGCAGCGCCAGCAGGCCAAGACGATGGTTTCACGAGGCAGAGGGCCGCGGCAGCGCCAGCAGGCCAGTCGCGGATGAGTTCTTCTCGGGTCTCTCGACTCCAGGATACAACCACCTTCCTGGTCTGGCCCTGCCCCAGTTATAGGTCTGGTCCCCTTTGATGTCCGGACCCTCGCGCCTGGGGGCCGGGAGGTCCGGGATGAGGGAGTCCAGACACCCAGCAGGGGGGTGGAGCCAGCGCCCAGGGCGGCCTGGGGTGATCGACACCTGGCGGAGGAGAGCCGTTGACGATTCCTTCTCCCATTGACTCGCCAAGTGGTCACTCTGCCTCCTGGGAGGAGGTTGGTGCCTCGGTGTCGGGGCCGGCCGGGCCCAGGGTTAGGGTCGAGTTGAGGCCACGCGGCCTCGTGCTGTAGTACCCCAAAATGGCGGCTGGGCCGAGGCCGGGGTGCGGATGGTGACCCGGGCCAGCTGGGTCCGGAGCTGGTGTCTTGTGGTGGAGGGATTGCAGGTTACTTCGGGTGGTTGCCGGGGACTCTGGTTGGGGATTCAGGGAGAGCCAGGGTCCGGGTCCCGTTGCGGGGAGGGTGGACAGCCCGACCATGCGGCCTGTCCAACATGCGTCCCCCCCAGCTGAAGGCGGGGAGAGTCAGCCATCTTCCTGGGGACTCTCCTCGCTGAGGCGGAAAAAGCGTGACAGGCCGTCTGCGTTGGCGTGGTCCTGGCCTGGACGATGTTCCACCGTGAAGTCCATCCCCTGTAGGGAGATGGACCAGCGCAACAGCTTCGGGTTCTCCCCCCGCATTTGCATCAGCCATTGCAGGGGTCGGTGGTCTGTTTGCACCCGGAAGTGGGTGCCGAAGAGGTAGGGCCGGAGCTTCTTGAGTGCCCAAACTACGGCGAAGGCCTCCCTCTCGATGGTGCTCCAGCGCTGTTCTCGGGGCAGTAGGCGTCTGCTGATGAAGGCCACTGGTTGGTCGACCCCTTCGGGGTTGAGTTGGGAGAGGACGGCCCCCACACCATGATCGGAGGCGTCCGTCTGCACAATGAATTCCCGGCTGTAGTCGGGAGCCTGGAGCACGGGGGCCGTGCACATGGCGGTCTTCAATTTCTCGAAGGCCGATTGGCAGTCCGAATCCAGTTGACTGTTTTGGGGCTCTTCTTGGAGGTGAGCTCTGTGAGGGCCCCCACGATGCTGCCATAGTCCTTCACGAACAGCCGGTAGTATCCGGTGAGCCCCAGGAAGGCCCGGACCTCCGTTTGGGTCGTAGGGGGTTGCCAGGCCTGGATGGCAGCAATCTTGAGCTGGAGAGGGGCCACCAGCCCGCTTCCCACTTGGTGTCCCAGGTAGGTCACGGACCCTTGGCCAACCTGGCACTTGCTGGCCTTGATGGTGAGCCCGGCTTGCTGGAGGGCGTGTAGAACCTCCCGCAGGTGGCGGAGGTGGTCGGTCCACTGATGGCTGTACACAGCAATGTCGTCCAGGTAGGCGGCGCTGAAGTCTTCCAGGCCCGCCAGTACCTGGTTCACCAGCCGTTGGAACGTTGCCGGAGCGTTTTTCATGCCGAAGGGCATTACTTTAAAGTGGTAGTGCCCGTCCGGGGTAGAGAAGGCGGAACATTCTTGGGCCCTAGGGGTGAGGGCGATCTGCCAGTAGCCCGCCGTTAGGTCGAAGATGCTCAGGTAGCGGGCGGCCCCCATCCGGTCAATTAGCTCATCTGCCCGGGGGATGGGGTGAGCGTCGGTCCTGGTAACTGCATTCAGCCCCCGATAGTCCACGCAGAACCGGAGCTCAGGGGCAACGCCCGGGGCGGCCGCCTTGGGAACCAGGACGACTGGGCTTGCCCAGGGGCTGTCTGAGGGTTCGATCACTCCTAGGGCCAGCATTTTGGACACCTCGGTCTGGATGCAGGCGCGCACCCGGTCTGGTACGCGGTACGCCCGGTGTCGAATAGGAGGGCTGTCCCCGGTGTCCACATCGTGAAGGCACCAGGGGGTGACTCCGGGTGTGAGGGAGAACAGGGAGGCGAACCGCCTCAGGAGGGCTTGACAGTCTTGGCGTTGCTCCGGGGACAGGGCCTCGGAGAGCTGGACCCCTTCCACTGAGCCATCCCGCTCGAGGGTCCTCAGTAAGTCCGGAAGGGGTTCGGAGTCTTCTTCCGTCCCGTTATCGGTAGCCATCAGGAGGCTGAGTTCGGATCGCACAAAATGGGGTTTGAGCCTGTTGGCATGGAGGATCCGTAGAGGGTTCCGGGCAGTCTCCATGTCGATTAAATAGGTGACGGGCCCCTTGCGTTCGATCACCTTGAAGGGTCCGGACCATTTGTCTTGGAGTGCACAGGGTTCAACCGGGGACATCACCCAGACCCGTTGTCCCGGTTCGAACTCAATGGAGGATGCGTGCTGATCGTACCATCTCTTCATGTCCTCCTGACTGGCCTCGAGATTGGCTTTGGCGGTTTCTCGGAACCGCCGGGTCTGGTTGCGAAGAGCCAGGAGATACCTGTAGATGTCTGGGGGAGTTTTCTGGGGAGGCTGCTCCCAACCTTCCTTGACTAGGCTGAGGGGGCCCCGGACGGGGTGCCCGTACAGGAGTTCAAATGGGCTGAAGCCGAGGGATTTCTGCGGGACCTCCCGATAGGCAAACAGGAGGCATGGAAGTAGCACGTCCCACTGGCGTCGAAGGGGTTCCTCTAGGCCCATAATCATTCCCTTGAGGGTGCGGTTGAACCTCTCGACCAGTCCGTTTCCTTGCGGGTGATAGGGGGTCGTGAATTTGTAGGTGACCCCGCATTGTTGCCAGAGAGACTTCATATATCTGGAGATAAAGTTCGTGCCCCTGTCGCTGACGACCTCCCGGGGGAACCCCACCCGGGAGAAGATCCCCATCAGGGCTCGGCCCAGCACGGGGGCCGTCACAGTCCGAAGAGGGATGGCCTCGGGATAGCGGGTGGCGTGGTCTACTAGGACCAGGATGAACCGGTGTCCTTGGGCTGTTCGGGGGTCGAGGGGCCCCACAATGTCTATTCCCACTCGTTCGAACGGGGTGGTGACGACAGGAAAGGGTTGTAAAGGTGCTTTGATTTTTCGGCCACTTTTTCCGCTGGCCTGGCAGGTGGGGCAGGCCCTGCAGTGGTTGGTGACATCCTTTCGCATTTGGGGCCAGAAAAAATGGGTCACCAGGCGGTCGTAGGTTTTATCCTGTCCCAGGTGTCCGGCAAGGGGGACATCGTGGGCTAAGTTCAGGAGAAAGTCTCGGAAGCGAAGGGGCACCACCAGTACCCGACTGGCTCCTTGTTCTGCAATTTTCTGCTTGCTGTAGAGCAGGTCTTGGTCCCAGTAGATCCAGTGGGCCCCCGAGGTATCCCCTGTGCTCTGGGCCAGGGCTTGCTGCCGGAGTCCTTCGAGAGAGGGACATGTTTTCTGTTCGGCCCGGAATTGTTCCTGAGTGGGGCCTCCCTCCTGACGCCATTGTGCCAGGTCAGGGACGTCCCGAAGCTGGTCGGATCCTTCTTCTGTTTGGGTCGAGGGACTGGCTTCTGGGGCGGCCTCCTCTGGGATGAGCGCGGGAGGAGGTTCCGGCCACTCGGGCTCTTCTAGACTGGGGACCGCGCGGGCGGTCATGGACCGGGTCGTGACGCAGACCCATTCGGGGAGGCCGAGCATCCCCAGGTGTTCTCTCCGTTCGACGGCTGCCCAGGGAGAGCTTTCAAGGTCGTTTCCTAGGAGGCAATCCACGGGGGCATCATCGCGGACAGTTACCTTTAACATCCCTGTTACTCCTCCCCACTCGAAGGGGACGCAGGCCATGCGACACAGACTTTCGGAGTTGTCTGCTGATCGGACAGGGCAAAGAATGTTCGGCAGGATTTGGTCTGGAGCGACAAGGTGGCGTCGGACCGCCGTTACACTGGCCCCGGTGTCGCGGAGGGCTTCCGCCCGGCGGCCATTAATGTTGACCCACTGGCTGTACTTCTGCGTGTTGGCGGGGAGGGGGGCCCGCGGAATCATCTCTCTCTCCCCCAAGCAGACCAGCGCCATGGCGGCTGGTGCCCAGTCAGAGGGGTCGGTCTCGTACTCTTCTTGGTCGTCCGGGATTAGTTCTTCCCCTAGGGCGGCCGCTGCGACCTGGCGGGGGGTAGTGTTTGGATTCTTTGGGCAGTTGGGATCACTGGCGTAGTGGCCGGGTCGCTGGCATCTGTGGCACATAACGTTGGCCCGGAAACCGGCCCGGATGGCCGGGCTCCCTCGGCCGGCCGGGGTCGAGGGGCTGCTTGTGGGTGACAAGGGGCCGGGGTCTCTCCCCCGACCCTGGCCCCCTCCTCCTCCTCCCCGGGGGCGATGGGGCCCTGGGTACGGTCTGGATGATTCGCTGGGTCCGTTCCGGCCAACTCGGGTGCTTTCCCACCGGTCGGCTTCGGCGGCGAGTTGTCGAGGTTCGGTTAGTTTACTGTCCAAGAGGTGTTGCCGGAGTTCCACGAAGCAGTTGTTAGACAGGTGCTCCCATACGATAAGGTCAAAAAGTTGTTCGTAGGTGGTCACTTTGTTGCCCTTGATCCACCCTTCCAAGGCTCGACTAAAGAAGTTCACGTACTCCACCCAAGTCGTACCCGGAATCCGTTTGCAGTCGCGGAACCGCTGGCGGTACATCTCGGGTGTGAGCCCGTATCGAGTGAGGAGGGCGGCCTTCATGTGGTTGTAGGATGTCATCAGATGGTCCGGGAGTTGCAGCAGGGCGTCCCGCCCTTCGTTGACAAACCTCCCCCATAACCCGGCTCCCCAGTCGCTCCGGGGAATCCGGTGGGAGGTCATGGCCACCTCATAGGCTTTAAACCACTGCTGTATATCATCGTTCTTGTAGTATTCCCGGATGACATCTTTGGGGATGTGAACCTTGGGCTCGGTAGAGGCAGGCAGGGTCGGTCGTTCGGGGAACCCGAGTTCTGTATTCTGTTTCTGGATTTCCAGTTCCTTGAGATTGCGCTCATGTTCGTACGCTAGTTTCTTTTCCTCTAGCTCTCTCTGTTTTTGCTTCTCTTCTCGCTCCTCTCGGAGCCGTAAGTGTTCCAGAGTTATTTTTTGTTCCGCCAGTTTGAGTTCTCCATCCAAGCGAAGTCGGGCCAGTTCTAATTTGTGGAGTCTGCTTTTTTCTCTTTCTTGGATCTCTTCCAGGGAGAGACCCGCTCTTCTTTCTTCAATTGGTGCGGGGCCCGTCTCGGTTGTTCGTGTTCGGGGTATGGCCGTACCCGTTTCTGCCCAAGCTTCTAGGGCTCGTTTGAAGTCTTCCTTTGTGCTCAGACCTGTGGTTGGAAGGCCAAGTTATTATTATTATTATTAATGGAGTTTTGTTAAGCGCATTCTACCCGGAGGCCTCGTAGCGCTATATTGTTTGAGTCAGGAGAGATCACAGAGCCAGATTAGGTGAAGAGTTCTATGCAATATTGCTTCAGTTCCCGGTGGTTGTAGTCTTCCAATTTTTCCATCTGGAATTTTTCCGTTGTTCCGCTCTCTGTTGTCATGGTGGTTGTGTGTCGTGGGGAGAGTGACTCTCTGTACTATTATGCGTAGGTTCGGATCGCGCCGCTGGCCACCAATGTTAGACGGGGACCCTGAGGGTCGGCCGTCTACTGAGGGAGAGGTCCCCGATGAGGACCACCTCCGGCGATTGTACAGATATGTCACCTCCCTCCCCACAAACAGCCACCACACCAGGTTGAGTTCAATACTTTTATATAAGGTTTGTAGGGCACGGATATTGGCGATACAGGATATATCGGACCCGAGGGTCCTCTCACTTCTAGTCTCTGTAGGGAAAAAGGGGGTAGCGGGACAGTCTTGGTACCGGGTCGGTACAGGAGGTGGCAAGAGGTGAGCCCACAATCCTCGAGGCTGGCGAGTCTGCAAGTCGGGCCGCGGCAGCGCCAGCAGGCCAAGACGATGGTTTCACGAGGCAGAGGGCCGCGACAGCGCCAGCAGGCCAAGATGATGGTTTTCGCGAGGCAGGGGGCCGCGGCAGCGCCAGCAGGCCAAGACGATGGTTTCACGAGGCAGAGGGCCGCGGCAGCGCCAGCAGGCCAAGATGATGGTTTCACGAGGCAGAGGGCCGCGGCAGCGCCAGCAGGCCAAGACGATGGTTTCACGAGG